>NC_090021.1:159074113-159387446 GCF_037176765.1 Anolis sagrei
TACGAGGGGTATTTTTTTAAGTAAGGTCCGTTTTGTTGTAGACACTAGTAGTTCGCGCGCATACCGCAACGAGTGCGTGCGTCGTGTACCGGCATGCCTCGGGAACAACTGTGCTCAGTTTCCGCTCTGTAGCTAACCTGTACGGTTCTGTTCTGTGCTTTAAAAATGTTTAAGACAATCAACTCACCCTCCGCATGTGAGGTTCGCTCAGTGATACGGTTTTTGTCAGCAAGGAACCTGCCTGCTGCAGAAATTCATCGACAGATTTGTGAAGTGTACGGTGATACTGTTATGAGTGAAAGCAAAGTGGGTACGACAATTCAAAGATGGCCATGACAACGTCCATGATGAGGACTGCTCTGGTCGCCCTTCTTTGATACAGTGAACTCTTGGTTATCGGAGCAGGCGGCAAGTTTTTATGAAGAGGGTATTTTAAAATTGGTTCAGAGGTATGATAAGTATTGGAACAAACTTGGCAACTATGTCGAAGAATAGAGTGAAGTATGTACTTTCTGAAAATAAATTTACTTTTTTGAAATAAACTTTCGTTGTGTACTTATGTTCCAACAGACCTTACTTAAAAAATACCCCTCGTAGAATGATATTTTCCTTTCCTCTTCATCACTAGACAGCATATCTTCAGGTAATAGACAATGGGACAGTATTCCTCCCCAAAACCTCTTGAATGCCACTATTTCCCCTTCAAAAGAACTCTGCATTTTTTAAAGTAAAGATGCAGGGAACTTTCTTGATGCAAAGGCAAGATCTCTCTGTGTGTACAACTTTGGCTTAGTAGTACATTTACTAGGAGTAGTGGAGGCATGGCTTTGATAATAGGTGGAAGTCATTTGCTGTTGTTGACACTTTTGACTACTACCTACTTCAGTGTTAAAACCAACTTGCACAGCATTCTTTTTAAAGCAATATTTTATCAACAACAACAACAACAACAACAACAACAAAAGTTGGATTTGGATTAAGATCAGACCCAGTGACTAAAGTCTTATTGATTTAAATGGGTCTAGTCTAGGTATGACTACATTGCTCGATCCAAACCCTAATAAATATCAAAGCATAAATACAAATGTGTAGCATAATGGTTTATTTTTACCTTTGCGGGGTTACCACTTCCAAGTTGTCTCATGATGTTTTCAGGCATGAAAACCAAACATATTAATGCAATGCACAGTATGGTGGCCAATGTTAATTGTATCTGGAGAGGGGTGATAGTGGCAAGAAATAGATGCCATGGCACATAGGGGCTTCAAAAGCAAGGGCAAAGTGACAGCAGTGGGGAGGTGAATTGAAACCAAGCAGGGCTGCATCGACAGCATCAGTGCTAAGGGCCCACAATAAAGTGGAATTGGCCCTCAGTTGAGGTTGAACATAGATGTCCTTCATCCCATGGGGGGAAGCGTGGAATTATAGAATCATAGAATCATAGAGTTGGAAGAGACCTCATGGGCCATCCAGTCCAACCCCCTGCCAAGTAGCAGGAATATTGCATTCAAATCACCCCCGACAGATGGCCATCCAGCCTCTGTTTAAAAGCTTCCGAAGAAGGAGACTCCACCACGCTCCGGGGCAGAGAGTTCCACTGCTGATCAGCTCACAGTCAAGAAGTTCTTCTTATTGTTCAGATGGAATCTCTTTTCTTGTAGCTTGAAGCCATTGTTCCGAGTCCTAGTCTCCAGGGCAGCAGAAAACAAGTTCGCTCCCTCCTCCCTATGACTACTTCTGACGTATTTATACATGGCTATCATGTCTCCTCTCAGCCTTCACTTCTTCAGGCTAAACATGCCCAGTGCAGAATGGTATAAGCATGGGATATTTTTCCGGACTGTGTGCATACACAAAATTGCAGATAATAATGAACCCTATTGAAATTACTAACTTCCTTAGGAGCCCCCGGTAGCACAGTGGGTTAAACCCCTGTGCCGGCAGGACTGAAGACCAACAGGTTGCAGGTTCGAATCCGGGGAGAGGCAGATGAGCTCCCTCTATCAGCTCCAGCTCCTCATGCGGGGACATGAGAGAAGCCTCCCACAAGGATGATAAAACATCAAATCAACATCCTTGCAGATGGCCAATTCTCTCACACCAGAAGCGACTTGCAGTTTCCCAGGTCGCTCCTGATATGACAAAAAAACCTAACTTCCTTGCCCACAGTCTTAAAACCTGAGATACATAGTCTTTGCAATGGGGATTGCATGCATAACATGAACTTTCTGAACTGTGTAATAAAAGAAAGCCTTCACATAATGCAAAACTCATTAGGGTCAAGGTTCAGCACAGAAAAGAAAGATGTGCCAATTTGTTGTAGCTTATCGTTGTGTGCTTTCAAATTGGTTCCAATTTCGGATGGCAAAACTATCATGGTGTTTTCTTAACAAGATATATTCAGATGGAGTTTGTCTTTGCCTTGTTCTGAAGCTGAAAGAATATGGCTTGTCCAGAATCACCCAGTGAGTTTCCAAGGTTAAGCAGGGATCCAAACCTGGTTTCCCAGAGTCCTAGTCAACACTCAACCCACCACATCAAGCTGATCCACAGCCTATTACGGAAATGTATAATGCCACCTAGAGAACTTTCTTCCATAACAGTGGTTCTCAACCTGGGGTCCCCAGATGTTTTTGGCCTACAACTCCCAGAAATCCCAGCCAGTTTACCATCTGTTAGGATTTCTGGGAGTTGAAGGCCAAAAACATCTGGCGACCCCAGGTTGAGAAACACTGTTCCATAACATGGTATTCCCCATATTAAATGGTAAACTAAGAAAAGTATGGAATAATATTGCACATTACATTTGTTCTTTCACCATTTTGTTATTGCAAATTTTAATTTAGAAAGAAATAGATTGTATCTACTTGTCGGATCTTCTACCAGGTACCAGAAATCTTACAGAAATATGCTTTGGTTCCTGGTAACTATCATAATTTTTTCATCTTTGGTGTCATTGCTGCTTCATTGCTTTCTTCGGCATGCTCTTTGTTGCATGTATTATTATCCATTTTGTAAATAATTGCACCACACCTGCACACTAGCATATCTTGTGGAATTAAGCATCCCAATTGCCATTTCAAGCGACTGACACATGTTCAGCTATGCATTTCAAAAGCTGAATGATAGTCAGCTGATGTGTCTGCCCCAGTACACTTCTCTTTATCTATAAAAGAATTTTTGGAAGTGCAATAACTCCATAGCTGGATGCTATCCAGAAAGATCACACAACCATCAGGGATGTGCTTTGACATTTTTACCCTCAGAGCACTATGCAAAACTACCGAATGTGTATTAGATACCTGAAATAGTTTCTGAACAAATGTGCATTAATAATGACAGTACGAAGCAGTTCACTGTTCCATGCTAACCAAGCTTTTTGACAGCTCTCTTGAGCTGACCTTGGCTAGAACAGTGAAACAGAATGGCTCTGTGATGTGGATTAATATTCCATTTGCAACATAGCTATTCCTATCACGTCAGGTGTCACAGGTTAACAGAAAAGGTTAGGCATTCTCAATTATGAAGTCACCAGTGTGAGTAGTTTTCAAGGAGCATTACACACGATTAAAAAGCAGAACATTGTGAAAACCAATTATAAACTCCATGAATGCAAATTATTTTTTCTCTGATGATGTTAAGAGAAACACCATGTGCATCCAAAAGCATCACAATAGCGCACATTTAAAGATAATGCTGTGGATTTATTACTCAAAACAATCAGTCCTATCTCCTTCATGAAACTGTGATAGAGAATTTGTATTTTCCATGCATTTTCTATTCTATTTTATTCCACCAGTGAAATGCCAACACTCCTATTTGTCTGTTCAGCACTATGTGAGCACTGCTCGCGTTCAAATTATTCCTAAAAGAGAACATACAGAACCAGGTCTGTAGCCAGGATTTTGTTTCGGGGGGAGCTGAGTTTGATTTGGGGGGGGGGGGGTGAGTCTGAGTGAAAGAGGGTCTACCCTAGCAAACCTTTTGCATCGTTACCCCAATACCCCCATGCATATGGGATATCTTGAGCATGGTGATCAGATCATGATATGAATAAACATAACAGTTTAAATAATGTACCAGTAAGGCCTTCTCGCGGACCACCATGAGAATTTCGAGGGGGGGGGGGCTGAAGCCCAAGAACAATTTTAGGTAGATATTTTTTTGGTGGGAAGTGGGGTGTTATACAACTGTACACATGACCAGAATAGAGGGTAGAGGTCAGAGGAAACCAATCATTTTGGTTCTTCTGACAAAAACAGTCCATCTGTGGCTTGGTCAGTTGGACACTGTCCTAACTGTCCAGTCCAGCTATACCTTCACACAACATGGCCAAAGATTTAGGTGGGTCTCCATCCTACTTGCATTTCATAGAAGATGGAAATGTATGAGATAAGCCACAAAACTGTATGCATACAACATCCTCCTGGATAATGATGTTGCAGCCTAATCTTTTTCACCTTTCCAGTTAGCCCATTTTTTAAAAGGAATCAAGCCTTAGGAAATGTGGTCGCCTTTTATTAGTTGTTGTTGGACATTCTAATGGTTTTTGTTTTCAATTGTTTAACTGCTTTTAACTTTTGCATGCTATGAACGTTGCAGTATGTTTATTTGAAATATTGTAAACTGCCTTAAGTTCCAAAATTGGAAAAAGGCAAGATCATCAGTCCAACCCCCCTGCCAAGAAGTAGGAATATTACATTCAAATCACCCCTGGCAGATGGCCATCCAGCCTCTGTTTAAAAGCTTCCAAAGAAGGAGCCTCCACCACACTCCGGGGCAGAGAGTTCCACTGCTGAACGGCTCTCACAGTCAGGAAGTTCTTCCTCATGTTCAGGTGGAATCTCCTCTCTTGTAGTTTGAAGCCATTGTTCCGCGTCCTAGTCTCCAAGGAAGCAGAAAACAAGCTTGCTCCCTCTCACATATTTATACATGGCTATCATATCTCCTCTCAGCCTTCTCTTCTTCAAGCTAAACATGCCCAGCTCCTTAAGCCACTCCTCATAGGGCTTGTTCTCCAGATCCTTCATCATTTTAGTCGGCCTCTTCCTCTGGACACATTCCAGCTTGTCAATATCTCTCTTGAATTGTGGTGCCCAGAATTGGACACAATATTCCAGGTGTGGTCTAACCAAGGGGTAATATTACTTCCCTAGATCTAGACACTATGCTCCTATTGATGCAGGCCAATGATGATGATGATGATGATGATGATGATGATGATGATGATGATTATTATTATCTAGAAGGCCTGTTTCATGTTTCTATGTAATGGCATAACCATAGTGTAGTCATTAAAGTTGGAAGATGGAGATTTACTGTTTATTGGAATACACAGATGTGTAGACATGGGAGAAGAGACTTGTAAATAAATATAATTAGGCAACTTAACTAAAGCTACCCACTGAAAAACATCCAATTAGGTTTTCATATTCAGACTTGAACATCTGTACTGTCAGAACAGTGACAAGATTTCACTGAAGTAAGTGAAAGAAACCCCAGGAATGTCATATACCTAGAGGCACACTGTACTAACTGAAGTATTCATAAAAAATATAGTTGGCTACTTTCAGAAACATTACTGAGTTGCATATGCCATATATTTGAAGCACATTGTAAATTTAAGTTGGAGTACATCTGTGTATAGTTGGTCCTGTTGGAGAGAGGAGGGAAACTGAAGACCTGGAATGAAGCCGAGGTGAATTTGTAAACTAAACTAGAGTTAACGTCAACGCTCTCTTTTGCACGCAGCATACTGCTCATTAATTCAATGTACTAGTATCTTCATTGTTGAGAAACAGTTTTAATTACGCAATGGAAAATTATTATGTCCACCAAATAATTACATCATAAACAGAAACTGTATATTATTCATTTCCAAACATGACAGCCTCCCTGTGTAATTTAAAAGACAGAATAATCAACAACAACATTTTAAAAGGAAAAAGGTTGGCATTTGACTAAGAAATGCTAATCAACCTGTTTTGAAGTGGCGCTCATTTGCATTACAAACATTATTCTGAAAATTCAACATTATGCTTTTGTTTGCTGGGTTGCACAGCTCTGCTAAACATCAAAATATATTCACTTCTTTAGAAAGGAGATATATTTATTTATTTGTTTGTTTGTTTAGAGTTTTTATACCCCAGTCTTCTCAACCTCCGAGGATGGACTCAGGCCGGCTAACAACATAAGATTCAATACAATAAGAAAAACATTATAAATCATCAAAATAAAATACATTAAAATACAATTATACAATTCATACAGGTTACAGCAAAAATCAGGTCGTCCAAAAGAATCACAAATTCATCACCGTCCGCCAGAAAGGTCAGCAGTTATTGACTCAGTCATCATTCTGCAAATGCAGTATCCCAAAGCCATGTTTTTACCAGATTTCTAAACATCAAGAGGGAGGAGGCAGACCTAATCTCCATTGGGAGGGAGTTCCAAAGCCGAGGGGCCACCACCGAAAAGGCACTGTCCCTCGTCCTCACCAAACACGATTGCGAAGGCAGTGGGACTGAGAGCAGGGCCCCTCCAGAAGATCTTAATAACCTTGATGGTTCATAGGGGAGAATCCGTTTGGACAGGTAAATAGGACCAGAGCCATTTAGGGATTTATAGGTCAACACCAGAACTTTGAATTGTGCTCGGAAGCTGATTGGCAGCCAGTGGAGCTGGCGCAACAGAGGAGTAGTATGCTCCCTGTACCCCACTCCCGTTAGTAATCTGGCTGCTGCTCATTGTGCTAGTTGTAGCTTCCGGGCAGTCTTTAGAGGCAACCCCACATAGAGAGCGTTGCAGTAGTCTATATGGGATGTAACCAGAGCATGTACCACCGTGGCCAAGTCAGACTTCCCAAGGTACGGAAGCTGGCGCACAAGTTTTAATTGTGCAAAAGCTCCCCTGACCACCGCCGAGACCTGGGGCTCCAGGCTCAGCGATAAGTCCAGGATCACTCCCAAGCTGTGAACCTGCACCTTCAGGGGGAGTGTAACCCTGTCAAGCACAGGCTGTATCCCTATGCCCTGTCAGAGGCGGCCCTAGGTAGTTTTCAAAGGTAAGCAAACAGTATTTTGCCCCCCCCCCCAACCAATCATTGATATATATTTTCTGTTCGTCGTGGGAGTTCTGTGTGCCATATTTGGTTCAATTCCATCATTGGTGGAGTTCAGAATGCTCTTTGATTGTAGGTGAACTATACATCCCAGTAACTACACTTGCTGCACTTGCTCCCTTGCCTGGCCCGCTTTGGTTCCGGAGGCGTGCCTGAAGACCCTGGCGTGTGCACCAAAAGTCACCTCTTCTCCCGACTTTCTCCTCAGCCATTGGGACCAAGAGAAAGAGAGAGAGGCGGAGATGCCCACCTTTCCTGAAGGTAGGTGCAAAAACAAAGGAGGGAGTGGAGGTGGGAGATACCTCCAGCCAGAGGGGCTCTCTCTCTCTCTTGGTCCCAATGGCTGAAGAGAAAGTCAGGAGAAGAGGCAACTTTTGGTGCGCACGCTGGGGTCTTCAGACACGCCTCTGGACCCGAAGCGGGCCAGATGCGGCGGCTCCGCCCTTTGGCCCACCCGCGGATTGGGGAGAGGAGAGGATGCGGGTGGAGCACTGGGGGATCGGGAAAGGGAGCCAGTCATGGGGAAGGGATCGAATGCGGAGAACGATTGAGCGCCGGCTCCGCTCGTGCACCCGGTGGCCGGGTGGAGCAGGAACGAGAGGGGCTAGGCGAGGCTCAAGGGCCCGGCCCCTTTGGGAAGAGGATCGCCCGGCAGCGAAGCAAGTAAGCCGAGTCTCCCCCCTGGACTGCTAGGGCTGTTGTGAGCTGAGGGGGCGCTCCTCAAGTGGTGGTCGAGGGGCATTTACAGAGGCACCTTTGTGCCCCTGGCAAAAAAAGTGTTCTGCGACCGCTTACTTCGCATAATGGATGAGCCGCCCCTGTGACCTGTTCAGCCTTTCAACTGACCAGGAGTACCTCTGTCTTGTCTGGATTTAGTTTCAATCTGTTAGCCCTCATCCAGTCCGTTACAGTGGCCAAGCACCGATTCAGGACTTGAACAGCCTCCTTAGTAGCAGATGGGAAGGAGTAACAGAGTTGGACATCATCTGCGTAGAGATGACACTGCACCCCGAAACTCTTTATCTTTAAAAATACCAATATATATATGTGTGTGTGTGTGTGCACGTGCATGCTGGGGGTGGGGGGAGGAATGACAGAATCAAGGCTCATGATCAAAGACAGTTTCAATTACTTGTTCATTTCACCTTAATTTCACTCCTGGGAAGAGAAGCTCTTCGCATAAGTTTTCTTTCAGGTAACAAATTCTGATATAGGCTTATGAGTCCATGACAAAATTCCCAAAAGTAATACATGAATAAATATGCATTTGTTTCATTTACATAGGCTTCACTACAGGTGTGGTAGAGTTGTTCATAAACTCATTATGGTATAAAGTGTGAAAAACTGATTAAGCTTGTCTCTGAATATGAAATGAATTTTATTTCCTTTCTTTAAATTTATTAGGCCTATTTTCATTTATCTTCTCAGCAACTGCTATCTGGTTAAAGGTGTGAAACACATTTTTGCTCTCATATAAAATTGAACTCAGCGTGATTTTTTTTTGCTTGCTGCACTACTTTGGTATAAGCAAATACACATATAATTGCACAATAAACAAATATCCGCAATTCCCTAATATATTCTCATTCTTATAGCTACTACATTAGGCAGCATAATAACTATTCATTCTCCCTCTGACAAGCAATAACAAGGTATGGCTGCAACCCACCTTATTTAATTCCCTAAGTACCTGAAAACATGGGCCCTAAAAGGGGAACTAAAAGGCTTCCTTGAAAAAAAGTCATTTGAGACTTCAATTCACCAGGCTATATACTGACTGCATGAATAAATGCGAAATGAACATATAATTACATTTTGAAACCAAATAATTGCCTTGTGAACTCATTTTCCTCCTTATTTAGCTAGAAAGATCTAAGCTCAGAGATGTATGATGCTTTCTGCAACAGATGGTGACTCTCAAAGCATCAAAAGCAAATTGCTTGCCGGTAGCCTTACATGGATTTAACAACTTCTGCTGGAGAAAGGGAGGAACAAGCCAAACCCAGACCTTTCTGGATGTATCATATCACAATGCTTTTAAAGACCTATTTGCAATCATATGAAAATACCATTTTCCATACTTCAAGAAATAAAGCCTGACTGCTCATTGGAGGGAAGGATAGTAGAGGCTAAGATGAAGTACTTTGGCCACATCATGAGAAGAAAGGAAAGCTTAGAGAAGACAATGATGCTGGGGAAAATGGAAGGAAAAAGGAAGAAGGGCCGACCAAGGGCAAGATGTATGGATGGTATCCTTGAAGTGACTGTGTTCTGTCACGCACTGGGCCTGTAAAAAATTGCCTTTCAAATAGGACGTGCAACTTGAGCCCAGCAGGAAGCCAGCCCCCCCCCCCCCCCCCGAAGAGAAGTTCTCAAGGATTTTCCACCACAAATGGTCTTTAGATGGCTTGTGAAGTATAACAAAGTCCTTTATTAATGAACAATCAAACAGAAACTTCTCTTGTCTTCAATAAAGTTAAACAAATGCTTCCAGGCTTTTATGCAACTGGTGGCTTCCTAATCATGTCCACGAGGGACAGGCAATTGTCTTCAATAACTATTTCTTTACTTTAAGGAAAATCCCTTTTTAACTTCTCCCAGGCTGACTCTAATCTGAGCCTTACTGATGTGGACTCCGCTACCGAGTCGAACTGCATCTTGAGCATCGAGTGGACCTACCAGTAAGGCCAGTAGATTCTCCAGCTGGAGTTCTTTGGTCTTCCAAACTGTTTACCCTCCGAAATTCCTCAAAGCTTTAGGGCTGTTTCCCTGGAAATCTTTGGATGCTCTTAAGACTGTTCTCCCCCGGAAAGTCTTAAGAGTTGAAGCTTTTGTATAGGAGAAGCTTGTACACATCCTCTAAATTAGCTTTCCTTACTGAGACTAACTAAAATGGCTTCCTTCCCTTCCCAATTGCCCTGAACAAGGGGCAGAACCTAAACTTAACGATGATGGACAGGTGACTTGCCCTACGACTGCAACCAAAGGAAGCCACCTATCTGCAGAATCCCTGAAACCTTGGACTGCAAGCAAACATTTAATACAAAGCAAATAAAGTTGGAGCGCCTGGTACAGCCATACCAGCACAGACTAGATTGACCTTGAAGGAGCTGGGGGTGGTGACGACCGACAGGGAGGTCTGGTGTGGGCTGGTCCATGAAGTCAGAGAGGGTTGGAAATGACTGAATGAATGAACAAGAACAACAACCGTTTTAGCACATCATAATAGATGGGAATCTGATCCAGCATTGCATAAGAAGGAGTTAAGAGAAGATAGGATGAGGTATGAGAAGGGAAGAGAGGAACAGTATCCTGTCCCATTCTCACTTCGAGTCTGGACATCACAGGAGCCAAGATTAAGGAGTCAGAGGTGGGCCACATAGTTGTACACCCTCCTCCTTGTGCTCATATTTCTTGTGCTCATATTTCCTCACTCTTATCCCCACCCTCAGTACTACACGATATTACTACTGATTGTGTTTAAAATGGATCAAGATCTAATCCAAGGCTTAAAATTTCTTGGTTTTGAAAATTATTGCATTCTTACACAAATGCAATATTAAATATATATATTAAACAAAGAGACTTTTGAAATATTAAATTATTTGTGAGGAGAAATACACACAGATGACATAATAAAACTACAATTACAAAAAAGAAAAATTAAGAAATATAGGGGAAAGAATAAAAGATACCCAGGTGAATGTAGTAATTCAACTCCTGTCCAACTTCCTCAAAATTTCTACAGAACAAACCTAATCCTACTTGTATATAATGTCTACTATTCTTCAAATCCAATTGCAGATCATCTCCACCAATGGTCTCTTAAATATATAATAGGTGCCAATCCTGTTTTTTTATGATCAAAATAGTTAATTGGTTGATCAAATTCTGCCAAACATATAAGCATTCAGAGTTGGATATATGTATGATGTACTTTAATGACTCAAGTTGGATGTTAGAAAATGTATGGTTTAATGTCGTCTTAAAATTTATCTTAAATCCAAGTCTCAAATCACAGCGGAAAACAGAGGTCCCTTTCATGTGATATGCACTTAAACTGGAGGTAACGCAGGTGGGCCATAAAGTCAATTTCTTAGCCAATGTCAAAAGAATCCACAATCATACTGCTTAGTAGCACTCCATGATTACTTCATTGCCCTTTGATGACACATGAGCCACAGATGGCTTGCTCCTGGGCTGCAAGAATCAGTGCTTCTGTCTCCTTCTTTCAGTGTTCCATTTGTGAGCCATAACCAGGTCTTCTTCTTATCCATGTTTCCTTCAGTTTTGTCAAGGAAATGCCCATGCAATGCTTTGTTGTGCCAGCTGTCAGCTCTGGTTTGTAGCACAGGTTTGTTTGTTTTTTGGACTGATGTTTTGTCTGTTGTGCTTTGAGAAGTTTCCAATTATTGACTTCAATTAAAGCAGGTTCTTGGCTTTCCTTTACATATTCCGCCAGGGTGTGTTTTTCTTCTTCAAATGCTTGTTTTACTTGTAAAAGTTCTCTGTCACCAGATCTTCACCAGATCTGGCACCACCACTACCACCACCACCACCACCACCATTATTTATAGTAAGACATAAACTACAGTCCGCCTAGTCAAAGCCATGGTATTCCCTGTAGTCACCTACGGATGTGAGAGCTGGACCTTAGGGAAGGCTGAGCGAAGGAAGATAGATGCTTTTGAGCTGTGGTGCTGGAGGAAAGTGCTGAGAGTGCCTTGGACTGCGAGAAGATCCAACCAGTCCATCCTCCAGGAAATAAAGCCCGGCTGCTCACTGGAGGGAAGGATAGTAGAGACAAAGTTGAAGTACTTTGGCCACATCATGAGGAAACAGCAAAGCCTAGAGAAGACAATTATGCTGGGAAAAGTGAAAGGTAAAAGGAAGAGGGGCCGACCAAGGGCAAGATGGATGGATGGCATCCTTGAAGTGACTGGACTGACCTTGAAGGAGCTGGGGGTGGTGACGGCCGACAGGGAGCTCTGGCGTGGGCTGGTCCATGAGGTCACGAAGAGTCGGAGACGACTGAACGAATGAACAACAACAAACTACAGTCAGTCCTCCATATTTGCACATGTAATATTTGTGGTTTTGATTATTCACAGATTTGATAAATATGTTCTCTCTCAGAATCTCTAGGTCCTCCAGTGAAATTCCATAGTCACCTCCTGCTACAAGAACACTTATCTAGAAAGCTCTAGGTCAGTGGTTCTCATCCTGGAGTCCCCAGATGTTTTTGGCCTTCAACTCCCAGAAATCCTAGCAGCTGGTAAACTGGCTGGGATTTCTGGGAGTTGTAGGCCAAAAACATCTGGGGACCCCAGGTTGAGAACCACTGCTCTAGGTCTTCCAAGTAAACTTTCAGCAGAAGCTGACCATAGCACCATCCTGGAGATTCCTAGAAAGGTGTCCTCTCAGGGCCCTTCCAGACAGGCCCTATATCTCAGGATCTGATCCCACATTTTCTGTTTATCCCAGATTATCTGGCAGTGGGGAACTCATATAATCCAGTTTAATGCAGAAACCTAGGATCAGATCCTGGGATTTAGGACCTGTCTAAAAGAGCACTCAGATTTTTAAGAAAGTTATTATTTTTATATGTGGTTATTCCACTCCAACCATCACAAAAGTGGAGGGCCAACTGCACATGGATCCCTTTTATTTATTTATTTAAAACTTTTGTATCCTGATCTTCTCTACCTCCATAGAGAGACTCTACCTCCTTAAATACATCCTAATGTCAAGGGGAGAATTCATAAGGAGCTCATAAAATATTCTGAACTTTGTGTCTCCTTTCTATTCCTAAACTTAAAGTAACTAGCTTCAGTAAAAATGTGTGAGACACACTCTTGGGAGCAGCCATGTTTTACAAAGAAGCTAGGTCATTGTGATCTCAGCACAAATGCCAGGTTGCTATTGTAGTAAGAAATAGACTTGGGTTTAGTCTTTTCCATTAAGTAGTCACTTATAATGAGAGACCTGCTGAACTGATTAGCAGTCTTCCTGAGCTAAGCACAAAAGCATAAGCATTACAGATGCTAAACAATACTCTTCAGCTGAAAACCTTGGCCTCACTTTGGCTTCAACCCCCTCAGTTATGTGCTTTAAAGATCAGCACATCATGTATGGCATTGTGGAAGCGAATGGTACTTGAGACAGGCTACTTGAAAAGACCTTCAGTCTGGGATACATCACAGGGGCCAGCATGAATACTCAACTATGATATTCTGGCTTCTTCTCTGCCTGTATGAATTCCTCTGTAGAAGAAAGTCCTACATCAGAAACAGCTCAAAGTGGATATTGTGACCAAAGGAGAAAAGTCAGAATAGCATACAGAAAAAAAGAAATGGGGGAGAGGATGAGAAGAGAAAGAAAGAGTAGGATTCAAAAGTTATCTGGATCACCTATTGCTTATTATTGTACACCATGGCCAAATCCGCAGGCATTTGAGACAACCAGAGAGACAGTCTCCACACACACAGAAAGGTGATAGATAGATAGTATTTTTTAGAACATATAACAGCCCATTTTCATTCTAAGATATTGTAGCACTTCCAACAGAGAAACCCTGTGATCCAGCAATACTCGGAACCAAAGGAGGGAGAACTCATGGATATACAAAATTGGCCCTGTGTGGCCTCAAATTAGAGGACAATGCACCTTTTCCCTCCAGCGCCATTATCTGAATCCCATGCTCAGATCTTGTAAATTCTGTGACTACCACTGGATGGTATTCATTAGGCCTGGGTAACAACGGAAAAATTTGTTTCTAAAATCGATTCGTTTTTTGGGGGGTTTTGCGTTTTGATATTTAAAAGAATTCCGAAATTTTTCTTTTAAAAAGTTCGATATTTACGAAATTTCGTAAATGTTAAAAAAAATTACGAAACATTAACGAAACAAATACAAAACAATAACGAATCGATTCGTTAATGGCGGATGCGACCACGCAATACGCTAAAAAAAAACCTCCAAATGGGACAGGGGGAACTTCTGAAGCTTCCCTCTCCCTCTGTTGTTGACTGTTGGTGTGATATTATAATTTTTTTCACTAATTAAACAAAAAACAACTATAAAACTTGCCCCAGACATGCGGAAATAATAACGAAACGACCTCAAACCAATAACAAAACGAATATATAACGAATCCGAAGCATTTACGAAACGAATTTAAAAATTCGTTTCGTTTTTAAGTTTCTCCAGAATGGTTCGTTATCGCTTCATTATAAAAAAAATAACGAATTTTTAACGAATTACGAATTAACGAAACGAAACCGCCCAGCCCTAGTATTCATCATTCTCATTCCAACTGACATTATTGCAGAAAGTGGAGGCAAATCGTATGATTATCTAATGATAAAAAGATTGGTCATCTGTCTGCAAATTTATGTCCTTAATTTAACAACAACAACAACAACAACAACACTTTATTTGTACCCCGCTACCATCTCCCCAGTGGACTCAGTGCGGCTTACATGAGGCCGAGCCCAAATACAACAATACAAGCAATAAAACAACAACACAAGTAATTAAAATAAGAAATAAAAAAACATAGACAATAAAATATACAACATTATTCATAAGACAACACACAATTAAAAACAGTAGGAAGGCCAAATGTAAAATTAAAATTGGAAGTGATACTGGGACATGAACGAGAAGGCGATAGTAGCGTTTGTATAAGGGCATACGAGCAGACCTAAAGAAATGTAAAGTGCTTTGGAGGACAAAGTGCTATGGGATCATTATTCCGGGAAGGCGCACTGGAACAGCCACATCTTCAAGCTCCTCCTGAAGACTGCCAGGGTTGGGGCCTGGCTGATGTCTTTAGGGAGTGAGTTCCAAAGTCGAGGGGCCACCACCGAAAAGGCCCTCTCTCTCGTCCCCACCAATTGCGCCTGCGAGGCTGGTGGGATCTAGAGCAGGGCCTCTCCGGATGATCGGAGGGATCGCGTGGGTTCGTATATGGAGATGCGGTCACGCAGGTAGGCAGGGCCCAAACCGTTCAGGGCTTTGTAGGTAAGAAACTGCACCTTGAATTGTGTCCGGTAAATGAATGGCAGCCAGTGGAGCTCCTTGAACAGGAGGGATGACCGCTCCCTGTAAGGAGCCCCAGTTAACAACCTGGCTGCCGCCCGTTGGATCATCTGGAATTTCCGGTCCGTTTTCAAGGGCAGCCCCACGTAGAGTGCATTGCAGTAATCCTGTCTAGAGGTGACTAAGATGTGGACCACCTTGGCCAGATCCCGAGGTATGGTCGCACTTGGCACACAAGTCTTAATTGTGCAAAGGCCCTCCCGGCCACCACCAACGCCTGAGCATCAAACGTAAGTGAAGAATCCAGGAGGACCCCCAGACTGTGGACCTGTGACTTCAGGGGGAGTGCAACCCTGTCCAGCACAGGTTGCCACCCTATACCCCAATCTGGTTTAACTGTGACATTTTATCACTGATTGCCTGCACAACTTGCATTTTTAGAAATTACGAATATTTCAGTAACTTTTATGATCAGAATTAACTGAGTCACAGAATATTTAACCTGGGGATCTCTGAGCTGGTGTTTTGCTTCAGTCAGTAACAGACAGAAGCAATTCCTGTAATTACGTTTGATAATAACAAAACATCCTGGAATAGCTGTACAAACAAGGCTTGCTCTAATGCAATGATAAGATGGGAGATATTTTCTAATAGATACTTAGTTGATAAAAACGGGCATTCTCACAAAGAATAGTCATAGCAACCGGGGATTTCAGTTATCTTGATACCTGCTAGATTTGTCTTCTGTCTCTTTAGATGTTTAATCCTGTGGATTATTTTCAGATGGCAGAACAAGGAAGGAGATCATTTCACCTAATTCCCGTTTCCCCTGAAGCACATTCTACAAAGCCCACCCCCCTTACTGCCAACATTTCTGATCGAGGAAGGTTGGGAATTCTTCAGACCACTGGAGGAAACTCCCCTGACCCTTCCATCTCGCCAAAGCATCTGGAACAAATTCTTTTCACAGTATGCTTCTGCTGGTGGGAGCAAGCTCTGGATCCAATCTCCTTTTTAAAGCATATATATCTATTAGGACTGTGTGATCAATGAAAACAATGTTTCAATAATTACAAAATTGGGGTTCCCTGATTTTTATCAAGCTTTTTCCAGCATAATTCATATGTAGGTACCAACTCTTGGTGTTTATATGGCAGCATGTTAAAAAGTACTAGGCAAGTAGCTCAAACTACATATCAAAATAATCAGAAACAAGGAGAAGCCTGCAAATGCCCAGGTGCATTTCTTTGCATTGTTCTTGCTCACCATTCAGGCATAAAAATAACGATCACAATATCCCTTCCCCACTAAATGGTTGTGAATCACCATTCACTTCCACAGAAGCCATGTTTCAACTAAAATAATGAATACTCTAGGGCAAGAAGAGACAGCAAGTGCAAGGTGAATAGTGCCTTTTATTTACTGAATCAACCATTTACTTTCAAATTCAACATAAGCATTCAAAGGAAAGGTAATAGATCTCATCTATCCAGGCTACTGTTTATATACCCATGTCTGCATGTGCTTTATTAGAACTCAGCAGACTATGTTAAATTACACAACAAATAGTTGAGCACTGCCTGGAGAGATGATCAAGCTCTCAAGTTTCTTAAGAGTCATATGTATAGAAAGAGAGAGGATGTAACAGATTCATTTATACCCGCTGCACCTGTTGTTATGTTCTCCGAGAGTCCCAGTTTCCTGGTTCTTGTTGTTGGTAACTTCTGTTTGAATTTATTTGTTTTTAGGAAAATCTGGAAATGCCTTGATAAATCTGTTAAGTACATAGTGCCGTAACTGTATTTCTAAAGGTTTTAGCATCCTCCTAGATTTCTAGAACATATTGCTGAGAAGCTCAGCAGTGGAGATTTTGCACAGATAATGAGCCCATGGGGAGCTCGAAGGTCATCTGAAGAGGTCTTTCTCTTTGTCCCACCACCTTCTCAGGCCCATTTGGTGGGATCAAGGGAGAAGGTCCTTTCAGCGGTTACTCCCAGACTTTTGGAACTCATTCCCCCGAGAGGACAAGATGCCTTTCTCTTTTTTCTTCTTCTGGCGGCAGGCTAAAACATTTTTTTTGCCAACAGGCCTTTACAAACTGATGAAGTCTGAGCTCTTAATGCTATGTGGTGATGCTTTCAATATATTTAACAGCTTTTATCTAAGTTTTAACATTCATTTTAATTTTTAATATGTACATTTTAAGTTGGAAATTATTTAATTGCTTTAAATCTCACATATGTTAGCTTCTAAAACATTTGTATTGTTGTAAAATTGCATTGATTTAAGTATGTGGTCACATTGGTCACATCTCATCACACTAAAACAGTAGATGTGGCTCTTAATGAGACATGCCACATTATCATGGGGTGTCTGTGCCCTACACCACTGGAGAAATTACACTGCTTAGCCGGTATTGCACCACCTGACATCCCCTGGGAAGTAGCAGCCAATAGTGAAAAGACCAAGGCAGAGACATCTCCAGCTCACCCCCTGTTTGGGTATCATCCAGCACGTCAATGACTTAAATCTAGAAATAGTTTTCTAAGAGCTACAGAGACACTCACTGGAACACCTCAACAAGCAAGAGTCCAAAAGTGGCAGGCTCAAACCCAGAAACTTAACCAAAGGCTGATATCAATTGAGAGACTCCCCCCTGGGCACACAGAGGACTGGGCGACTTGGAAGGTGCTGAACAGACTGCGCTCTGGCACCACAAGATGCAGAGCCAACCTCAAGAAAGGGGGCTACAAAGTGGAATCCACGACATGCGAGTGCGGAGAAGAGCAAACCACTGACCACCTGCTGCAATGCAACCTGAGCCCTGCCACATGCACAATGGAGGACCTTCTTGCGGGAACACCAGAGGCACTCCAAGTGGCCAGATACTGGTCAAAGGACATTTAATCGACTACCAAACTCGCAAATTTTGTATTTTGTCTGTTTGTTTGTTTTGTTCTGTTAGAAATATAATACAATTGTATTGTCGACAAGAGGGATCCTCTCACCTCTGCAGGAGTCTACCGTATACCATGCAGCTGTGGACAAGTCTACATAGGGACCACCAAACGCAGCGCCCAGACACGTATCAAGGAACATGAAAGGCACTGCAGACTACTTCAACCAGAGAAGTCAGCCATAGCAGAGCACCTGATGAACCAGCCTGGACACAGCATATTATTTGAGAACACAGAAATGCTGGACCACACCAACAACCACCATGTCAGACTACAGAGAGAAGCCATTGAAATCCACAAGCATGTGGACAATTTCAACAGAAAGGAAGAGACCATGAAAATGAACAAAATCTGGCTACCAGTATTAAAAAAACTCTAAAATTATAACAGCTAAACAACAGAGAGGAAAAAATCAGGCACAGATTAACACCTCCCAGCAACAGAATTTCCCAGGCTCAGGCAGGCCTTCAAATGCTAATGAAGGTGATCAGCTAAACATTTACACCTAACTGCAGCAGGGAAGAGCTCCTTGCCCCACCCCAGCCATTCCACAGATATATAAACCCATTTTTCCTACTTCCAACAGACCTCACAACCTCTGAGGATGCTTGCCATAGATGCAGGTGAAACATCAGGAGAAATGTCTCTAGAACATGGCTCTATAGCCCGAAAAAAACCCACAAGAACCTAATAATACAATTGGCTGGTTGCCCTAACATGACAAATAAATAGCTGCATTGCTTCCAACCAAGGGAAAGGCAGGATATAAAATAATATTTATTTGTTTGTTTGTTTATTTTTCATGCCAGAAGCGAATAGAGAATACAGTTATAATGTATTAAAAAAACACAAACAAAGTTAAAAACTGGGCATTATACCAAATTTCCTTTGACCAGAAGCTGGCCACTTGGAGTGCCTCTAGTGTCACTGTAAGAAGGTCCTCCATTGTGTATGTGGCAAAACTCAGACTGCATTGTAGTAAGGGGTCTATGGTTTACTCTTCTCCACACTCGCATGTGGTGGATTCCACTTTGTAGTCCCATTTCTTAAGCTTCTCTCTGTATCTTGTGGTGCCAGAGCGAAATCTGTTCAGCGTCTTCGAAGGCACGCAGTCTAGTATGGCAACATCAATAATCCAAACTTTTTTTCTTTTCTACAATCGTGATGTCTTGTGTATTGTGTTCCAAAACTTTGTCAGTCTGGATTCGAAAGTCCCACGGTATGTTTGCATGTTCATTTTCCACTACCTTTGCAGGTTTATGATCCCACCAATTCTTTACTACTGGCAGGTGGTACTTATGAAATAAGTTCCAGTGAATCATTTGGGCCACAGTGTTGTGCCTTTGTTTGTAGTCCGTCTGTGTGATTTTCTTGCAGCAGCTGGGGATATGATCAGTGGTTTCATCAGCTTCCTTGCACAGTCTGCATTTTAGGTCATCAGCTGATTCTTTGATCCTGGCCTTAATTGCATTTGTTCAGATGGCTTCTTCTTCTTCTTCTTCTTCTTCTTCTTCTTCTTCTTCTTATTATTATTATTATTATTATTCTTTGCTCTACATAATTATGGAAATGCACCCCACTAAAGAAAAAAATGAGTAGGATGTGTCCCACAAAGGAGGAAATAGCCATCTTTCCTTGCCAGAAGGAGGGAGTAATAAAATGAAGGAGAAGAGTGGTGGTACTATAAAATCAATTAGCATCATGTCACTTCCTAAAAAGAGCAAGTGCATTTGGAGGAACTTTTTACATACACATCCTTTGTGGAGAAGTAAAGTCATTGGTAAGTAGTAAATTTTATTGATTAGCCCTTATTCCATATCACAATACCAAACCAAACAAAAAGGCTTGATTACCGCTCTACATGGTAAGTAAAATAAAACAATTATAACAATACAATAAATAAAAATGATAAAACGGAATATATACATCATGTTTCTGTATCACCCCTACAATTTACCCCGATTAGCCCCACATATGTGGTTCTCAGACGACCATTGGTAAGTACTGACGAGTTTTACCTTGTCAATTAAAGAGATGCTCTACGAACATATGTAATACTTAGTATCTACAGGACTGCATTGTGCAGCGAGGAATGGCCCAAGATGCCATCTATATATATATAAATGCTCTGTGCATAATGAGTACCTTAAAAACAAAAGAACCCATGAACGAAATCACACTAAATTTGGCAACGAAATGTCTCACAACACAAGGAGTGCCCATCAGTCAAAAAATTATGATTTTGTCATTTGGGAGTTGTAGTTTCTGGGATTTATAGTTCACCTACAATCAAAGAGCATTCTGAACTCCACCAATGATGGAATTGAACCAAACTTGGCACACAGAAGTCCCATGACAAACAAAAAATACTAGAAGGGTTTGGTGGACATTGACCTTGACTTTGGGAGTTGCAATTCACCTACATCTAGAGAGAACTGTGGACTCAAACAATGATGGATCTGGACCAAACTTAGCACAAGCACTCAATACGCCCAAATATGAACACAGATGGAGTTTGGGGGAAATAGACCTTGACATTTGGGAGTTGTAG
Organism: Anolis sagrei; assembly: GCF_037176765.1. Taxonomy (NCBI): domain Eukaryota; kingdom Metazoa; phylum Chordata; class Lepidosauria; order Squamata; family Anolidae; genus Anolis; species Anolis sagrei. The sequence continues at coordinate 159,094,785 of NC_090021.1, forward strand.
TCACTGGGATAAACAGTTCACCTACAATCAAAGAGCATTCTGAACCCTACGAACGACAGAATCGGGACAAACTTCCCACACAGAACCCCCATGAGCAACAAAATATACTTAAGGCCATCCAATCCAACTCCCTTCATCAGGGCAAGAAAAAGTAATCAAAGTCCTCCTGACAAAAAGCCATCCAGGAATAGATATATATATGATTCACACACACACACAAACACACTACCATAGATTTGAAAGAGATCCCTAAAGAAGGACAATTATGTGTTCCATATTCCATTGTAGGCAAACCAGACACTCTCCACATCAACACTGACAAAGAAACAATAAGAAATACTGTTTACTCACAAGCATAAAGAAATTACATATATTAGAAACCAACACTTTCTCATTACTTTATTTTCCAGATCAACAGACTGGGCCACAGCAACACCTGGCAGGGGACAGCTAGTTATTCCATAAAATTATCACTTTACCGGTTTTATGTGGCAATGTTAAAAGAAAGCTTAGTTCTTGCTGAAACATACAAGAGCATTCACATTATTTTTAGCTTTCTAAACAACAGTAGCAACAACTCGGCACAATACAAAGTAGGAAAAAACATTAAGGAAGAAATCTCGAACTTACTTATAAGGCAGTAAGCTCTACTAAACTTAGTGAGATTTTGTTTTGTTTAAACATGCTTGAGATTCCTCTGTCTTCCTAATGTGAAGAAACCTATCAGTAATAAACCAATTCATCATGAGAAGGGAGTTTAAATACCCATTTTAAAATATAACACATTTTGCAATGGATGCTTACACAACTAAGGTTGTCGTGTTGTTAATTCTACTTTGCTATGTCAGAAAATGTTTAAAGGATCACTTTGTAAGTGTCACCTGACACTTGAAGGGGCAGATGAAGATAATAACATGGCTAGAGTTTCATCAGGTCACAGGTCAGGCTGTTGAATTCTTTCACTCCAGGGGTGTTTTGTTTTTTGACCATAGCCTTCTTTTTCTACTGGAAAACCAGGGTCATAATAGAAGTGATTTTTGAATGCGATACCTGGTCTTCTACTCTACAGTCAACATTATTCCCTAGCATATGCAGATTTGAAGTACCTGCTGCATGCCACTCTGTTGATGGGATATGACTGGGTCTGTAACACACACCACTCCACCGTTGATGTTTTCTCCCTTTCATCTTATCAGTCCTCTTAATGGTCAAAAGGGGAGGTGAATACATTCCATTGTACAACGTCTAACTTCCCAGGAGCCTGCCAATCACGCTAAAGTGCACTGTAATTTTTTAGATTCCAAAGCATTTTCATTCTCCCAGCACTAATAAATATATCCAGTTCTGTTAAAAGGGAACCATTATAGCAATATACCAAGCCACATTATGTTTCTCGTTGATTTTATTTCTTAGTTGCTCCTATTTATTGAAGCTATTAATCCCCTTTAAGTGCCAGTCTTCCTGGAAATAAATTAAGAGGTTAAAATACAGAACAAAGCTATCACACTCCAATTTTCAAGATTAGCCTTCTATTGTTCTAACATTAATTAGTGCAAAACAAAACAAAATAGCATAACTGGCACCACAATGTTTAATTTAAAGATTTTAAAACAATAATAAGGCTGAAATAAGTGTGTTGCAACACACACCCAATTTACAGCCCATTTTTAAACCTCATCCCAGACTAAACTTACATTTCATCCTCTATAACTTGCATAATGTTACAAGCTCGCATTACAAAATGATAAAACATGAGTGCTTTCCCCACTGAGTTATATTTTTTTTACTAAATGTTGTATCCCTGTATCAAAGCTATAAGGGGTATTTTTTAAGTAAGGTCTGTTTGAACATAAGTACACAACGAAAGTTTATTTCCAAAAAGTAAATTTATTTTCAGAAAGTACATACTTCACTCTATTTTTCGACATAGTTGCCAAGTTTGTTCAAACACTTATCATACCTCTGAACCAATTTTAAAATACCCTCTTCATAAAAACTTGCCGCCACCAAAAGCCACCAAATCGTCTGTAATCAAAGAAGGGCGACCGGAGCGGTCTCATCATGGATGTTGTCACAGCCATCTATGAATTGTCGTACCCACTTACGCACTTTGCTTTCACTCATAACAGTATCACCGTACACTTCACAAATCTGTCGATGAATTTCTGCAGCAGGCAGGTTCCTTGCTGATAAAAACCGTATCACGGAGCGAACCTCACATGCGGCGGGTGAGTTGATAGTCTTAAACATTTTGAAAGCACAGAACAGAACCGTACAGGTTAGCTACAGAGCGGAAACTGAGCACAGTTGTTCCCGAGGCATGCCGGTACACGACGCACACGCTCGTTGCGGTATGCACGCGAACTACTAGTGTCTACAACAAAACGGGCCTTACTTAAAAAATTGTTGTTTTGTTCATTCATTCAGTCGTCTCCAACTCTTCGTGACCTCATGGACCAGCCCACGCCAGAGCTCCCTGTCGTCCGTCACCACCCCCAGCTCCTTCAAGGTCAGTCCAGTCACTTCAAGGATGCCATCCATCCATCTTGCCCTTGGTTGGCCCCTCTTCCTTTTGCCTTCCACTTTCCCCAGCATAATTGTCTTCTCTAGGCTTTGCTGCCTCCTCATGATGTGGCCAAAGTACTTCAGCTTTGTCTCTAGTATCCTTCCCTCCAGTGAGCAGTCGGGTTTTATTTCCTGGAGGATGGACTGGTTAAAAAATACTTTAAAAATACCCCTCGTAAAATAAGGTGTAAACACTAACCTATTCTGGGAATCTGCTATTGCAACACATCCAATGAAATTTGTTAACTGGGACAGTCTACAGAGAGCGCACTACTCCGCCATCCACAAGCTCTACTGGCAGTCAACCCATTTCCATGTACATATCAAAGTACTAATTTTGTGCAATAAAACCCTATATGGCTTGGGTTTGGGTTATCTGAAGGAGCGTATCTCTTTTTATGAGCCTGTCAGAGCTCTACTATCTTCTGGAGAGGGCCTTCACTCTTTTCTATCACTTACCTGCTCAAATGTGCTTGGTGGGAACAAAGGAGAGGGCCTTTTCAGTGGTTGCTCTCAGACTCTGGAACTCCTTCCCAAGGGAGACCATCCCAGCTGGCCTTTTGCAGGCAGGTTAAAATGTACCCTGCTATCAGCATTTAGGAAATTATGAGAGGCAGGTTACTGGGAATGGTGGAAGTGGGATTTGGGGTGCCTGCATAGTTTCTACATGTAGTTTTAATTGTATTCTAATATTTATATGCTCTGTGACATAGTGTTTTGTTTTCATATTTAATGCATTTGCTCTGTTTTTAATTGTTTTGTGTCAGGTTTGCTTTAGTCTCATTGAGTCAGGAGAATGACAGGTTAAAAATAAATGATAAATAAACAATAATTCTGATTGCTGACAAATGAGTTGCATTGTGCACATGTGTAGATTGTTGATCTCAGAGGGGCCAGGGAGCCCGTCCACAAAAACATTTTCTTTCACTGGTTGGCAAGGCATTTGCTGTTTCCAAATAAATGCTAAAAGTCATGTGGTCCTGTTGATATAAAGTTCTGTAATTGGTATAATCCCAGCATTTTGGGTCTATCCTAAACTAATTACTGCTCATTCCGTTGCCAGGAAACAACAACCTGAATCGACAGCTGTGTAAACTAAGCAATGTGAGGTTATTGAAAAATCTAGAGGTTCAGTGTAAACACTTAAATATTCAAGCCTCATTAATCAATTTTACAATCAAAGAAGCAGAGATAACAAGCGATCATCTTGAGCCAACAGCAAGTGCCTTCATAAATTTCATCAAGTTTAGAATGTGCCTTATGGTTATTTGCCAAGCAAAATGCAGAGTACGATCATCCACAAAGAGATGGAAATCTGGGCATATTTCACAATATTAAATGTGGGAAGTGATGTAGCTCATATATAAAGTTTTGTTTATCTACCTAACTGTGCAACCATGAACCAAGATAGGTCTTAAAATATTCAAGGGTCTAAGCTTCATCAGTCTTCATGACACTTACGTCTGGAGAGTCTTTCTGGAGGGAAGCTATCCTGTCTCCCTGCCCCTTGCAAAGGTGTCACTTCAGTTAACCCATCTCTTCTTCATCACTGCTTGTAGTGCAGGTATGGGATGGGCTCTTTTCTCAGGCCATCCTCTTGTACATCATCCTATTTATTTATTTATTATTTATTTGATGCACTTATTAACCGCCATTCTCAGCCCATACGGGCGACTCATGGCGGTGTACAGTACACATAAAAGACAATTACAAAAAGGCCAGTATCAACAACATATAACTATACAACAAATACAGACTACACAAAAATCCGCTTCGTCTCTTAGTGGAATCATAGCCAGTCTCATCTTCCTTGTACCATTCCAGTTCTCATTACTGTATTGTTTGTTGCTTAGCACTTAATTAAATGCCCTCTCGAACAGCCAGGTCTTAAGGCTTTTTCGAAAGGACATAAGGGAGGGCACCTGTCTAATGTGTGCCGGGAGAGTGTTCCACAGCCGGGGGGCCACCACCGAGAAGGCCCTCTCCCTCGTCCCTGCCAGCCGTGCCTGTGATGCAGGCGGGATCGAGAGAAGGGCCTCCCCAGACGATCTCAAGGTCCTCGTGGGCTCGTAGGCCAAGGTGCGGTCAGAAAGGTATTTTGGGCCGGAATCATTTAGGGCTTTGTAGGCCAGAACCAGCACCTTGAATTGGGTCCGGTAGCAAATCGGCAGCCAGTGGAGCTGGGACAACAAGGGCGTTGTATGCTCCCTGCCACCCGCTCCAGTTAGTAACATGGCTGCCGCGCGCTGAACCAGCTGAAGCTTCCGGGCCGTCTTCAAGGGCAGCCCTACGTAGAGAGCGTTGCAGTAATCCAGGCGGGATGTGACAAGAGCGTGTACCACCGTGGCCAAGTCAGACTTCCCGAGATACGGGCGCAGCTGGCGCACGAGCCTGAGCTGTGCAAATGCTCCCCTGGTCACCGCTGAAACCTGGGGGTCCAGGCTCAACGATGATCCTATCCTTTCTTCCTTCTGTCTTTCCTTCCTCCTTCCATCCTTCCCTTCCACTCTTCCATCCTTCCACCCTTTTGTCTTTCCATCCTTCCTTCCACCCTTCCTTCCTTCCACGCTTCCTTCCTTCCTTCCTTCCTTCCTTCCTTCCTTCCTTCCTTCCCCCCTCTCTCCTGCTCTCTTTTCCATCCATTCTCTTCCAGTCTTCCTTCCTTCCAGTATCTTCCTCGCTTTCTTCCTTCTCTTTTTCTTTCCTCCTTGGGAATGTTTAGCTGGAAGAAGAGATGGTTGAGAGGGAACACCTACAATCACAGAGCATTCTGAACGATAGAATTGGGCCAAACCTCCCACACAGAACCCCCATGTGGGCCACGAAACACGTGGCAGGGGACAGCTAGTAATAATAATAATAATAATAATAATAATAATAATAATAAGCCCTTGCCTCTGTATACAAACGGAAAAGAGTAAAAATAAAAATTCTTTCTTTGATTGATGACACTGTGTAGCAGGCAGTCTTCCTTTTAATAAAGCCACTCATGGCAGCACGATGGGACAGTAATTTTTCCAAGCTCCAGGAATTGAGTTGCAAGAACCATCTCCCCTCCTTTACCCCAGTTTGAATATAGTGTTCTATGCTGAAATTCCATAGTTAACAACACATTTGTATCATTATTTTGCATCTTCAAGTTTGTGCATTTTGCACCCTATTAAACAATTCTGGTTCAAATAATTATTTCAATTGCAGCCACATTATTTCTTAAAGAAACCTAGTTCTGCTCATGCTAAGATGAGTCATATGTACTCTGTCCTATCTGCCGGGATAGGAGCAGGAAAAAAAGGACAGCTGCACCAGCAGATGTTTGTGTTAACATCCCATGGGCCATCCAGGATGCCCTCAAAGGTCAGCAGGGTATCAGTAGATATTTTGCTGTGTAAGTCAAGTTGCCCCCATTCTCAGGCAGAATTAGCAGTGTTGTAGGGATAGAAGGAATATTTGAAGTTATTGTCTCCTGATTGAAAAATGAGTTTCATGGCATAATTGGGAATAATTCAGTGATGATTGCTTTGCAGTTTTCACCCAGTAACTGCACACTTCAAAGTATATTCAGTTAATTATTCTCAGCGGAAAGACATATTTTTTGCATGAAAAATTTATATGTGAAAGACTTTTTCTGTACAAAATTTCTGTTGTGCAATATTGCTCTTTTCTACACAAAAATCAGCAGCTTTGCATTACAAAAAAAAGATACAAAAATCTTATACAAAATGCACATAGCTTTTTTCACACATGGCTTTTCCCCACACGGTTTTTGCTCTTTAAGATTTTGAGTGCATGCTTTATGTTGTCTGAAATTTCTATGTATATAAAATTAATTCTGATTTTCCTTTGTTTTGATTTGAATAGAAACACTTTATGAATCCTGTCTCTTTTGTACAAATCCTGAAAATTCTTTTTAAAAAGATATTTCTTCATACAAGAATGTCCTGAAACACATCAAGATGTGCAATTATCAGATGTGAACTCTGCAGAAATATTTCTTTTGTTTCCTTATTTGAGAGGACGAAATTATCATCTCTGCAATTTTCTCCAACTCTTTCACTGGCTTAAGTGACCAGTCTAGAGGTAAAGGAGCACATTCTTCTTTTTTATTACCTGAATCTCTCAATGCTTCTGTTTACATAAAAATGTTGGGCGTTATTTGAATAATGGAGATGAGTTTGTTAGTCTGAATGAAGTTGCTGGGCTGAAAACTAGTTCACACAGGAAGATTTTGGTGTTTATTGCAATCCATTTATATTTTTTTCCACAGACAAGCATCCCAAGCTCTGAGGATTACCTGGGAAGGAATCCCACTGGAGCATTGCAGCACACCCAAATACCTGGGAGTCACTCTGGACCGTGCTCTGACCTACAAGAAGCACTGCCTGAACATCAAGCATAAAGTGGGTGCTAGAAACAATGTCATACGAAAGCTGACTGGCACAACCTGGGGATCACAACCAGACACAGTGAAGACATCTGCCCTTGTGCTGTGCTACTCTGCTGCTGAGTATGCATGCCCAGTGTAGAACACATCTCACCACACTAAAACAGTGGATGTGGCTCTTAATGAGACATGCCGCATTATCACAGGGTGTCTGCGCCCTACACCACTGGAGAAATTACACTACTTAGCCGGTATTGCACCACTTGACATCCGCCGGGAAGTATCAGCCAACAGTGAAAGGACCAAGGCAGAGACATCTCCAGCTCATCCCGTTTGGGTATCAGCCAGCATGTCAACGACTTAAATCTAGAAATAGTTTTCTAAGATCTACAGAGGCACTCGCTGGAACACCTCAGCAAGCGAGAGTCCAAATGTGGCAAGCTCAAACCCAGAACCACAACCAATGGCTGATACCAAATGAGAGACTCCCCCCTGTACACACAGAAAACTGGGCAACTTGGAAGGTGCTGAACAGACTGCGCTCTGGCACCACAAGATGCAGAGCCAACCTCAAGAAATGGGGCTACAAAGTGGAATCCACAACATGCGAGTGTGGAAAAGAGCAAACCACAGACCATGGACTGCAATGCAACCTGAGCCCTGCCACTTGCACAATGGAGGACCTTCTTGCAGAAACACCAGAAGCACTCCAAGTGGCCAGCTACTGGTCAAAGGACATTTAATCAACTACCAAACTCACAAATTTTGTATTTTGTGTGTTTGTTTGCTTTGTTGTGTTAGAAATGTAATATAATTGACTGGTTGCCCTGACACGACAAATAAATAAATATATATTTTTCCTTATATTTGATTGCTAAACCACTACTCCAAAAATATCTCACTTATGGGCATGGAAGACAGGCTGAGTCCTTTTAGGTCTACAGTTCTCAGCCATTTTTGTCTAGCTTTGCCCCACTCCATCTACAGAAACCAAGTGGGCCAGTGTTGAGGCAGCATCTTTCCTTTTATTTGCTTGAGGAAACGATGGTGTCAAGGACATGAAAGACAGTTGTGTAGAATACATAAAAGTTAAGTCCCCAAACTAGAGTGTGAATGTGACTCCCAAGATCCTTTACCCAAACCTCACTCTAAACTTTAGACTTAGGGTCATCTTTAGTCTAAAATGACTTGAAAGCACACAACAACAATAATCCTAATTAACTTGACTATCTCATCAGCCAAAAGCAGGGCCACATTTCCCAATGAAATACTAGCAAGTTTTTGTTGCTTAAAAGGGATCTTCATTTCAAATATTGTATTGTTCTTTCATTGGTTGTTGTTTTTTTTTTTTTTTGCACTACAAATAAGATATTTGCAGTGTGCATAGGAATAATTTCATTTTTTCATTCAATCTATAGTTTGGGTGCCCAACAGTCTGAGGGATCATGAGCTGGCTCTCAGCTTAAAAGGTTTGAGAATCTCTAAACTAGAGGGTTGTGACTGCTGTTCCCTCCACTCCATCCAGCATCTGCCACCAGAAGTAGAGACAACACCAGGACTAATGATAGTGGCACAGTCAGACTCAGCTTCCCAAACTGATATGGAAATTGTTGAGATTAACTTCACAATTCAGCAGCAGATCAGTTGCACAACTTCAGCGCTTTCCAGTAGCTTCTTCCTGCAGTATTTTCAGTCAACTGCTCCCACAAACTGCAGTCACTCTGGAACCTTTTACAGACACTTGAGCACATGCCCGGCCACTGTCAGTTTTACCATTGTCTTTCCCCCAGTCTAGATGATATTACAGACTTACCACAGCACACAGTTATATCTTGTCTTAGCAGACAGGTTCTTTTAATTACATATAGCCTTCAACGAACAACATCACAACATCACAAGGAGAAATATACACTGTACATGACTTCCTTATATACAGTTCATTTACACATAGCAATCTCTAATTGGTTCCCACTCATTGACTTGACTCAAACCCAGGATTGCATCATTCACAATCACCTGGACTAGGCCAGAACACATTCCCCAAATGAAGTTCTATATACAGTTAATGCATGACTCAGCATTTCCAATAGAAGGCCATTAGCAGTGCATGACTCAGCTATATTACATTAGTATAGAAATCATTTCTATACTTGAACCAGCACTTAATTTACTTAATTTTTAGAGCTTGGACATATTTCTAATTTCTATAAAATAATTAGAAATATGTTCAAGATCTTGACAAATAGTCTTTTAGAAAAAAAGCATTTCGAATAATCTGAATCAGTGTTTTCAGACACTTCTGTACCAGCAACATAATTTGTACAAAATTACTGAGAAGACCACATATAATTTCTACAGTACGAGACTTTCAAAGATGGTTCCTCATATCAGTATATTAAGGAAATCCACCAGAGAGGCTAGAAACCACAAGAAAAAAAAGGCCCTGAAGCGTTCTGCAAAATGTGTCTGTTCATATATAATTTATTTGGAATTAAATTTCATGATCTCTCAAGAGAAAACTACAATTTTTCATAGAACATTTCCCGCACTATCATGCTTTAACTAGAAAATAAACTAATCTTCAAGCAAGATTAATTCACTTAAAAATTAATAACTTACCGCCACCCCAATTGTGAACAGTGCCAGTCAATAAGAATACTCATGTGTCTTCTTGGTAAGCAATTTTACTTTAGAATCAAGTTTTAAATAAAATTGGCTTATCCCATTTGCATATTCCACCCACAATGTATGAAATACATAAAATTATTTTTTTAAAAAAATCCATTATCAAAAGTTACACTATTGAAGTTACTGTGTAGATGCACTCTTGGACAGAAACTCTGAACAGTTTACTATATAAAAGGTGATACCATGCAGCTGTCTACATAGGGACCACCAAACGCAGCATTGCCCAAACACGAATCAAGGAACATAAAAGGCACTGCAGACTACTTCAACCAGAGAAGTCAGCCAGAGCAGAGCACCTGATGAACCAACCTGGACACAGCATATTATTTGAGAACACAGAAATGCTGGGCCACTCTCACAACCACCATGTCAGACTACACAGAGAAGTCACTGAAATACACAAGCATGTGGACAATTTCAACAGAAAGGAGGAAACCATAGAAATGAACAAAATCTGGCTACCAGTATTAAGAAACTCTAAAATTACAACAGCACAACAACAGAGAGGAAACAAACAAGGACATCTAATCACCTCTCAACAAAAGTTTGCTCTAGGCACTGTCAAGCCATTACATGCTAATCAAGGTGGTCAGTTGAAACATTTACACCTAGCTCTAGCAGACAAGAGTCCTTTGTCTCACCCTGGTCATTCCACAGATATATAAACCCTTTACTAAACAGACCTCACTACCTCTGAGGATGCTTGCCGTAGATGGAGGCGAAATGTCAGGAGAGAATGCCTCTAGACCATGGCTATATAGCCCGAAAACACCTACAACAACCCAGTGATTCCGGCCATGAAAGCCTTCGACAATACTTGAAATCACATACAACAACAACAATCCTATCTCATCAGCCAAAAGCAGGTCCACACTTCCCATTGAAATACTATTAAGTTACTATTTGCTAAAATTGTTCTTCATTTTAATTTTTGTATGGTTTTTGTGTTTTATGCACTACAAATGAGATATGTGCAGTGTGCATAGCAATTCATTCATGGTTTTGTTTTGTTTTTTCAAATTATAATCCGGCCCTCCTACAGTTTGAGGAACTGTGACCTGGCCCACTGTTTGAAAAGTTTGATCACCCCTGTTCTACAGAGACACTTGCTGGAACACCTCAGCAAGTGAGAGTCCAAAAGTGGCAGGCTCAAACCCAGTACCTCAAACAATGGCAAATACTAAATGACAGACTCACTTCTAGGCACACAGAAAACTGGGCGACTTGGAAGGCGCTGAACAGACTTCGCTCTGGCACCACGAGATGCAGAGCCAACTTTAAGAAATGGGGCTACAAAGTGGAATTCACGATATGCGAGTGTGGAGAAGAGCAAACTACAGACCACCTGCTGCAATGCAACCTGAGCCCAGCTACATGCACAATGGAGGACCTTCTTGCAGCAACACCAGAGGCACAGCAAGTGGCCAGCTACTGGTCAAAGGACATTTAATAGAATACCAAGATGGTACATGACCCCACAAAAACTAAGTATTATGTATAAGAAAGCCTCAAATAAGTGCTGGAAGTGTGAGACACAGGTGGGAACATTCTACCATCTCTGGTGGACCTGCCCTAAGGCAAAAAATTGCTGGAAGAAGATTCAGGAAATTTCCCAAAGAATATTAAACATTAAGATCCAGATGAAACCAGAATATTTTCTGTTGGGCATCACAGATGAAGACATTACTTTAGATTCAAATCAAGACACTCTCTTTACCTATCTGATGGTAGCTGCTAGAATTGTCTATGCCAGGAAATGGAAAATGAAAGAACTGAGTATGATAGAAAACTGGTTGGATAAAATACAGGATATAAAATATATGGATAAATTAACCTTCTATTTGAAAGACTATACTGGTACACCTATAAGAAAAACTGATTGGAAACAGTTTGAAGACTTCATGAAGAACTTCAAAGAATATAAATGACCTAAACCTATCTTCTTAGAGATATAGTGAAGGATAACATAAAGTAACAAAAATATTTCTTTTTTAAAAAAAATCTAAATTGAGGAAAATATATTGCAAAGGATGAGCCATAATAAGGAAGAAGAAGCAAATAAAAAGAAGCAGAAGGCGAAGACGTCGAGAAGAAGACTGGGAAGTCAACCGTCCCCTACTTTTTTTTCCTACCTTAAACCCCACCCTCCCTGATATTGCCCTAGTTTTTTTCCACCCACCCTCTTTCCTTCATAGAATCATAGAATCATAGAATCAAAGAGTTGGAAGAGACCTCATGGGCCATCCAGTCCAACCCCCTGCCAAGAAGCAGGAATATTGCATTCAAATCACCCCTGACAGATGGCCATCCAGCCTCTGTTTAAAAGCTTCCAAAGAAGGAGCCTCCACCACACTCCGGGGCAGAGAGTTCCACTGCTGAACGGCTCTCACAGTCAGGAAGTTCTTCCTAATGTTCAGATGGAATCTCCTCTCTTGTAGTTTGAAGCCATTGTTCCGCGTCCTAGTCTCCAAGGAAGCAGAAAACAAGCTTGCTCCCTCCTCCCTGTGGCTTCCTCTCACATATTTATACATGGCTATCATATCTCCTCTCAGCCTTCTCTTCTTCAGGCTAAACATGCCCAGTTCCCTAAGCCGCTCCTCATAGGGCTTGTTCTCCAGACCCTTGATCATTTTAGTCACCCTCCTCTGGACACATTCCAGCTTGTCAATATCTCTCTTGATTTGTGGTGCCCAGAATTGGACACAATATTCCAGATGTGGTCTAACCAAAGTAGAATATCTGCTTTATCTTCTTTTTTTTCTTTCTTTCCCTCCCCTTTTTACCCTACCCAAAATTTACCTTGATCTTCCCTGATTTTTCCACCCTCCCCCTTTTTTTCGCCCCCTTTTATGTAACAAATTTGAAAATCCACTATCAAAATTGAAATAAAAAAATAGAATACCAAGTCTGCAAACTTTGTTTGTTTGTTTTTTAATGCAATACAACTGTTTTGGTTCGCTCCTGACACAATAAAGAAATTAATTGGCAATCATTCATTTTTTAAATAAAGTCGACAGTCCATATGGAGCCTTGTGCTAACCCTGCCACTGTTGTCACTTGGCTATGGTTGCAGTTGGATCGCAATCCACAACGACCGAAATGGGATTTTTCCCACTGACTTCAACGCAATGTGAATTTAAGCCCCAGGAATTTCTCACAGAAAATTAAAAACCTGAAAATGCTCTGACCTGCATAATGAAAAGCTTATACTTGCAAATTGCCAATTATCCCTAATATTTTCTTTAACAAATTCATAGAGGTTTCATTAGCATTCACTGTCAATTGATTTCGAGGCTATCACGACCATCCGATCTTTTATAGTGAAAGGGCAGTACTAGAAAAAAAACAGTTAAAATATAGCTGATTAAATAATTGCAAAATGGATAATGAAGCCCTGTGTGCGCAAAGAGGTATCAATCAAGCGTAGCGTGGGAGACACTGATAGCATTTAGCTCATTTCTTTCATTTCCACATTATTTTCATCAATTTGCTTTGATGTTTGACTCCCCAGCTTCCAACAACAACCAAACAAACCCACAGAACTCTATACTTGAGGCAAGGACAAAGGTCAGCAATCACCATTTCTACTCCGAAAGTCTCCATTTAAATGCAAATGTTAGCCTTTCCTCCTGATCTTTAAACAATCATTTCATAGAAATGAAGTAGCTCAGTAAATTTGGCGTGTAGGTCTGAATAAGACAGCTCTCTTGCCATTTGACCTGCCTTTTCTTCGCATCCCACTTCAACTCTTATGACATTGAAAGAATATAAAGAGTTTCTTCTTGGGGGAGCAGCAATTAAACAGGAATCTCAATTTGTAAATTAACATGGTTATCCTAATAAACTAACTGCTATACTGAGGTTGCCATTCATCTGTGTACATTTCATTGATTAATCACATTTCATTATGTACATAAATATACATTAATTCATCTCCTGATTTACAATTGTAATTTGCACTTCTTCTCTACCCCTGATAACATTTAGTATTATAATCATCTCGACAAAGACAAGTAAATGCTGCAGTCTCCTTCACAAAACGTCCCTTGACATTATGCAGTTATGGTGCTATGATTCCACCTATGGCATCCTGGGATGGCCAGAGGCACTACAGCTCTCTGGCTAAGAACTCTAAGTAGACCTCATTAGACTGCCATATATCATTGGGTGGAAATGTGGCTGTTAGTAGAAGCAGGTCTGTTCTGTCGCACGCTGGGCCTGTAAAGAATTCCCTTTAGAACAGGACGTGCAACCTTTGCCCAGTGGGAAGCCAGGGGGCCCAAAAGAATTTCTCAGAGGTTTTCCACCACAAATGATCTTTAGATGGCTTGTGAAGTATAACGAAGTCCTTTATTACTATGGGGAGTGTTGGATCATCCGAGTATAATAAGTAATTGCCAGGAGTTATTTAAGGTAACAATAAGAGCAGCCCATGCGGTGATTGCTAGAGGATGGAAAGACAAATCGAAATGGATGTTAAGTAATTGGAATGATTACACTGTTCAATGGAGAAAAAAGTTGTGGGCCTGAAAATAGTTGTTCTTTTATGATTTTGGGGTGCTGAAAACGAAAAATGTATATTGGCTCTAGTTTTTATGATATAAGCAATCACGTGATCAAGTATGGTTGAAAAAATGCATGTTGTGACTTACACTATGGAAGATTCTAGAAAGTTGCGGGCCTGAAAATAGTTGTTCTTTTATGATTTTGAGGTGCTGAAAACTAAAATGACATTTAAAAATGTATATTGGCTCTAGTTTTTATGATATAAGCAATCACGTGATCACGTAGGGTTGAAAAAATGCATGTTGCAACTTACACTATGGAAGATTCTAGAATATGCTAGAAAGTTTGATGACGCAGTATTAGTGCCGTGTGCAAAAGCCAGAAAGCCCTATATAAGGCCAGACTTTTGAACGGTGAGGGTCAGTCAGTTGAAGACTGAGACAGTATCGTTAAACATCGTTTTACATTGTTCTTTTTACTGTAGTTATGCCTCGCACGTGTGTAAATGAAGCACTATGGAAAAAAGATATCAAGGCAAATGGACTCCGTCAATGCTGTCAGACTACTGCTGGAGCATTGTCAGAGACAATCCTTTCCTTGAATACAAAAGAAAAGTCAAGAGAAGCAAACAGGATATAAACTAAAGTCACGATTAAAGCGACATTTAAACTTTCAGACTTTTCAACTGCATTAGGCCTACTAATATAGTTTCTTGCTGCACAAACATAAACAATAGACTAATTAAATAAATATTTCTCATGTATAAACTATTGGCAATATAATTTGATTAAAATTTAGTAAATATTCATGGTTTATATACATGCAGTAAGGTTAGGCGCATTATCATAATATTAACGAATTACCTATTGTGGAGAAAATTGAAATAGCTGTTGCATAAAAACCAGAGCCAATCAACACATTTAATTATTATATTTGAATTCAGCATGTTAAATTTATTAAGCAATGGCACATTTCGTTTCCACAACTGAGAAAACTGAAAATTTGTAGAACAGTGTTATATGTATGACCAAGTGTTGTTAGATATTACGGGAATTATGACTAACCAAGCACCAAGAATGGATAAAGAAAAGATCATTGTAATAGATGGAAGGTCTACTTCAACCGGGTGAAAAATGGAGGAGCCAACGATCACATCAAAGAAAAAAATACAAAGACTCTACAAGTGGCTGGATCTGCAAGATTAGTAGAAATATACTGTGGTTGAGGAGGGAGGGAGAGGAAGGGAAGATGGGGATAATGTAATCTACACCAGTGTAAATTAGCATAATGCCTTTAATATTTGTTGAATGACTCAGGATTTATATGTGTAACACTTGAAATTTAGCTTATTGATTTGTGTTTATAACATAATAAAATATGTTAAAAAAACCAAAGTCCTTTATTAATGAACAATCAAACAGAAACTTTTCTTGTCTTCAATAAAGTTAACCAAATGCTTCCAGACTTTTATGCAACTGGTGGCTTCCTAATCTTGCCCACGAAGGACAGGCAACTGTCTTCAATAGCTTCTTCTTTACTTTAAAGGAAAATCCCCTTTTTAACTTCTCCCAGGCTGACTGTAATCTAACCCTTGCTGACGTGGGCTCCGCTACCAGGTCAAACTGCGTCTCGAAGCACCAAGTGGACCTACCAGTAAAGGCTTAGATATTCTCTAGCTGGAGTTCTTTGATCTTCCAATATGTTACCCTCCAGAACTCTTCAAAGCTTTAGGGCTGTTTCCTGGAAATCTTTAGAATCTTTGGAGGCTCTTAAGACTGTTCTCCCTCGGAAAGTCTTAAGGGTTGAAGCTTTTGTACAGGGGAAGCTTGCACACGTCCTGTACATTAGCTTTCCTTGCTGAGACTAACTAAAAATGGCTCCCTTCCCTTCCCAATTGCCCTGAGCAAGGGACGGAACCAAAATTTAACAATGATGGACAGGTGACTTGCCCTACGACTGCAACCAAAGGAAGTCACCTATCTGCAGAGTCCCTGAAACCTTGGACTGCAAACAAACATTTAATACAAAGCAAATAAAGCTGGAGCTTCTGGTACAGCCATACCAGTATGAGAGCACTATAGTTCTGAAGTGTGAAAATGACATATCAACCAGAGCTTTCCAGATTCAAATGTGACCTCACATCTTCATTACCATCCAAGATAACTTTCTGCGTGCCACCTCTTCCAAAGACCACCTGAAAAATGAAGTTCATAACACTACCTTACTTTTCATGACCTTTCCAAGAATAAATTAGATAGATAAAATGAAAACTCAATAACCTGTGATTGGAATCCCCCAAGAATTTTCCCTGGAGCTTTAAATGTGATTGCAGTAGCAGCACTGAGACTTAATACTCCTCCATCTTCACTGTCTTGCCAGTCTAAACTCCCACATCCTGATGCTGCAATCAATAAGAGCTCCTACCTCCCTTTCCCCACAGCAGTGCTGACAGTGGGATTTAAATTAGGAAAATGCTGTAGGAAGAAATGAACAAAACTGCCTTCCTGTTCTGATAAACTTAGGAGCACCCATCCAATGCACTCCTTGAGAAATAATAATAATAATAATAATAATAATAATAATAATAATGTGGAAAATGAACATGCAAAAATACTGTGGGACTTTCAAATCCAGACTGACAAAGTTTTGGAACACAATACACCAGACATCACGATTGTGGAAAATAAAAAAGTTTGGATTATTGATGTCTCCATACCAGGTGACAGTTTCATTGAGGAAAAACAACAGGAAAACCTCAACTGTTATCAGGACCTCAAAAGCGAACTGCAAAGGCTCTGGCATAAACTAGTACAAGTGGTCCCAGTGGTCATTGGCACACTGGGTGCCAATTGAATCAGCCGGCATTTGGAAACAATAAACATTGATAAAATCACGATCTGTCAACTACAAAAGGCCACCTTACTTGGATCCGCACGCATCATTCGAAAATACATCACACAGTCCTAGACGCTTGGGAAGTGTTCGACTTGTGATTTTGTAATATGAAATATAGCATATATATCTCATTTGCAGTGACATACTGTGTTTTGTGGCAGTAAAATATTTATCTTTGTCCATCCAGGTGTCCACAGTATAATCCAGGGTGGCATGCTCATCCATGATCAAATACTGGATAGAATCATAGAATCATAGAGTTGGAAGAGACCTCATGGGCCATCCAGTCCAACCCCCCGCCAAGAAGCAGGAAAATTGCATTCAAAGAACCCCCAACAGATGGCCATCCAGCCTCTGTTTAAAAGCTTCCAAAGAAGGAGCCTCCACCACACTCCAGGACAGAGAGTTCCACTGCTGAACGGCTCCCACAGTCAGGAAGTTCTTCCTCATGTTCAGATGGAATCTCCTTTCTTGTAGTTTGAAGCCATTATTCCGCACCCTAGTCTCCAAGGAAGCAGAAAACAAGCTTGCTCCCTCCTCCCTTTAACTTCCTCTCACATATTTATACACATCAACAAACATAAAAAAGACAACATTATAAAAACAATTAGAAACCATAAAAGTATATTACGGACCTTCCAAACAGTCTGCACCTTGATCTTTTCTTTTATTGTGTAATCATGTGCATGTTTATTCTATGTCATGACAGACAATGACACTTGCACATTGAATGACACATTGCATAGGCACACTTATCCTGATGGTTACACTTTTGTGTACCTTTTGCAAGGCTCTTTTCCTGACTGTGGTTGTATGAACAGTGCTTGCAAGGATCTCTATAGTGTAGTGAGGCACCAGTATTCTTTTGCACAAGCAGTCACACTTTTTAAGGTATTGCCTAAGTGCTTACTCAACATTTACTTACCTCTCTGCTATGGAATATCCATCAGTCTGTCAATATATGTGTGTAGTTAGTGCAACTACAGTGTCGATAACCAAATTGTTAACATTTAAATTGTTTTCAGAACTGGTCCCATAATGGATGGGGACCATGAAAAACTCGGAGAGGAGGAGGAGTACATATATCACTTTTGTATCATGCTGTTTTTCAGTGAAAAAAAGCTTTCTCATCAAAGGTTCACCAATTGCTCTTGTTTTCTTCACAACTGCTGTACATTTCTGGGGGAAACTGGAGCCTGGAGATTGTTTTTTTTTTTTTGTGAAAAATCAGTATGAAAGTGAAATGTTTACCTCCCTCTTGGCCCAAGTCTAGATTTTAAAAAAATGCTTAAAGGTATTTAGTTCTGAAAGTCAAACATAAAATATTATAACCTACACATTTGTACACAAACACTGTGATATTTCTTCCCCATTATTGCAAGATCATGCACACAGGGGTGGGGAATACAAAAATATTTTAATGTTTTCTTTTTCAAAATCTACATGTAAGCAGAATGGCTTTATGCAGCCAAGCCAATGACTGAGAAATGTCTGTTGAATATGATAGTCTTCTTCAAATTCATGGTGGAAATTGCTCTATATAGTTCACAGCCAAATAATAAAACTCAAAGGCGGATTAATCTTATATTATGAGGAATAACATTGCCTGCCTGGGTGTATAGCAGTTGAATGATCAATATGTTTTTCATTTCTCTATTATGTGCAGAATTGTACCAAGGTGATAAAAGATCAGAATGTTTAGTGCCAACAATGAAGACACCGTCTCGAAACCCTTTATTAAGACTGTTCATTGAAAAAGTAATTTCATTTCCCCTCAATGCTTGATGGCTAACAATTTTCATTCAGTATTAACTCATGGAGGGACAGCATGGTGTAGTGATTTGAATGCTGGACTACAACTCTGCAAGACTATAGAGTTTGAATGTCAGCTCAGCTACCTATAGAAACCTATAGATTGATCTTGGGCAATGACACTCTCTCTGCCTGAGAGGAAGCAATGACAAACCTTCCTTGAATAAACTTTGATAGTGTTATCATAAGCCAGAGTCCACTGGAAGGAACTAAACAATTACTTTTAAGAGTACATCCTTTAAAAACCCTTTGCATTCATGATACCTGTATCTATCTATCTATCTATCTATCTATCTATCTATCTCTCTCTATATATATATATATAAATGATCTGTGCATAATGAGTACCTTAAAAACAAAAGATCCAATTAATGAAAGCGCACCAAATTTGGCAACAAAACGTCTTACAACACAAGGAGTGACCATCACTCAAAAAAATTATGATTTTGTCATTTGGGAGTTGTAGTTGCTGGGATTTATAGTTCACCTACAATCAAAGAGCATTCTGAACACCATCAACGATGGAATTGAACCAAACTTGACACACAGAACTTCTATGACCAACAGAAAATACTGGAAGGGTTTGGTGGTCATAGACCTTGAGTTTGGGAGTTGTAGTTCACCTACATCCAGAGAGCACTGTGGACTCAAACAATGATGGATCTGGACCAAACTTGGCACAAGCACTCAATACGCCCAAATATGAACACAGATGGAGTTTGGGGGAAGTAGACCTTGACATTTGGGAGTTGTAGTCACTGGGATTCACAGTTCACCTACAATCAAAGAGCATTCTGAACCCCACGAATGACAGAATTGGGGCAAACTTCCCACACAGAACCCCCATGACCAACAGAAAATACTTAACGCCATCCAATCCAATTCCCTTCATCAGGGCAAGAAAACGTAATCAAAGTCCTCCTGACAAAGAGCCATCAGCCATAGGTATAGATAGATAGATAGATAGATAGATATGATTCACACAGAGAGAGATATAGTATCATACATTTGAAAGGGACTCTTAAAGAAGGACAATGATATCTTGCATGTTCCAGGGTGAGCAGACCAGACAATCTCTACATCAACACTGACAAAGAAACAGCAATAAATACTGTTTACCCACAAGCATAAAGAAATTACATATATTAGAAACCAACACTTTCTCGTTAGTTTATTTTCCAGATCACCAGACTGGGCCACAACAACACGTGGCAGGAGATGGCTAGTTATAAATAAAATGAAATGAAGCAAAGACCACCAGCATTGAAGCGATGGTCCTCCGCCATCAACTCCGCTGGACCGTCCACGTAGTCCGGATGCCTGACCACCGTCTCCCAAAGCAGTTGCTCTACTCCGAACTCAAGAACGGAAAACGGAATGTTGGTGGCCAGGAAAAGAGATTTAAAGATGGGTTCAAAGCCAACCTTAAAATCTCCGGCATAGACACTGAGAACTGGGAAGCCCTGGCCCTTGACTGCTCCAGCTGGAGGTCAGCTGTGACCAGCAGTGCTGTAGAATTTGAAGAATGGAGGGCGAAAGGGAGAAGCGTGCCAAGAGGAAGGCGCATCAAGCCAACCCCGACCGAGACTGCCTTCCACCTGGAAACCAATGCCCTCACAGCGGAAGAAGATACAGAGCAAGAATAGGGCTCCACGGCCACATACGGACCCACAAGAATACTGGAAGACAATTCTCCTCGGAAAATGAGGGATCGCCTAAGTAAGTAAGTAAGTAAGTACTGTGTATTGTCGAAGGCTTTCATGGCCGGAATCCATGGGTTGTTGTAGGTTTTTCCGGGCTATATGGCCATGTTCTGGAGGCAATTTTTCTCCTGACGTTTCGCCTGCATCTATGGCAAGCATCCTCAGAGGTAATGAGGTCTGTTGGAACTGGGAAAAATGGGTTTATATATCTGTGGAATGACCAGGGTGAGACAAAGGACTTTTGTTTGCTGGGGCTAGCTGTGAATGTTTCAGCTGATCACCTTGATTTGCATTCAATAGCTACATACAAACCACTTACAGACCCACCAAGAAAATCCAACAAATGCTACGTTCAGCAAAGGACAAGAGGGACCCTCTCAGTCTACCGTGTACCATGCAGCTGTGGAGAAGTCTACATAGGGACCACCAAACGCAGCATTGCCCAAACACGAATCAAGGAACATGAAAGGCACTGCAGACTACTTCAACCAGAGAAGTCAGCCAGAGCAGAGCACCTGATGAACCAACCTGGACACAGCATATTATTTGAGAACACAGAAGTGCTGGACCACTCTCACAACCACCATGTCAGACTACACAGAGAAGCCATTGAAATCCACAGGCATGTGGACAATTTCAACAGAAAGGAAGAAACCATGAAAATGAACAAAATATGGCTACCAGTATTAAAAAACTCAAAAATTACAGCAGCAAAACAACAGAGAGGAAACAACCAGGCACATGAAATCACTCTCAACAAAAGATTCCCCCCAGGTGCTTCCAAGCCATTGAATGCAAATCAAGGTGATCAGCTGAAACATTCACAGCTAGCCCCAGCAAACAAAAGTCCTTTGTCTCACCCTGGTCATTCCACAGATATATAAACCCATTTTCCCAGTTCCAACAGAAATCATTACCTCTGAGGATGCTTGCCATAGATGCAGGCGAAACGTCAGGAGAAAAATTGCCTCCAGAACATGGCCATATAGCCTGGAAAAACCTACAACAACCCATAAGTAAGTACTTCCTTAGGTCATCATTGCAAAAAGCAAGATGCTGAACAACACAAATTTGTGATACAATCCATTCAGGCTGGTCTTCTATTGTACACAAGGCCTACCAACTTTAAAAAAATGGGTTGTTACACGCAAGAGTAGGCAACTTGTAATTTTAATGTGCTTGTTCTGGAAACAATAGTAAAACACTTCCAACGGATTATTATGTGGAAAAATATATATTTCTGCAGTTAATGTGCCAAGGTAGCATTTTCCGTTTAAAGAGCTGAGAATCAGATAACACCTTAGAACTGACAACACAGTTTCAAAGAAAATTATATAACTCCCCTCCTATCATCACTACCACCACCACCGGAGCAGAGGCAGTTTTAATTAGAATCCAGAATGTTTTTAGACCCTTTCTTACAGAGTAATGGGATGACAGAAATCAATTCCTTTATCTTCCCTTTTTAATCAAAATTCAAGTCCCTTTTGCCATGCTTTTGATGTGGTTCTGCATAAGTGATTCACTGGAAATAAAATGGCAAATCCTCTTCTTTCAGAAGAACATTGCAATTCATAAAGTAGGCAAAGAGTAATTCATGTATTTAAAACTTCAGTGGAATGAATTTTTCTGCGAAGCCTTGGAGATTTGTAAATTTTTTGGTCCAAGTATTGCACTATTTGCAACTTGACAATTAATTAAAGAAATTGCTCACCCAATCAAGTATGGAGGCCGGAATGACTTGCAGAGTACTAAAGGCCCATTTAATAATGCAAGACGATGATCAGTCTGCTAGTGATGCTCAGCATGGTCAAATCAAGTTTTTGGGATGCCTCTTAAAGCTGTAATGAACCATGGTGTCCTAATGAGAGGTTTCGCCAAATCTTAACTAATCAAGCTGAAGTCTTTTCAAGAATCAATAAACCAGACAGCAAATATATTTTATTTACAACCTTGATATGTAACCAACAAAGGAATTGTATTATTTAAGGGGCAGAACTTTTCCTCTGTTTAGACCTCAACAATTAAATATTAGTATCATTAGAGAGGAAAATTGTAATAATCTTAGAGCAGTGGTTCTCAACCTTCCTAATGCTGTGATCCTTTAATTCATTTCCTCATGTTGTTTCCTCATGACCCCCAACCGTAACATTATTTTTGTTGCTACTTCACAACTGTAATTTTGTTACCGTTATGAATCATACTGTAAATATCATCATCATCATCATCATCATCATCATCATTTAATTACTTATTAATCGCCCTCCATCCGAGAATGCTCTAGGCGATTTACAGCTAAATATCTGACATGCCAGATGTATTTTCATTCACTGGACCAAATTTGGCACAAACACCCAATATACCCAAATTTGAATACTGGTGGGGATGGCGGGGGGCAGGGGGGCATAATTTAGTCATTTAGGAGTTGTAGTTGCTGGGATTTATAGTTAACCTACAATCAAAGGGCATTCTGAACTCCACCAGTGATGGAATTGAACATACTTCGCACACAGCACTCCCATGACCAACAGAAAATACTGGAAAGGTTTGGTGGGCATTGACCTTGAGTTTTGGAGCTGTAGTTCACCTATATCCAAAGAGCACTGTGGACTCACACAATGATGGATCTGGACCAAACGTGGCACAGATACTCAATATGCCCAAATGTGAACACCAGTGGAGTTTGGGGGTGGGGGGGGGGGAAGACCCTGGCATTTGGGAGTTGTAGTTGCTGGGGTTTTCCATCTCATTATTGTTGCTTACCAAGTAGAGGCATGACATGATCTTTGACATAATTTTAAGCAGGATTAAAAAAAAAAACTTTTAGGAAAACATGAGAATTTCAAAAGTGAGAGTAAGAAATGTCTTATATAGGCTGTATCTACATGGTTTTTTTTAGAAATCTACATTTGTGAAACTACTCTAAAACTAATTGAAAAGTAGAATAGCAGTGCAGTTTTATGATTTGAGAGTTTATATACTGAATTATGAAATCCTGGGCTGGCAGGACTGAAGTCCGACAGGTCACAGGTTCAAATTTGGGGAGAGTGTGGATGAGCTCCCTCTGTCAGCTCCAGCTCCTCATGCTGGGACTTGAGAGAAGCCTCCCACAAGGATGGTAACACATCAAAATATCCGGGCGTCCCTTGGACAACGTTAATGCAAACGGCAAATTCTCTCACACTAGAAGCGACTTGAAGTTTCTGTTGGTCATGGGGACTCTGTGGAAGTTTGCCCTGATTCTGTCATTGGTGGGGTTCAGAATGCTCTTTGATTGTAAGTGAACTATAAATCCCAGCAACTGCAGCTCCCAAATGTAAAGGTCTATTTCCCCCAAACTCCATCTGTGTTCATATTTGGGCATATTGAGTGTTTGTGCCAAGTTTGGTCCAGATCCATCATTGTTTGAGTCCACAGTGGTCTCTGGCTGAAGGTGAACTACAACTCCCAAACTCAAGGTCAATGCTCACCAAACACTTCCAGTATTTTCTGTTGGTCATGGGAGTTCTGTGTGCCAAGTTTGGTTCAATTCCATCGTTGATGGAGTTCAGAATGCTCTTTGATTGTAGGTGAACTATAAATCCCAGCAACTACAACTTCCAAATGACAAAATCCTAATTTTTTGAGTGATGGTCACTCCTTGTGTTGCTAGACGTTTTGTTGCCAAATTTGGTGTGATTTCGTTCATTGGATCTTTTGTTTTTAAGGTACTCATTATGCAGAGAGCATTATATATATATATATATATGTTCTTCAGTCATTTGTTACCAGTAATTTATTATAAAATCACATAAAAGGCATCCTAATTCAGATGGAGGTGGAGGGAACCTTTCATAATTCAGTATATAAACTCTCAAATCATAAAACTGCACTGCTATTCTACTTTTCAGGGTAGTTTCACAAATGTAGATACAGCCTATATAAGGTGTTTCTTACTCTCACTTTTGAAATTCTCATGTTTTCCTAAAAGATTTTTTAATCCTGCTTAAAATTATGTCAAAGATCATGTCATGCTTCTACTTGGTAAGCAACAATAATGAGTTGGAATACCCTGAACAGTGACAACTTAGTGCAGGTTCATTTCCTTGTCACATGATTTCAACTTGGGAAAGAAAAGGAGAAATCTTTCTTCCTTAGTACATAAGGAATTTGCCTTTAAAATCCACAGTTGATAGGGTCACTACGATGAGCCAAATGTTTAAGGAAAATCTGCAATTACTCCTTTTCTTTGAGTTTGGTACCTGCAGTCCAGATCAACTATCGTAACATAACAAAGCCCACTTATTCATAAGGAGTGTGTCCCTTGTTTGGGGTCCGATTGAATTTCTAAGCTAAACCAATTAGGTGGAATTGGGATTTCAGCTGTTTGACATCTTTCAGAAAACACCTTGTTAAGAGAAGGGATCCCTCAGTAAAAAAAGTCAAAGGGGGCCTTCTAGAACAGAAATTTGATCACTCAAAAGTACAAAGGACATTTTTTAAATTGTCTCCCGTATGTATAGCTGGAAAAATGAGAAGAAAAGGTATCTGATACATGAAAAAGTAGTCCTGTGTTCCAAAAGAAGACAGAGAAAGGGGCCATTATTTCTTTTTCCTTAATCAATTTTTATTGTGTACTAGCCGTCCCCTGCCACGCGTTGCTGTGGCCGAGTCTGGTGATCTGAAAAATAAAGGAATGGTTTCTAATATATATAATTCCTTTATGCTTGTGGTTAAATAGTATTCCTTGTTATTTCTATGTCGGTGTTGATGTAGAGATTGTCTGGTTTGCCTACTCTGGAACATGCAACATATAATTGTCCTTCTTCAGGGATCTCTTTCAAATCTATGATACTATATCTCTGTGTGTGAATCATATATATCTATCTATATCTATGGCTGGATGGGTCTTTGTTGGGAGGGCTTTGATTACGTTTTCTTGCCCTGGTGAAGGGAGTTGGACTAGATGGCCTTAAGAATTTTCTGTTGGTCATGGGGGTTCTGTGTGGGAAATTTGCCCCAATTCTGTCGTTTGTGGGATTCAGAATGCTCTTTGATTGTAGGTGAACTATAAATCCCAGTAACTACAAATCCCAAATGTCAAGGTCTATTTCCCCCAAACTTCGCCTGTGTCCATATTTGGTCATATGGAGTATTCATGCCAAGTTTGGTCCAGATCCATCATTGTTTGAGTCCACAGTGCTCTCTGGATGTAGGTGAACTACAACTCCCAACCTTAAGGTCAATGCCAACCAAACCCTTCTAGTGTTTTCTGTTGGTCATGGGAGTTCTGTATGCTAAATTTGGTTCTATTCCATTGTTGGTGGAGTATAGAGTGCTCTTTGATTTTAGGTGAACTATAAATCCCAGCTACTACAACTCCCAAATGACAAAATCATTTTTTTTTTTTGCGTGAAGGACATACATTAGTTTGTTAGGTGTGTTGTGTCCAAATTTGGTGTCAATTCGTACAGTGGTTTTTGAGTTCTGTTAATCCCACAAACGAACATTACGTTTTTATTCATATAGATATACATCAAAATTAGAGTAAAGTAGTATAGCATGAAAAATTTTCAAATACATAAGAAAGGTAAGAACATGGAAAGTGGGAGAACAATTTGGTATACTAGAAAAGTAGGAAAAGAGAAGATACCAAAAAACATAAGGAGAAAAGAGAAGGAGAGAAAAAGAAAAAAAGAAAAGAAAAATAAGATAAAGAAAAAATAAAAAATAAACAAAAATAATAAAAAAGTTATATTGAATTCCATTTTGTGCTTTTACTCGTTGTTCTTCATAATAGTTAAGTCTGTCTTCCTGTTTGTATTTTTACATTATTTCTAAAAGATCTGAAATGACCCTCAATCTCCCAGCTCTCCTACAATCTCACCTACAGTGAGGTGGATCTGTAATTGGTTAAATGGATGAACCCAGAGGGTGCTCACTAATGCTTCCTCTTCATCCTGGAAAGAAGTGACGAGCGGAGTGCCGCAGAGTCCCGTCCTGGGCCCAATCCTGTTCAACATCTTTATTAATGACTTGGATGAAGGGTTAGAAGGCATGATCATCAAGTTTGCAGACGACATCAAATTGGGAGGGATAGCCAATACTCCAGAGGACAGGAGCAGGATTCAAAACGATCTCGACAAATTAGAGAGATGGGCCAAAACTAACAAAATGAAGTTCAACAGTGACAAATGCAAGATACTCCACTTTGGCAGAAAAAATGAAATGCAAAGATACAGAATAGAGAACAATGCCTGGCTTGAGAGCAGTACGTGTGAAAATGATCTCGGAGTCCTCGTGGACAACAAGTTAAACATGAGGCAACAATGTGATGTGGCGGCAAAAAAAGCCAATGGGATTTTGGCCTGCATCAATAGGAGCATAGTGTCTAGGTCCAGGGAAGTAATGCTACCCCTCTATTCCGCTTTGGTTAGACCACACCTGGAATATTGTGTCCAATTCTGGGCACCACAATTCAAGAGAGATATTGACAAGCTGGAATGTGTCCAGAGGAGGACGACTAAAATGATCAAGGGTCTGGAGAACAAGCCCTATGAGGAGCGGCTTAAGGAGCTGGGCATGTTTAGCCTGAAGAAGAGAAGGCTGAGAGGAGATATGATAGCCATGTATAAATATGTGAGAGGAAGCCAGAGGGAGGAGGGAGCAAGCTTGTTTTCTGCTTCCTTGGAGACTAGGATGCGGAACAATGGCTTCAAACTACAAGAGAGGAGATTCCATCTGAACATGAGGAAGAACTTCCTGACTGTGAGAGCCGTTCAGCAGTGGAACTCTCTGCCCCGGAGTGTGGTGGAGGCTCCTTCTTTGGAAGCATTTAAACAGAGGCTGGATGGCCATTTGTCAGGGGTGCTTTGAATGCAATTTTCCTGCTTCTTGGCAGGGGGGTTGGACTGGATGGCCCATGAGGACTCTTCCAACTCTATGATTTTATTATTCTATCCAGTATTTCATCATGGATGAGCATGCCAGCCTGGATTATACTGTGGACACCTGGCTGGACAAAGATAAGAAATAGGGAGATAATGTCTCCTAGCTCTGTCAATCTGGATTTTCTATGCAGTAGGCAAGATCTGGAGGCAAGGAGGTAGGGGGTTGGACTGGATGGCCCATGAGGTTTCTTCCAACACTTTGATTCTATTATTCCTCCCAGGATATGAGGTATTATCAAACAGGTAACAGATAAATAAATATATGTACCTATGCCAGTATTTTTGCAGCAGTATTTTGCAATCACATCCAAGTATTCCTTCTGCTTCTCCAACTTGATTACAAAAAGCACATAAATTCTATTCTTCCAGAGATTAGTAGTACATACTTCTTGGAAAATGTAAGCAGGCTCAATGAAGCTAGTCTCCAGACTGCAGTCTGAACTCTAACTGTTTTTATAAGGTAAAAAAAGCACACAAATATCTTAACTGAAAAACCACAGTCCTCTTTCTAATTTCTTTCTCTAATTATGAAATTTCATGCCGTTTCTTCAGACCTAATCTATCCGGCGTCTTTTTTTTTTCTTTAAAAAACACCTTACAGCTATGGGAGAAATATTTCATAGATAAGATCTTTATAACTCCAGCTTTACTCATATCCCCTTTTGTCATTCATATCCAGGACTGATTCATTTTTCTTTGGAGAAAACCCAGTGTTTGAAACAATAATGCTTTTGATTTATCTTACTAGTTTCCTATGGATCAGGTAGCTTAAGGGCCTGACAATGAGATATCGAACATTTCATTTCTGGGGACTTTATTTTGGTTCTCACACAAGCAGAAACTGAGTATCCAAGAAAGTTACATATAGACCTCTCATGGCAATAACTGGTGACTGTGAAGTTGACTGTGATTTAGAAAAATATCTTGACTGCAATCTCAAAAAGAGGCACAACTAGACATATTTCTGCAGGAAACCACACTATCCAACCAATATTCTAATTGTTCATTTGAAAATGAATTATATGGCCATTTCGTATACTGTGCATTCTTTGAGAAAAAGAGAAAACTCTGGAATATCAGTTAGACAATTTAACAGCTTTGAAAGGCAATCCAAATGTAATGTGCTTGGATTGTTCCAAAAGAACATGAAAAGCACTCACAAGAAAATAAAAAGAATACTTGGTATACTTTACAAGCAAAGCAACATATAGATGGATCATAACAACCTGGCTTTCAAGTATTAGACAGCAACACTAACATCAATCAAGCATCAGAGAATGGGAACTATTGTATCTAACAGGATCAAACATTTACCAAAAGTTAGATAATGCAAACATTCAGAAAATAGTCAGAAATAACAGGCCCAAGGCACATTTCTCCCAAAGCACATTTATTCTCAAATGATCACCATTGACATGACTGATTGTAACTTAGGAAGTCTCTGGTTATTTGGTTAATTAGCCGTTATGTGTCTCTTTTGTGAATTCTGGGACATTTTTGAATTTATTTATTTATTTATTTATTTATTTATTTATTTATTATTCGAACTTATATGCCGCCACTCCCCTGGGGCTCGGAGTAGCTTACAAGAATGGCTAAAATCTAACACAATTTAAAAACAATTTAAAACAATTTAAAAAACAGCAATATCAAAAATCAAAGGCCTGTCGAAACAGGTATGTCTTACACACCCTGCAGAAAGCTGATAAGTCCCGCAAGGCACGGACTTCAGGTGGCAGAGTATTCCAGAGTGATGGTGCCACTGCTGTAAAGTCTCTGCATCTGGTTGCTGTTAGACACAAGATCTTGACACTGGGAATTTCCAATAGAGCTTGGTCCTCAGAACAGAGGGATCTCTGGGGTTGGTAGGGGGTGAGGCGGTCCCTCAGGTACATCGGCCCCAGACCATGCAAGGCCTTAAAGGTGAGTACCATTACTTTGAAAGTGATCCGGTGCTCAATTGGTAACCAATGCAGCTGCAGTAAGATTGGTGTTATGTGGCATCTCATCGGAATTCCCACAAGACGCCGAGCAGCTGCATTATGTACCAACTTGGGCTTCCGGATCACCAACAAAGTAAGGCCAATGTAGAGGGCGTCACAGTAGTTCAGTCTTGAGATGACCATGGCCTGGATCACAGTAGCTAGGTCGTCCCTGGACAGGTAGGGGGCCAGCCGGCTAGCTTGCCGCAGATGAAAAAAGGCGGTTCTGCTAACGGCGGAGACCTGGGCCTCCATCGTCAGCAGGGGGTCCAAAAGGACTCCCAGACTCTTTACCAATGATGACGGGCGTAGCGCCTCGCCATCCAGGGTAGGCAGCTGGATATCCCCACTGCCCGGTCAACCCAGCCATAGGATCTCCGTCTTTGCTGGATTCACCCTCAACCTGCTGGCACGCAGCCATCCAGTAATGGCTTCGAGGCACTGATGGAAATAATCGGGTACAGAGTCCGGTCAGCCTTCCATCTTCAGAACCAGCTGAGTGTCATCGGCATACTGATAACACTCAAGCCCAACACCTCGAACCAGCTGAGCAAGTGGTCGCATATAGATGTTAAACAACAAAGGGGAGAGAATGGCTCCCTGAGGAACCCCACAAGATAGAGGGGACCTCTCAGAGACCAGGCCTCCCCTCTCCACTTGCTGTCCACGGTTGTGAAGAAAGGAGGACAGCCAATTTAAAGCTGTCCCCCTGACTCCAACAGCAGCAAGGCGGTAGGTCAAAAGATTGTGGTCGACTGTGTCAAATGCTGCTGTGAGATCCAATAACACAAGCAGCGCTGACCCGCCCTGGCCAAGCTGGCATTGAAGGTGATCCGTGATGGAGACCAGCACAGTCTCTGTCCCATGCCCCGCACGGAAGCCGGACTGGAAGGGATCTAGTCCAGCTGTGTCGTCTAGGAATTGCTGCAACTGCTCCGCTGCTGCCCTCTCAATCACCTTGCCCAGGAACGAGAGATTTGAAACTGGGCGGTAACTGGAGAGAACTGAACAATCTAAGTCTGGTTTCTTCAGCAGGGGAGAGACCACTGCCTCTTTTAAACCCTCTGGAAAAACTCCTTGCTCAAGGGAGCTGTTTATGATCTTCAACAGAGGGTCACGTAATCCCTCCAAGCAGGATTTCACCAACCAAGAGGGACACGGATCGAGGGAGCAAGTGGTCGGTCTAGCTGCAGCTACTTAATTGTAAAGTAGATGGATTTGTCATTTCGTTTGGTTTATTGCTTTTTTTATATTTTGTTTATTGTAGTCATATATTCTGTGTTTAACTGCGATGATGTTTATTTTATTGTAACTTGTATCTTATTTTATTGTAATTTGTTGTTTGGGCTTGGCCTCATGTAAGCCGCCCCGATTCCCCATTGGGGAGATGGTGGCGGGGTATAAATAAAGATTATTATTATTATTATTATTATTATTATTAGGGAAACAAAATTGGTTCCTCTGAAACATGGATTCTTTAGTTTAAATAAACTCTGTATACCACACATTTTCTCTGTAATATAAAGAGCTCAAAATGCTTATAAAATATAAGAATGGTCACAGAGATAAGAGTTCATTAAAAACAATACTACACCAAAAACAAAAGCAAAGAACACAAAAACACCACCAAGACAAAAAAGATGGAGAAAAAACTAGCAATCAATAAAGTAAATTGAACAATAAAAACAAACATTTTTTTTCATTTTCACTCATTTCTACATAATGATTACAATCAGCACACCAGAGTTTGATGGCCGTGCATAATCTCTCAAAGAGGCATGTTAGCCAGTAATATACATACTAGGAAATATTGAGGCTGCAATAATTTCATCCACCACCCCCTTCTCCCCACGCTGAATGATAAATTAGTACGGAGATGTGTATGTATTCTTCTGAACACAAATAAAAATCTGGATGCAGTGAGGAGTTATTCTTTCTCCAAGTCAAGAATGGAAAACTGAAGAACTTGGCAAGTTGAGGTTGGGCTTTCTGACAGAACCTGGACAATTACTCATACAAAGTAGTGTGTTCTCTTTATACATGTGAGAGTAATTAATTGCTGTAGATTTATCAATTAAAGGTAATTGAGCTATCCATTTTGTTCATTACTTTTTATTAATTTCATAGGGGAACCTTTAGATTTCATAAGAGGGGCATAAAACTTTTAAAAGTCTCATCAAAATGTCTCTACACTTGCTTCCCTTGAAAATGGAATGGCTGCTATTTACATTTCAATTTCACTTCTTATATTATATTATCTACTAGCTGTACCCGCCATGCGTTGCTGTGGCCAACCTTCCCTCCCTCTTTCTCTCTTTCTTTCCCTCCTTCCTTTTTCTTCTTTCTTTCTCTACTTATTTCCCTCCTCCCTTTTCCTTTTCCTTCCCTTTCTCTTTCTTTCTTCTCTGCCTCTTTCCTATCTTCCTTTGCTTTTTGCTTCCATCCATCCTTTTGTCCTTCCTTATTTATTATTATTTATTTGCTTTATTTGTATACCGCATTTTTCAGCCCAAACAGGCAACTTCCTTCCTTCCCTCCCTCTTTCTCTTTCTTTCTCTTCTTCCTTCACTCGCACTTTCTTTCCTTTCCTTTTTTCTTTCCTTCTCTCCTTCCTTCTTTCTCTACTCATTTCTTTCCATCCCTCTTCTTTTCCTCTTTCTCTCCTTTTTTCCTTCTCTCTTTTTTTCCTTCTCTACTTCTTTCCTTCCTTCCTTCACTCTTTGCTTCCATGCTTCCTTCCTTCCTTCCTTCTTTCCTTCCGTCCTTCCTTCCTTCCTTCCTTCCTTCCTTCCTTTCTCTCACCTTCTTTCCCTCCCTCTTCCTTCCCTTTTTTCTGTATGTCATTTATTTTTGTCATTTATCTTTTGGGGGGTTTTAAGTCCTTTCCATCGTTTTTTTTTGGGGGGGGGGGGTTATGAGTGATGGACACTCATTGGTCTGTTAGGAGTGTTGTGTCCAAATTTCGTGTCATTTCATCCAGTGGTTTTTGAACTCTGTTAATCCCACAAACGAACATTACATTTATATTTATATAGATATAAATAAAAATGTAATGTTCATTTGTGGGATTAACATAACTCAAAAACCACTGGATGAATTGACACCAAATTTGGACACAACACACCTATCAGGCCAACCAGTGACCACCACTCATAAAAACAGTAAAGAAAAAACACAACAGAAGAGATGAGAAAAGCCAAAAAACAAAAATTGCATTACAATGCATGCACAAAACCACATATATACGCAAACACACATATACACAAATATATACAAACATAAAGCATATATACACAGACTGGGCCACAGCAACGCGTGGCAGGGGATGGCTAGTAATATTATAAATTTATTATAATATTATTATATTATTATTATATCATTATATAACATTATATTATGATAATATATTTCTGGTTGCTTCTGATTGCTTCTGAGCCGGAGAATCAGCCGTCTACGAAGACATTGCCCAGGGGACGCCCAGATGTCTTGCAATCCTGCGAGGAGGCTTCTCTCATGTCAGGGGCTTTTTTGTTGAGTTCCAGGGCCAGAGAAAAAGATGGCGGAAACAGAAGAACAGCCTGCCTCAAGGAAGCGTGCTTGCTCCAACCATGTTCAACATTTACACAAATGACCAGCCACTGCCAGAAGGGACAGAAAGTTTCATCTATGCTGATGATCATGCCATTACCGCTCAAGCAGGGAGCTTTGAGATGGTTGAACAGAAACTCTCCGAAGCTCTAGGTGCTCTAACTGCCTATTACAGGGAAAACCAGCTGATCCCTAATCCATCTAAAACACAGACATGTGCCTTTCACCTTAAGAACAGACAAGCATCCCGAGCTCTGAGGATCACCTGGGAAGGAACCCCACTGGAGCATTGCAACACACCCAAATATCTGGGAGTCACTCTGGACCGTGCTCTGACCTACAAGAAGCACTGCCTGAATATCAAGCAAAAATGGGTGCTAGAAACAATATCATACGAAAGCTGACTGGCACAACCTGGGGATCACAACCAGACACAGTGAAGACATCTGCCCTTGCGCTGTGCTACTCTGCTGCTGAGTACGCATGCCCAGTGTGGAACACATCTCACCACACTAAAACAGTGGATGTGGCTCTTAATGAGACATGCGGCATTATCACAGGGTGCCTGCACCCTATACCACTGGAGAAATTACACTGCTTAGCCGGTATTGCACCACCTGACATCCGCCGGGAAGTAGCAGCCAATAGTGAAAGGACAAAGGCAGAGACATCTCCAGCTCATCCCCTGTTTTGGGTATCAGCCAGCATGTCAATGACTTAAATCAAGAAATAGTTTTCTAAGATCTACAGAGACACTCGCTGGAACACCTCAGCAAGCGAGAGTCCAAAAGTGGCAGGCTCAAACCCAGAATCTCAACTAATGAGAGACTCCCCCCTGGGCACACTATATGTGTAGGGTCAATGTTTTTTTTTTCTCTTGACAATGAAAACAATCCCTGAAGATTAGCTCATTTTAATGGCAGGTTCTTCAGTTTTCCCATTTTTTATCATCTAAAGAGGCCCTTGAAATGTGAAACCAACTATATATTTTTCCTACTTAGCACATTTTTTAAAAAAATTAATTGCATGGTGCAATTAATTTTGTTGTTTTTGTTGTTTCCTGATGACCACTAAATTACTTCTCTGGATGTTATGCATACAAATATCAGTAAGGTAAGATTATTAAACTGCCTTTTCTTCTGTAATTTAAAAAACTGAAGATGCATATAACTTGAGATAAAAATCTATGTGACTTAAAGCTTAAAGAAATAGTTGTAATGTAATAAGATGAGCTCAGAGTTATAGATTAATGACTTTAAATAGCTGCAGTGCACTTCAATGCTCTTTATCTTTACCTTTTTGGAATGCACTTGGAATTCAGCTCATCTTGCAAGCGCTGTGGATTTTGAACCAGATGGTGTCCAGATGCAAAGGACAAAGCCTCCCATACCTTTTATCAGATGGGTTGTATACTGGAAAATACAACATGTCCCACTCTAACATAGTATGTTGCACATGTCAACAAATCCTCTTTGACTCTGGAAGTACAGTCCTCCTTTCTTCCTTGCAAGATCATGCGCCTTGCATTGTTCAGGAATCAATGCTGGGCTCAGCAAAATCCAAAAATTCCAATATTCTTTTAGGAACTACTACAGGGTGAGGCAGCATAACTTCCTTTTTTAAAATGCGCACCATTCAGTCGGTTGAAGACGTAGTGGAGCGCTAGTGGTCTCGTTCGAGAAGCAGGAATATAAAGTTTTGTCCTGACACAGTTCAGTCACCATCATGCTTTGGAACAGTGAGACGCATGCATTTGCCGTTGAGGCAAAAGCACTCAATGAGCGGATTTGGAGTGGTCGGCCCACTCTCCAGATTTGGCCCCTTGTGATTTTTTTCTATGGGGTTTTTTGAAATCCCATGTTTATGTGAACCGTCCAAGGACCCTACAAGATTTGAAGACCGATTGAGTTATGCAAAATTATGGAAACTGAAAATAAAACCACAAAAAGAGGACTGGATAAAGAAAATCCTTGACACAATGAATATGGATAAACTAACATCTCTGCTATCTAAAATACAAAATAAACCAAGAAAGATGACAGATTGGACACCAGTGAAGACATGGCTAAAAGAAAACAAAGTGAAATTACTAATCTAAGAAATGGACTGTTTGTATATATAAATACCCATATACAAATACATGGTTGTGCAGGACATATATATATACACACACGCAAAGGATATACATAAAACAAGGATTGACCCACCACCGGGGAAAATCCGAAGAAATGCCCCAATCCAAGAAGGAAGAAATACAAGCAGAGAACCCCACTTTGAAAAGAAACGGAAGAAGATACGCCCTTCCTTCCTTCCCCTGTATATATATATATATGTATATATGGAGACACACACACACACAAACATATATCCCATCTTTCCTTTCCCCTCCCCCCTCACCCCCCCTCCCCCTCAAACATCCCTATGACCACTTCCCCCGTTTTTCTTGCTGTACAAAGAAAATTTACTAAATAGATAGATAGATAGATAGATAGATAGATAGATAGATTTGAAGACCAACATCCAGGAAGGAATTGCCAACATAACAGCTACTATGCTGGCAAGAGTCATGACAAACGCCAGAAATCGGTTTACTCAAGTGTATGGAGAATGGAGAAAGGGGGATGTCACCTACCTAATTTGATCTTCAAAACTACGTAAAACAAAACTTTAGGTATGCGCTTACATTATAAAAAATAAAAATTTCTGATTTATACAATGGGTTTTATTAAGTTTTGAAAAAAGGAAGTTATGCTGCCTCACTTTGTATTTCCAAAGCAATAAAAACATAGCGAAGAGAAGTGCAAAACCATGAAATCATTGGATCCTTGGAATCAAGGAGTAATAGATTCTGGCTTACATTTTAATGAGGTGATGGTACCCCCTATTTTTGGTAACGGATTTTCCAGGGTATTTTATTTATTTTATTTATTTAGAACTTATATATACCGGTCTTCTCACCTCTAGAGAGGGACTCAGGCTGGTTTACAACATGATTCAAAGACAGTAGTTTAAAACATCACACCATAAAACACATTAATACATAAAATACATTAAAAGCAATCATATAATTACATAAAGCCCAGTCGTCCAAAAGATATCACAATTCATTACCATCCGTCCATGTGGCTAGAAGTTCTTGACTCACTCCTCAAATGCTAAATTCCAGAGCCAAGTTTTCACCAATTTTCTAAAAGTCAGGAGGGAAGGGGCAGTTCTAATCTCCAGTGGGAGAGAGTTCCAGAGCTGAGGGGCCACAACCGAGAAGGCTCTGTCCCTCGTCCCCACCAGATGCACCAGCGAGGATGGTGGGACTGAGAGCAGGGCCCCTCCGGAAGATCTTAACAACTTTGATGGTTCATAGGGGAGAATCCGTTCTGACAGGTAAACTGGGCCAGAGTCGTTTAGGGATTTATAAGTCAACACCAGCACTTCGAATTGTGCTCGGAAGCTAATTGGCAGCCAGTGGAGCTGACATAACAGAGGAGTAGTGTGCTCCCTGTACCCTGCTCCTATTAGTATGGTAACAGCCTTGGTTTAGATCCTATAACATGTTGATTAAATCTTGTAAAAATTGGCTCAACTAACATAAAAGCCCCCAATGGCGCAGTGGGTTAAAGCGCTGAGCTGCTGAGCTTGTTGACTGAAAGGTCGCAGGTTCGAATCTGAGGAGCAGCATGAGCTTCCGCCGTCAGCCCCAGCTTCTGCCAAGCTAGCAGTTCGAAAACATGCAAATGTGAATAGATGAATAGGTACCGCTCTGGTGGGAAGGTAATGATTCCATGCAGTCATGCCAGCCACATGACCTTGGAGGTGTCTATGGACAATGCTGGCTCTTCGGTTTAGAAATGGAGATGAGCACCACACCCCAGTGTTGGACACAACTGGACTTCATGTCAGGGGAAAACCTTTACCTAACATAAGAGCAACTGACCAGTGCCAGAAGACAGGGGCCAGAAATAATTTCACACATTATATTAAACGGACCAACTAAATCTTAAAGTTCTCAATCTTCTCTCCATCCACTTAGAGAACACTGAATTCTGAACAAGGCTTCTATTAATCACTCTTCATTCCTCAAGGTAGTCCAGGTGTTCAGTGAAAACCTGATCTTTTTGACAAACGCTGGCTTCCTGAGCTATTAACCGAAAAACACCTGGGAAAGTCTTCCCTTCACCCTTTCACATCACCCTGAGAGAGAGAAACGGCCTCTTAAAAGTCAATCTCACATTTAATTGCTTTTGAAACAAACTACTAGGCATTTGTGGTGATGACAAGCAAACATTGGCCAAAAAAAAAAAACTGTCATTTTAAAGTATTTCAAAGTATACCCTTTAAATAAAAAGGATGAAGAATGTTTTGCTTTTAGTTCCAGTTTATGATGATGTGACAGCTATGCAAGCTAGTATTTATTCAACTATTTAAAATCTCTTATTGCAACTGGCAATCGTAGTTCCTTAGATTTCCCATGCTTGGATTTATTCATTCATTCTTTGTGTATCAAATGCCATTTTCAGCCATCAAAATACATAATAGAAAGATAGTTAGAAGGTCAGTATGCCATTTAATGCGATGTAATTCCATTATGCAATTTTTTAAAAACATTCTTCTTGAGGATGGTGAGATAATAATAATAATAATAATAATAATAATACTGTGGGACTTTCAAATCCAGACTGACAAAGTTTGGGAACACAATACACCAGACATCACGATTGTGGAAAAGAAAAAAGTCTGGATTATTGATGTCACCATACCAGGAGACAGCCGCATTGAGGAAAAACAACAGGAAAAACTCAGCCGCTATCAAGACCTCAAAATCGAACTGCAAAGGCTCTGGTATCAACCAGTACAGGTGGTCCCAGTGGTCATTGGCACACTGGGTGTTGTGCCAAAAGATCTCAGCCGGCATTTGGAAACAATAAACATCAACAAAATAATGATCTGTCAACTGCAAAAGGCTACCTTACTTGGATTTGCGCGCATCATTTGAAAATACATCACACAGTCCTCAATGTTTGGGAAGTGTTCAACTTGTGATTTTGTGATATGAAATGCAGCATATAGATCTCATTTGCTGTGACATACTGTGCTTTTGTGTCAATAATAATAATAATAATAATAATAATAATAATGGAGCCCCCAGTGGCGCAGTGGGTTAAACCCCTGTGCTGGCAGAATTGAAGACCGACAGGTCGCAGGTTCGAATCCGGGGAGAGGCGGATGAGCTCCCTCTATCAGCTCCAGCTCCTCATGCGCGGACATGAGAGAAGCCTCCCACAAGGATGATAAAAAAAATCAAATCATCTAGGCGTCCCCTGGGCAACGTCCTTGCAGACGGCCAATTCTCTCACACCAGAAGTGACTTGCAGTTTCTCAAGTCACTCCTGACACGATAATAATAATAATAATAATAATAGTAATAATAATCTTTATTTATACCCCACCACCATCTCCCCAACAGGGACTCGGGGTGGCTTACATGAGGCCAAGCCCAAACAACAAATTACAGCAAAATAAAACCGAAAACGCGAACAATAAACAACAACATATGAATGCATAATGATATAAAATTACAATCAACACAATCACAGTGACAATGGGTGGACTACATATAATGATTAAAAGAAAAACTAATTAAAAACTAAGTGCAGTAAATAAATAACAAGAGCAGTGCTTCGGTTCATTTTGCCAATGAATTTTACCATAGATTTCAACCAAAATACGTACTAGAAAAGAACAAGAAATATATGTCCAATCCAAAATATAAGGTGGTAGGTGGGTACCAATCTGGTTACTATAAACAGCGATGGAATGTGCTATATTCAAATGATTTTTGTTTGCTTGTTTCATGAGTTACAATCACTTAATTGTGAATTCAGATATATTATGAAATCTTAAAATGTATTTACAGGAGTGTCTAAAACATATTTACAGGGATGGATTATATAACCCTTGTTTTCAGTTTTATAGACTGGATATAATAAAACTTACTCAAGAAATATTTACATGTTTTAGACACAAAAAATGCAACACCTAAAAAACACCCTTTACTATAAATTGCATGATTGCCTTCTAAAAGGAGAAATGTAATACTTCGTTGTTGTAGGTTTTTTCGGGCTATATGGCCATGGTCTAGAGGCATTCTCTCCTGACATTTCGCCTGCATCTATGGCAAGCATCCTCAGAGGTATTGAGGTCTGTTGAAACTAGGAAAAAGGGTTGGAACTAGGAAAAAGGGTTGAAATACACAAGCATGTGGACAATTTCAGCAGAAAGGAGGAAACCATGAAAATGAACAAAATCTGGCTACCAGTATTAAAAAACTCTAAAATTACAACAGCACAATAAGAGAGGGAACAAACAAGAACATCTAATCACCTCTCAACAAAAGTTTGCTCTAGGCTCTGTCAGACCATTATATGCTAATCAAGGTGGTCAGTTGAAACATTCACACCTAACTCCAGCAGACAAGAGTCCTTTGTCTCACCCTGGTCATTCCACAGATATATAAACCTTTTTTCCTAGTTCAAACAGACCTCACTACCTCTGAGGATGCTTGCCATAGATGCAGGTGAAACGTCAGGAGAGAATGCCTCTAGACCATGGCCATATAGCCCGAAAAAACCTACAACAACCCAGTGATTCCGGCCATGAAAGCCTTCAACAATACAATGTAATACTTGTTTGACACTATATCAAGGATTGTATGGTAATTTGTACTTAGCTAGAACTGTCAGGTTAATATGTAGTGGAACAGAAACATATGATGACTAAATATGAAGTCTTTCGATCCCCTCAAAAAGAAGAATGTAATGTTGTCGAGAAGAATATTTTTGGAATAGAACGAGTCCAAAACAAATAAATAATATGCAAAACAAACAAATATAATGTGTTTTTCCAAAGGCATTCAAAATAGCTAACAAAAACAAACCCTAGACATTATGATCAATTAAAACACAATTATGGAGCAAGAACTACATGGAAATAAAATAAAAAAGCAGAGAACTAAGGCTGAAATACTCAGATCAAAAACAACAAAAATAACATATATTACACTCTAATGAGCAATAGAGGCAAAAATTGTTGGAATTTGTATTTTATTTAATTTCTATTGCATAGTCTGGTATCACTTTACAGTTGTTTTTCCAACTATCACATGTCTAATGAGCAAATGGGTGTGCATAGGAATAAGGAGAGAGAGACTAAGAGAGAAAGCACAGGTTTTGACATGCATAATGGAAAATATATTTGGAGTCCTAATATAAAATTAATTATGATTACTATTGATACCCATAACACTAAACTACTTCATTATTTTTCAGTGCAGCCTTTTGTAAATTCATAAATGATTCATGTTTGGCTTATAAATGGGGAAAATAATTTATTTTCTTTCTCTGGAGATGAATAATCTCCAAGTGAGGCCAAAATCAAATTATTTCAATAGTCAACATTCTTTTAAAGAAACTAAAGGTCACTTAGGCTGCTTGAAATCTACACCTAATTACCCTAAAGCCAGTCCTATTGAACTTGGTGGACTTTATGTCTCTAAATAAAATCATATAACAAGGAAAACTGTGCCAAAATTGTATCCAGTCTCTCCTCTCCATCTATCAGTGGGTTGGGATGAATTGATAGTGAAAAATTCAAGGAAACACAGCTAGTGAGAAATTTCCCTTTTTTAAAAAAAAAAGGCAAGGTTTTTTTCCGTTTTTTTTTTGGTTGTGTCAGGAGCAACTTGAGAAACTGCAAGTCGCTTCTGGTGTGAGAGAATTGGCCGTCTGCGAGGACATTGCCCAAGGGACGCCCGGATGTTCTGATGTTTTGTCATCTTAGTGGGAGACTTCTCTCATGTCCCTGCATGAGGAGCTGGAGCTGATAAAGGGAGCTCATCCGTGCTCTCCCTGGATTCGAATCTGCGAGCTGTCGATCTTCAGTCCTGCCAGCACAGGGGTTTAACCCACTGCGCCACAGGATGAGTATGTTGTCGGTCCATGGCACCCCCTCACCAAAGATTTATAAGCCACTAGCTGTACCCGCCACGCGTTGCTGTGGCCAACCTTTCCTCCTTTCTTTCTCTCCTTCCTTCCTTCCCTCTTTTTCTTTTCCTTCTTCTTCCTTCCTTCTCTACCTGTTTCTTTCCTCGTTTCCTTTGCTCTTTGGTTCCATCCTTCCTTGTCTCTTTCCTTCTTTTGTTCCCTCCCTCTTTCTCTCTTTCGTTCCTTCTCTCCTTTCTTCCCTCTCTCTTTCTTTCCTTCTTTCACTTTTTTTCCTTCTCTCCTTCCTTCCTTCTCTACCTTTCTTTCTTTCCTTCATTCTCTCCCTCCTTCTCTCCTTCCTTCCTTTCTGTGTATATGGTGTAAGATTCAGAATACTCTTTGATTGTAGGTGAACTGTGAATCCCAGTGACTACAACTCCCAAATGTCAAAGTCTATTTTCCCCAAACACCATCTGTGTTCATATTTGGGCATATTGAGTGCTTGTGCCAAGTTTGGTCCAATTCCATCGTTGATGGAGTTCAGAATGCTTTTTGATTGTAGGTGAACTATAAATCCCAGCAACTACAACTCCCAAATGACAAAAGCATAATTTTTTGAGTGATGGTCACTCCTTGTGTTGTGAGACGTTTTGTTGCCAAATTTGGTATGATTTCGTTCATTGGTTCTTTTGTTTTTAAGGTACTCATTATGCACAGAGCATTTTTATATATATAATAAAGAGACTCCAAGTAATATATATGATTTTTTCTTTATTTTAAAAACATTTTTCTGCAGCTTCAAAGTTGTGAAATGCCAAAGATGTTAGAGGCTCTGGGACAGACCTACAAGCAGCTGTATCGTAAAAACTCTATCAAACTTAACCCTTTAATAAACTTAATGCAAGTCAGTTTTGCTCAATAACCTGTGTCAATGGTTAAATTTTGAAGTTTTGATACTTCTTGGAAGTCTTAATGGAGAAAAATATTAGGGATCAATTCAAAAAATTCGTCACAGAGATATGCACACTTCACTGAATCAAATGGCACTGCTCCATTGTAAAGTGGCTGCTGAATGATGATTTTAGTAAACATGTATCAATCTATTAAAATACTGAAATCAATTTCCTATAGATTTCAATTTGATTTATTATGGAGGATATTTTTTTTAAAAAAAATGATAACTTTACAAGGCTGATACTTATTGTTTATATTTTGCTAATTTTCTAATTGTGTTGTTTATCCTCTTTTCTTTCTTTTTTGAAAACCAATTTTCATCTAATAGCTGATAGAAACTTTCATTTAGGGCAAAGCAGCAACTCCAGCAAAAATAAGTGAAGGATTCTCTTTTGTAGGTTGTAATTGAGGTTATGGCAGGGGAGCTTGCCTTTGGCAGATTTCTATTACAGAGAAACTGAAGCCATGATTTGGATTGCAGTGTAAGCAAAACAAATTAATTATTATAGACATAGGGAGAATTAAAGCGCAGGAGTGGGTTATCTGAAGTGAAATACAGTATATTGATATTTCTAGAGAGACTGGATTACTGCAAGCAAAGTAGTATTGAATAATCTAGTACTTTTTCCTATAAATGAAAATATGCTACACTTTTGTAATATGGACTTTCATTTGTTATTATCTGCGGGAGAATGTTAATTTACAATTACCGGAGATTTTTTACTTCCTTCCCCACCAAATATTCTTTTGACTAAAATTGTGATTGAGCAGTGGTTCTCAAGCTGGGGTCTGGGGAAAGGGGGTCTGCAAAGGATTGAAGAAATATTATTTTTTTTGCAGTAAAATCTGAATGAGTGAATGAATGAAAGCAAGCTG
Organism: Anolis sagrei; assembly: GCF_037176765.1. Classification (NCBI taxonomy): domain Eukaryota; kingdom Metazoa; phylum Chordata; class Lepidosauria; order Squamata; family Anolidae; genus Anolis; species Anolis sagrei. The sequence continues at coordinate 159,137,640 of NC_090021.1, forward strand.
AAAAGGGGGGAAATGGAACAAAATCTTAATTTCTTATGCTTCCTCTGGAAGAGACGGTTTTTTAAAACTATTACTTCAATTAAAAACAATCAGAGATGGAAATGGGCTACGAGAATTGCTGATTTCGAAATGTCCTGTATTTACTTGAGTCTAATGCACACCTTTTGACTATATTTGTTGTTGTTCATTCCTTCAGTCGTCTCCAACTCTTCGTGACCTCATGGACCAGCCCACAGCAGAGCTCCCTGTCGGCCGTCACCACCCCCAGCTCCTTCAAGGTCAATCCAGTCACTTCAAGGGTGCCATCCATCCATCTTGCCCTTGGTCGGCCCCTCTTCTTTTTTCCTTCCACTTTCCCCAGCATAGTTGTCTTCTCTAAGCTTTTCTTTCTTCTCATTATGTAGCCAAAGTACTTTATCTTGGCCTCTAATATCCTTCCCTCCAATGAGCAGTCGTGCTTTATTTCCTGAAGTATGGACTGGTTGGATCTTCTGGTGGTCCAAGGCACTCTCAGCACTTTCCTCCAGCACCACAGTTCAAAAGCATCTATTTTCCTTCGCTCAGGCTTCTCTACGGTCCAGCTCTCACATCCGTAGGTGACTATGGAGAATACCATTGCTTTAACTATGTGGATCTTCGTTGCCAGTGTGATGTCTCTAAGAAAGCTTCTTATTTACCCAAAATTCTACCATTTGTTTTGGTGCAGTGAGTTGCTTAAATAACGTCAAGTTGAAGGCAGACGGTAAGGGTCATCTTGGCTTGTATTGGCTAAGCATTAATTTAGAACAGCTGGCACTGTAATAGTGCTTCTGGGAAAGAGCTATATCCAAAGCAATTGCAATTATAGTATCTGCATTTTGGTTAAAATAAATTGAACACTAGCAAGTAAACAAAATTGCAAGCTGCAGAGCCAGCAGCTGAAAATTTGCAAATTATAAATGCTGCTAAGGTGTTATGTCTCTCTGTGTGTTCTACTATACTGCACAAGAGGAAGCCATGCACACACAGTTTATGGATCATTTCTCCAATCCCCCTTGTCCTAGCAGCCAAAATTGGCTGTAGGGAGGAAGACCATCTGCTATGTTGGGAAAGTCCTCTCCTCCACCAACAACATACACGATCCAGAGCACAGTGCGCCATGACCAGGACTCGGGTGCACTCAAGAAACAGGCACATCAAGTAAACAACATCAACCACGAAGCAGGCCAGGTCATATACTATTTGGGAAAATAAAACACAGACTAAAATGAATGAAAACTCAAACTGGACAGCCCTATCTCTATTGCACACTCCCGGTCAAATAGATCTTACTGCATCTTAAACAGCCGTGAGTTTTCTCTGATTTGGTTTGTTTCATATGTACATCTTATTTCTTAGGAGATATATTTCTGGATGTTTGGTTTGGATCAAATGTTATTTCAATTAAAATGTGACTGACTTTCCTCATTGATTTCAGTAGGACTTGCTTGAACTTAATTTAGTTATTATTTATTTATTATTATTAACTTTATACCTCGCTAACATCTCCCGAAGGACTCGGTGTGGCTTACAAGAGGCCAAGGCCAACACATCAATAAAACAACAGTATAACAAATACAACAATAAATAAACTCATAAAGCAAAACAATAACATTAAAACAATAGCAATAAACATTAGACAATAACACCATGACACATTTAAAAACTGAGGCCAGGTCAAATGTAATGGATAAAATTTTAAAAAAATGCTGGACATGACAGGTGAAATTGATAGGTTTTTTGGAGATAGGTGCAGTGTGCAGATTTAAATCTCTAGTAAAGTGCATTTGGGACATGATGCTAGAAGTTTCCTGTCCAGGGAAGGCGCACCGGAACAGCCACGTCTTCAAGCTAAAGACTGTCAACGTTGGGGATTGTCTGATGTCCTTGGGGAGATAGTTCCAGAGTCGGGGGGTCACCACAGAGAAGGCCCTGTCCCTCGTCCACACCAAACGTGCTTGCGACGCAGGTGGGATCGTGAGCAGGGCCTCTCCAGATGATCGGAGAGATTGTGTGGGTTCGTATACAGAGATGCGATCACGCAGATAGGCGGGTCCCAAACCATTTAGGGCTTTGTAGGTAAGCACCTTCATCTTGAATTGGGACCGGAAGATGAACGACAGCCAATGGAGCTCCTTAAACAGGAGGGTTGACCTCTCTCTGTAAGGAGCACCAGTTAACAACCTGGCCGCCACCCGTTGGACTTGTTGGAATTTCCAGGCCATTTTCAAGGGCAGCCCCACATAGAGCAAATTACAGTAGTCCAATCTGGAATTTAATTGGAAAGTACTTCCAAGCTGGATCCCTTTCCCTTGTGTCAGTTATACCAGCATCACCATTGGGATTCTGTTAGCTGTATTCCTAAAACTAAATCAACTTTCAAGCCTCCAAGCTAAATTAAACTTTTAAAACTTCCCAGCAATATTATCAATGTATATTATTGCACTTCCATTCATACTCTCACATTTCCAAAAATGGCATGTCTTTCTATCAAACTATGCTTAGAAGTTTTAGAGTAAGGCTGTATGGTTTCTGCAATCTCTTGGCAGAGCTTGACATTGTTTCCCAAATGCCTAGTTAGATTTTTGGTTTGGAAAAGGTTTTAAAGACACTGTCAAATATCAGTCATGGGAAAGATGAGAGACATCATCAATAAGGGTTGCCTTCACAGACTACAAATACTTGATTCAGACAGGCATGAGTTAAAAGCTAAAATCTGACTTGTCATAAATTCACAGCCTTACCTATGCTTAGAAACTTTCAGAGTCATGAAACAAATCATCCTGAGGCAGTGGGAGGCATTGGCAGAGCTCATACGCTAAACAGCTGTCAGGCCTGGCGAACATCCCTCTAATGGAAAGGAATTAATATGAACAGACAATAGTAATGACAAGCTCAGTCAGATTCTACTTCAGGAGGAAAAGAACAGACTGCTTCCCAAATTGTCCATTAGGGAAGAATACTTTTAAGGATACGAACTTCCACAAATTTTAATGATAACACCTGTAAAACTGCAACTACCAGGTTTGCTTCAGTTTGGAATTACAATGTCGAATGGATCCCTTGGTGTTCATTCTGCTTGTTCAATTGTTAATCATTTTCACTGAAACTATAAAAGTATTCAAATGCCACCTAATGTGTTTTTGACCTGCACATACTGATAAAGTTTCTTGGAATATTTGGTTTCACTGCCTTGTACACTGTCCTTATATCCCAGGTTCATATCCCAGAATGAGCTTAAGGTAAACGTAAAGGTTTTCCCCTGACATTAAGTCCAGTCGTGTGCGATTCTGGGGGTTGGTGCTCATCTCCATTTCTATAGGGAACAGTATGGTGGAAAGGAAAGCTTAGAGAAGACAATTATGCTGGGGAAAATGGAAGGAAAAAGGAAGAGAGGCCAACCAAGGGCAAGATGGATGGATGGCATCCTTGAAGTGCCTGGATTGACCTTGAAAGAGCCAGGGGTGGTGACGGATTACAGGGAGCTCTTGCGTGGGCTGGTCACGAAGAGTCGGAAACGACTGAATGTATGAACAATAATAATTAATAATAATAATAATCCTTTATTTATACCTCGCTACCATCTCCCGAAGGACTCAGTGCGGCTTATAAGAGACCGAGCCCAAGTACATCAGTAAAAACAACAACAACAGAAATACAGACAATAAATAAACTCATAAGCAAAGCAATAAACAGTAACAATAACACCACGACGCATTAAAAACCTATGGCAGGGCCAAATGTAATAATTAAAAATTTAAAAAATGCTGGGCATGATCAGGTGACATATAACTAGGATAGGTATTTAGTAGGCCTGTTTGATCAAGAAAAAATTTGTTTCTAAAATCGATTCGTAATTGGGGTGTTTTTTTGTTTCGATATTTAAAATATTTACAAAACTTTCCCAAAAAAATGTTTTGTTATTTACGAAATTTCGTAAATATTTACAAAACATTTTTTAAACTCCATTTGCCTAGTATTTTAAATATCGAATTTTTTTCTTGATCAAACAGGCCTAGTTTCCAACAGACCTCTGAGGATGCCTGCCATAGATGTGGGCAAAATGTCAGGAGAGAATGCTTCTGGATTGGTCATACATACAGCCCTGAAAAGTAAACTCACACAACCGGCCTCCCGCGCCATCCAATCGGCTCCGCCGGCTCCTGCGCCCTCCTCCTCCTCCTCCTCGGGTGAGCGCGCACGCGCCATCCAATCGGCTCCGGCTTCTGCGCCCTCCTCCTCCTCCCAGCTGTGTTGCAGGAAGTGCTAGGAGGAGGAGGAGGAGGAGGGCGCAGGAGCCCGAGCCGATTGGATGGCGCGCGCGCGCGCTCCGCTCACCTTTACAACCGGCCTCCGCTCCTGCTGTTAGCCCCGCGTGCCATCCGGCTCGGGCTCCTGCGCCCTCCTCCTCCTCCTCCTAGCACTTCCTGCAACACAGCTGGTAGGAGGAGGAGGAGGAGGAGGGCGCAGGAGCCCGAGCCGGATGGCGCGCGGGGCTAACAGCAGGAGCGGAGGCCGGTTGTAAAGGTGAGCGGAGCGCGCGCGCGCCATCCAATCGGCTCGGGCTCCTGCGCCCTCCTCCTCCTCCTCCTCCTCCTAGCACTTCCTGCAACACAGCTGGTAGGAGGAGGAGGAGGAGGAGGGCGCAGGAGCCCGAGCCGATTGGATGGCGCGCGGGTGAGCGCGCGCGCGCCATCCAATCGGCTCCTGCCACGGTGCACTCACTGCTGGGGTGCTTGGGAGCGCCGGATTGGCTCCCAGGCACCAGCACATGACCACAGCACTGAAGTCAGCACAGCAGCCGCCATTCCATTTATGAGACGAGCTGAAGCTCGTAAAAAAAATGGGGCTGCTGTTTCGATATTTTTAAACCCTTCCGGGTTTGAAAATATGTTTTGATATCGCGTCGGATATGCAAAAAAAAAAACGATTTAAATACGAAATAACGAATTAACGAAACAAAACCGACAGGCCTAGTATTTAGCGAGAGTTGAAGCGAGCAGACAACCCTAGATCATTGGTAAAGTGCAATTAGGGACATGTTGCTTAGGGTTTCCTTATTCTGGGAAGGCACACTGGAACAACCACGTTTTCAGGCTCCTCTTAAAGACTGCCATGCCTAATGTCAAAGGCCAGGGGTCCGAGCAGGCGTCTCCCAGCATCACCATCTGGGAACGGCCCTCCAGGAAGGACTGGAGCCATAACAGGACCGTGCCTCCAAGACCCATTCCGGAGAGTTGTCCCAGAAGGATACCATGATCAATGGTATCGAAAGCCACTGAGATGTTCAAGAGAACCAACAGGGTCACACTCCCCCTGTCCAGCTCTCTGCGGAGGTCATCCACCAAGGCGACCAAAGCCGTCTCGGTGCCATGGCCAGGCCTGAAGCCAGACTGTGAGTGATCCAGGTAATTGATGTTATCCAGGAAGCCCTGGAGCTGAGAGGCGACCACCCACTCCAACACCTTACCCAAGAAAGGAAGGTTGGAGATTGGCCTGTAGTTGTTCAAGACCGTGGAGTCAAGAAAAGAAGAAGAACAACAAGAAGAAGATTTCTATCTTCTTTGTTACACTGTAGATTGCAACTTTTTAGTTTGTTTTGCTTTTATGTATCTCTGGTTTTCAGAAAGCAAGAGCCTATTTTATTCATTTTAATCAAGGAGCTCTGGCGTGGGCTGGTCCATGAGGTCACGAAGAGTCGGAAATGACTGAACGAATGAACAATAACATGGTGGAATCTGTAGTGGGATCCCTATGTTGGATCAAACTCATCTACTGGCTACAAGTCTACACACTTTATATGTTCAGAAATGGGCTGTGTCCCTTTTATTCAGAAAGAACTCCAGACTACTCTTTTCATAGAGCAGCCTGGGTGGAAACAGACTGTTATTTTATGTGGGCAGCCTATGTGAAAAATGAGAAAAAAATCATCCTGGGTTTTTTACTATCTGATTTCACCCCAGGATATTTTTGAATGGCTGAGACCTCTGCCCTTATAGAAAATTCTGTTGTCACAGATACAAAGGTTGTTGGATTCTTTCTATATTGCACTGTGCTGTTTAATCTCACTGGGTCTATTATGGAAACTCAAAGCAATATCAGGCACACATTATTATCCATTAGTACAGATGATGAAAAACTGGCACTTTCGTTGTGAATTTTCTCCTCTCCAAGATAATTAACTTTTATATAGAGGTAACGTAAATGCCCATTATCCACTTTGTCACGTTTCCACATATAACTACATTGTTCAGTGTGTTATGTTACAACATCCATTACAACAGAGGGACAGTGTGTTTTACACAGGTTTTCTTAAAATCTGTTAATTCAACTACGCCCAAAGCATACCTCTTCATCAAGGAGTGAAGTGACTCAGCCTTAGTTCAAGATGACACAAGGTCTATGGGCCATATCCAACCCTCCTGGTTTATTTTTCTTGGAAAAGCTTTCACAGCTTTCTGTCAGAGCAACCAGTGCATGGCTCAGTTCTCATGTGGTGCCAAGACACAATGGCATATGCTGGGAGGAAATAATTGCCAAGCTGTATTCAGTCTGCAGCCCCATATTGCTTTTACTCCAGTTCCATTCTGATGGTTAGCATTGCTCTGCTTTACCAAAAAAACAATTTAGGTCCTGAAAGTGCTAAACTTGAAATCAAAAACAGATTACAGATAAATTATCTACATTAAAAACAGAGAATAGAAGCCTAGGTAGTATTGCTAGACCCCATCCCCATATACCCAGACTATTTAAAGAGTATCTATAATTGGGAAGCTGGAGGACACTTGCAGTACTTTTACTATAACAGGACACTGCATAGATTTGCTTGAGTAATGCCATCAAACACTTTAATGACCTACAAATAATAATAATAATAATAATCATCATCATCATCTTAGTGTGGAATCAGAGCGGCTTACATGGGGCCAAGCCTGGACAACATATAACAGCAGAATAGAAGCAAAGCATAAACAACAAACAACATAATCAGGCAAGATTCTGGAAAAGATTGTTAAGAAAGTGGTCTGCAAACACTTAGAAACAAATGCAGTCATTGCTAATAGTCAACATGGATTTATCAAAAACAAGTCATGACAGACTAATCTGATCTCTTTTTTTGATAGAGTGACAAGCTGGGTAGATGCGGGGAATGCCGTGGATGTAGCGTACCTGGATTAAGGGTTTCGACAAGGTCCCCCATGACCTTCTGGCAAACAAACTAGTCCAATGTGGGCTAGGCAAAACTACGGTTAAGTGGATCTGTAATTGGTTGAATGGACGAACCCAGAGGGTGCTCACCAATGCTTCCTCGTCATCCTGGAAAAAAGTGACGAGCAGAGTGCCGCAGGGTTGCGTCCTGGGCCCGGTCCTGTTCAACATCTTTATTAATGAATTAGATGAAGGGTTAGAAGGCATGATCATCAAGTTTGCAGACGACACCAAATTGGGAGGGATAGCCAATACTCCAAAGGACAGGAGCAGGATTCAAAATAATCTTGACAGATTAGAGAGATGGGCCAAAACTAACAAAATGAAGTTCAACAGGGACAAATGCAAGATACTCCACTTAGGCAGAAAAAATGAAATGCAAAGATACAGAATGGGGGACAATGCCTGGCTCGAGAGCAGTACATGTGAAAAAGATCTTGGAGTCCTCATGGACAACAAGTTAAACATGAGCCAACAATGTGATGTGGCGGCAATGTGATGCGGTGGGAAAAAAGCCAATGGGATTTTGGCCAGCATCAAGAGGAGCATAGTGTCTAGATCAAGGGAAGTAATGCTACCCCTCTATTCCGCTTTGGTTAGACTACACCTGGAATATTGTGTCCAATTCTGGGCACCACAATTCAAGAGAGATATTGACAAGCTGGAATGTGTCCAGAGGAGGGCGACTAAAATGATCAAGGGTCTGGAGAACAAGCCCTATGAGGAGCGGCTTAAGGAGCTGGGCATGTTTAGCCTGAAGAAGAGAAGGCTGAGAGGAGATATGATAGCCATGTATAAATATGTGAAAGGAAGCCACAGGGAGGAGGGAGCAAGCTTGTTTTCTGCTTCCCTGGAGACTAGGACGCGGAACAATGGCTTCAGACTACAAGAGAGGAGATTCCATCTGAACATGAGGAAGAACTTCCTGACTGTGAGAGCCGTTCAGCAGTGGAACTCTCTGCCCCGGAGTGTGGTGGAGGCTCCTTCTTTGGAGGTTTTTTAAACAGAGGCTGGATGGCTATCTGTCAGGGGTGATTTGAATGCAATATTCCTGCTTCTTGGCAGGGGGTTGGACTGGATGGCCCATGAAGTCTCTTCCAACTCTTTGATTCTGTGATTCTATGATTCTATGATTTATTTATTTACTACACTTATATACCTCCCCTCTCAGCCCGAAAGTGAGTCAGGGCAGTTCACAACTGGCAACAATTTGATGCCTTCACAACTATAAAGTGCAAGTTAAAAACAGATTATAAAAACAATTAAAACATTAACCAATAGTATGAAAAATAAAGCCATAAAACGCAATCTTCAACGTCTCCTTATGTTGGTTCTTCAAATGCTGCAATTATACAGTTGATGTGATACAAAATTCTGCTCTCTACCCACCCTACTCCACAGTTGCTACTTTTCTCTCAGTACTCATAATGCATTGGCGTCTACTCCCAGTTCCCATGACTCTGTATCTGCTTCCAACACCATGGCTTTCCCATTGTGCTATGCCCAACAGAAGTTGTATGCTGGAGAATCTGCAGCTATAACACAGTCATGTAATGTATTAAATTAACACCATCATTTCTATTAGGATATCATTAATCTCAACACATATCATCATTGATTTATACATGCTGTCAATAAATGAGGTCCAAACTTCAAGAGGTGACACTACGCAAATTCAGAGAAAGATCTCTTTGTTAAGAGCAGACAGCTGCTGGCTTACCCTCTTGCTGGTAAATTGATAGCTTCGCCATTCCAGTTGCACTGAAACTTTATTAGATTGTCACTTTCACATGAAAAGCCCTTGTATGAGAGACAACATCTCTCAAATTATAAAAATGGATCAATTTTCTGTTATGGATTCCAAGCATTAGCAGGAGAACGGTTCCCAGAAACAAGAAGATCAAACACAGAGCTTAAACTAGTGTTGAGAAAAGACAGTGAAATAATTCTCTGCTGATAGCCTACAAATATTGGTTTACTTCATCATTTTTTTTGCTATCCATACAGTTTGGTAGCCAAACTTTACTTCAATGCAGTCTGATTCTGTGCAGAAAACAGCACAATTAAAGAAAATAAACCACAAACCTGAACACTCAAATCTAAATATATAAAGACAACAATAATAAATGGAAGAAAGAAACCCCTTCTATGATTTTCAGAAGACTCCCACTGGTTTTGAAAACCATTTTCAGCATGACAAAAAAAGCACACTTTCAGCTATTTTAAATTATTGTTTCCAAGAGGAGTTACTCACCTAATCAAAAGGAAGTACTCATGGTTTGATCTGGTGTCATTATGAACCTCATCACATTTATTTATTTATTTATTTATTTACTTTGCTTATATACCGCTGTATCTCAAGCCCGAAGGCGACTCACGGCGGTTCACAAACAGTAAAAACAGTAGAAACAGCAGTGGTTCCATACAACATATAACAATTGACTTAACACATTATCCATAAATTACCAATAAGCAATTACAATGCACAGTTATTACAAAAAACAACCGTACCCAATCTTCTCATCATCCAAGCGTAGTCCAGGTTCGTCATCCATTGTTCCATTCCTATGTTCCATTACCAGATTGCACTAAATTACTCAAACGCCTGCACAAACATCCAGGTCTTCACCTTTTTGCGGAATACCATTAGAGATGGTGCTAGTCTAATGTCTGTAGGAAGGGTGTTCCACAGCCGAGGAGCCACCACCGAGAAGGCCCTATCTCTCGTCCCCGCCAGCAGAGCTTGAGGAGCAGGCGGGATCGAGAGCAGGGTCTCCCCGGAAGATCTCAAACTCCTGGTGGGTTCATAGGCAGAGATGCGGTCAGATAGGTAGCTTGGGCCGGAACCGTTTAGGGCTTTAAAGGCCAACGCCAGCACTTTGAATTCAGCCCGGTAGCAGATCGGTAGCCAGTGGAGTTGGCGCAACAGGGGGGTTGTATGCTCCCTGCGCTTCCGCTCTTATCTTGTTTTAAGCACCCTAGCACACTAAAGGGACAGTCCAATGGAATCCCTCTGTTTTCTGAGTGTTGCTCTTTCTTTACTGTCCTGATTTTAGAGTTTTTTAAATATTGGTAGCCAGATTATGCTCATTTTCATGGTTTCCTCCTTTTTGTTAAAATTGTCCACATGCTTGTGGATTTCAATGGCTTCTCACAATTTTTCCTTCGACGTACTTTTGTAACAACTTATTCTCAGTGTTAAATAATATTTTTTACATTGCTTTAGTTTCAATACATTTTTTCTTCCACCCCTAATCCTCCCCCCTCCCACCATTGACAAGATGGCCCTTCTTCATTTATTCGAGCCTTCATTGCATTCTATCTAGTTTTTTTCCCAATGTTCGTCTTCTGGTTTAGCTTCTTGTTATCCAATTTTTAAAGGGTGTGTGTTAAATAATATCAAGACCAACAAAAGAAACTGACTGAAGGATGAACAAAGAAGTCACTAAGCAGTTAAATAATTAGGTTTTGGGTTATTAAATACAGTTATATATTACAATTATGCATTTTTGTTATTTAAACTTAATATTGCAAAATTGTGGGGGGTTTTCTCAAAGTGGCACCCCACCTGAATTATGCTTGTTTTTTTGGCGAATTTTGACACACCAAGCTCAAAAGGTTGACCATCACTGCTCTAGAGGCATTCTCTCCTGACGTTTCGCCTGCAACTATGGCAAGCATCCTGAGAGGTAGTGAGGACTGTGACTCTGACTTCACTACCTCTGGGGATGCTTGCCATAGATGCAGGCAAAACGTCAGGAGAGAATGCCTCTAGAACATGGCCATATAGCCCGAAAAAAACCTACAACAACCCAATAAACAACAAGATCATAATTACATAAAACATGTGAATACATAACAATATAAAATTACAATAAGCACAATCACAGTGACAATGGGTACATGTCTACTTCATTAAGTGACACAAAACATTGAAACTGCTTATATTGTGCACACTGTATTGTTGAAGGCTTTCATGGCTGGAATCACTAGGTTCTTGTGGGTTTTTTCGGGCTATGGAGCCATGTTCTAGAGGCATTTCTCCTGACGTTTCGCCTGCATCTATGGCAAGCATCCTCAGAGGTAGTGAGGTAGGTATCCTCACTACCTCTGAGGATGCTTGCCATAGATGCAGGCGAAACATCAGGAGAAATGCCTCTAGAACATGGCTCCATAGCCCGAAAAAACCCACAAGAACCTATTGTGCACATTGTTAAACAAAAAGAACAGCCATCACTGTTTTACTTTAGATGTCTGTACCATCTCATAAATTATTTTTCAATTATTTTCTAAGCAAGATATTGTGCTAACATTTCTTTCCCCTACGGTTTCTATAACCTCTGCTCTGTTGAGTGTGTATTTGTACTGCACTTCAGACACAGAATCAGATATCAAGTTTGAACGTGACAAGAGAAAAACCTTTATTGTTGTTCTATCACTTAAACAAAGCAGAAGCAAACATTTATGGAACTCTAGAAGCTCCACTACAGTGACCACAAGCATTGTCTGCACACCACATATTCTCTATATAATAAAAACATTGAGACATCTTTTAGACGATTCGTTTTGCTATTCAAATTCAACCTCAGTCTTACAGGGGGTATTACATATGCATTGTGGTCTCACTCATGATGTAATTTTGAGTCTGATCATGAATCAACCTGGTCTTGTCCAATCATGATTCCTGAATAGTTCCCAGCATCAATTAGCTATAGTCTGCATACATTCCTGGAATAAGATTACGTAATGCACAAAGTGATTGGGAAAAAGCTGATTTATGGTCAGCTCAAAGGTCAGAATTATGCATGGAAAACCGTCTTTTGAAGGGGGCATTAGTAATTTTAAGTAATGTCTGAACTAATGCTCTCTGCAACAACTTTCATGTTAATTTGGGCAACAGGGTGCTTGTTAAAAAGTGATATGAATAACAGTAATCTCAAAAGGTTTCATATATTTGAGACATTTGGGTTTTTTAGGATTCATAAGCTCCTATGAGTATCAGCATCCCAAGATAGTAAGGAAGTTTCATTTGCAGCAACATGCAGTTCTGTCTTGTAAGTTTGTACTATACAAAGTGTTTAGATCATATTTCCATAAAAATGTCTATAAAATGGAAATGATATCAAAGTATATATAATAGGAATTTATTTTTCAAAAATGTGCAATATTCACAGCATATTGTTGTTCTCTGCATCTTAAAGAGCAGGGGTCCTCAAACTAAGGCCCGGGGGCCGTATACAGCCCTCCAAGGTCATATACCTGGCCCTTACTCAGGGTCAACCTAAGTCTGAAACAACTTGAAAGCACACAACAACGACAATGATCCTATCTCATCAGTCAAAAGCAGGTCCACGCTTCCCATTGAAATACGAATAAGTTTATATTTGTTAAAATTGTTCTTCCTTTTAATTATTGTACTGTTTTAAATTGGGTTTTTTTGCACTACAAATAAGATATTGTTGCAACCCAGAGCAGGAAACTGGACCCTCAGACAACAATCCACCACACTTGACTTCAGAAAAACAATCCTTTTTTATTGATGAAAGATGAATACAAAAAAGAAGAAATATGCAAAGGTAAAAAGTCACAGTAAAAATCAGGAACAAGAAATGTCCACAAACAAGATCATGAAATCCACAGCAAAACTGCTGAATCTTGGAACCTGTTAGCAATCCACTAACCATGCTTGAAACAACTAGAAAAACTCTGAAGGCCACTTGAATCAGGAGATCTGCAAAAGCTTGCACATGAATTTGGAACGATGCCTGGTCTGAAGCAGCATTCAGACCAGTCATACTTAAGGCCGAGAAATCTATTGCGAGACAGGCCTGAAGATTTTGTTTGCATTTCTCTCAATCTGGCTGACCTACGTAAACTTTGTGCTTCACCCCGGCTCTGCCAAATCTGCCCCCACTTATCCTCATTAGGGAGCCCAGGTGTCAGATTATCTGGAGAACTGACACTGGGAGGAAAAAGGAGTGAAACGTCTCTGCTCAGCTCGGAATGCATGTTCTCAAAGGAATTCTGACTTTCACTTTCCAAGGCTGTAGGATTTTCACTACTCGAACCAGCATAATCTAAATTGGCCTCAGAATTCACATTGACATCTACATTGGCATCAGGAAATACAATCAGAGAATCAGGTTCACACACAGGCTGAACCCCAACAGATATGTGCAGTGTGCATAGGAATTCATTCATTTTTTTTCAAATTATAATCCGGCCCTCCAACAGTTCGAGGGATTGTGACCTGACCCTCTGTTTAAAAAGTTTGAGGACCCCTGTTAAAGAGTAACAAAATTATTAAGACATAAGCTTTAATAATTTTGTACTCTTAAATATGTTTGTTAGAACTATACACATATAGATAATACAATCAATATTATTTACATTATTATATGTTTGGCACATGGCAATCAGAGCAATCTATTTTCAAAATTAATTAAATGCGAACAAACCACCACTAGGATCATTTGATGTTATCAGTCTCAGAAACAGACGGTTACATAACAGTGCATATTTTCTTACTAGAATAATAGGGGGTTTTTTTAAGCTAAGAAGTGGAATATGAAATAGGCTCATTGTGTTCTGAATGAGATCTGCAATAGATATACACCACAGAAACCCATAACAGGAGCCATTTAGAGGTTAGAGTGTTCTGCATTCTTGAGTGAAGAAATGTTTAAGGAGTAAGAAGGGATGGGTTTAGTGTCCCAAAGTGCAAAACTTTATCTAGAAAGTGCTAAATCCCGGAGATGTACATTATTCTGAAACTATCTAACAAATGTCAGATGACCACAATGGAAAGGCAGAAATCTGGACCACTCTGCATGAGTGAAAGTGCTTTTTCTGTTTACAGAATCTAAGCTACCATCTGTTAAAATGAAGGCCTGAGTCCAAGCTGCCATCTGTTTAGCAGAAGAACATCCCCAAAATAAGAAATCCCACACATGTAACACAAGACCTGGAAACCACTTTGATGCAGTGTGAAAAGACTAACTCTGGCCCAGTCAGTCTGCTGGTGTGCAAGTTGCCACATTATCTTCACAAAGATTACCGTATATTCCGGCATATAAGACGACTCGGCGTATAAGACCACCCCCAACTTTTCCAGTTAAAATATAGAGTTCGGGATATACTCATTGTATAAGACTACCCCTCTTCCAACACACACCAAATAAAAAATTTAAAGCATCAGATTTGATTTCAATATGGTAATTTTCCTATTACTGGACCTCCTTCCCTGCCTCTCAGATCTTGCACATGCGCACCTGCACCGCTTCACTGCAGTCTTCAGGAGCGAGATCTGAGAGGCAGAGGAGGAGGTACGGTAATAGGATACAAGGGCACGCCAGACAGGTAAAAGAGGTGTGTTTTTCTGGGCCCCTAGCCACTCTATCTCTTTTTTTCATACCCCATACTTGCTCCGCCTTTCACTTGCACCTTCCCGGTGAGGTGCCCCTTCACCTCACCATCGAATCCTGATGAATGGATTTTCTTCTACCATATTTGTACAACGTCGCCATTAATGCTTTCATACAGTCGCTGTATATGGCAGGGATGCGTCCACTGCCATTTTTGAGCTCCCCCCACAATATGCAGCAACCACAGATTCTCCAATCCAGATTGGAAGTTTCAGCACTATAACACTACTCCCGCATATAAGACAACTTCCATGCATAAGGCTACTCCAGCGTATAAGATGACTCCCATGTATATGACGACTCCTGACTTTTGAGAAGATATTCTTGGGTTTAAAAGTAGTCTTATACGCCAGAATATACAGTACTTAATTTCTCCTGCTACTGATAGACAATTCAAGGAGAAGCTTCTAGGACCTCTTAATCAGAGGACATATAACTGCTAGTGAATAAATCCCAGAAAGTGGCTGGAAGAGAAAGGTAAGTCGAAAGATCCGGCATACAGATACGAGAAAACTTGTTTACCCAGACACAGCACATTTTAGTACCCCTGCATCTAGCTATTCCATTTGTCATGTTTAGAGCAAGACAGAATGGCTGTTTTTACATGGGATCTATCTCAGTCCCTCTCCACATCCATCACATTTAGGGAAGCAGAAGATGTCAGCAAAGAGTTGATTTCAGCATTTCCTATAGTGTGCTGGGTCACAAGGCCCCACATGTATTTTGGCTAAGCTTTCTCAAGAACAATAGCTTTGATGAATGGGAACAGAGAGACCCATTAATACATCCAACCTATGTGAAAAGATTCGCTTCCAAATAAATCTCTGTATCCATTTTCAGAAAATGCATGCAATACAGTAAATGCCAACTTTAATGCATTTACTCCCTGAATGCCATAAAGCTCTTAACTCTACATAGATTTCCCCCCAAAACAGTGCTCTTGCTATATGCTTGTGGCCTGCAATGGCATCCTCCCCTTTTGGGGGTATATAATTTGAGCGATCATTTATCAAATTCAGCTTTCAAAATGTCACTGCCAGTTAAGAAGGCTGCCAAAGCACAAGAAATGGAAATTACATCTAGAAGAGGTGAAATAAGGTGATGGTTGTGGTTTGTTTGTTTATATTCCACTTCTTGCTTGCACGCATCTTGAAGTCAATTGCAACATCGCTGTACACCAATCCAATGAAAAGCATATAATACAACATATGAGAGAGTTCCAAATAGACAGGGACGGGGACCCAAGGTAAAAATATGTTTCTATATAAATAAAAATGTAATGTTCGTTTGTGGGATTAACATAATTCAAAAACCACTGGACCAATTGACACCAAATTTGGACACAATAAGCCTATCAGGTCAACGAGTGACCTTCACTCATAAAAACTCTGAAAATACAACGGAAGGGACTTTAAAAGCCAAAAAACAACAATTACATTACAACGCATGCACAAAACCACATATATACATGCAAACATACATATACACATATACACAGATATATACACACAGAAATACACAGACTGGGCCACAACAACACGTGGCAGGGGACAGCTAGTGTATCTATATAAATAAAAATTTAATGTTTGTTTGTGGGATTAACATAACTCAAAAACCACTGGATGAATTTACACCAAATTTGGACACAATACACCTATCAGGCCAACAAGTGACCATCACTCAGAAAAATGCCAAAAAACAGCGACAAAAGCAACACCAACCCCAAAAAGCTGTTAGGAAGGCTATTACGAATTTTGGGGTTGGAGTTCAAAACCCCTGGAGGGCCCAAGTTTGCCCCTACGTGGTCTACACCGTGGAATTATTTCACAGCATTGAGCCATGATACTTAGAGGCCCCACCAAATGTACTTGTGATGAAGGTGGGATCGAGAGCAGGGCCTTCTCAGTGTTGGCCCCTTGACTATGGAATGCCCTCCCTAGAGATATTAGATCAGTCCCTTCCCTTTTAACATTCCGAAAGAAAGCCAAGACTTTTCGAGCAGGCTTTTGCAGATGCAATATAACAGAAATGGAACGACTGGAGGACACTAGTGGATAATGCTTTTAACTAGGAGACTGAAACGGAGACATGTTTTAATTGATATTGATTGTTTAATCTGGTATTATATTTAAATTCACTGTTTTAATTGTATTTTGTGTCTTTAATATTGACTGTAAACTTCCCTGAGTCACCTGCGGGCTGAGAGGGAAGGTATATAAATATAGTAAGTAAGTAAGTAAGTAAGTAAGTAAGTAAATATACAGGGTGCAGCAGCATAACTTCCTTTTTTTAAATGCACGCCATTCAGTCAGTTGAAGGCGTAGCGGAGCGCTAGTGGTTTCGTTCAAGAGGCGGGAGTATAAAGTTTTGTCCTGCCACAGTTCAGTCGCCATCATGCATTGGAACAGCGAGGAGTATGCTTTTGCCGTTGAGGCCTACTTTTCAAGCGGATTTGGAGTGGCCGACCTGCTCTCCAGATTTGGCCCCTTGTGATTTTTTTTCTATGGGTTTTTTTGAAATTCCGTGTTTATGTGAACTGTCCAAGATTTGAAGACCAACATCCAGGAAGAAATTGCCAACATAACGCCTGCTATGCTGGCAAGAGTCATGACAAATGCCAGAAATCGGTATACTCAGTGTATGGAGAATGGAGAATTTGATCTTCAAAACTACATAAAACAAAACATTACATTACACTGGCTATTGCAGGCATGTAGCTGAGGGGAGGGCTTGGGGGCTTCACCCTCCCCCCCCCCCGAAATTTTCATGGGGGTCCGCAAGAAGGCCTTACTGGTACATTATTTAAACTGTTATATTTATTCATATCATGATCTGATCACCATGCTCAATATATCCCATATGCATGGGGGTATTGGGGTAACGATACAAAAGGATAGACCCTCTTTCACTCAGACTCAGCCCCCCCCGAACCAAACTCAGCCCCCCCCCCCCGAAACAACATCCTGGCCAGGGCCGTAGCCAGAAAAAAAATTCGGGGAGGGTTAACAATTTCGGGGGGGGGGGTTGAAAATTTCGGGGAGGGTTGAAAATTTCGGGGGGGGGGTTGAAACCTGCCTCCTAGCTCACGCTGAAGCAAAGAGCACAGCAGGGGGCAGAGTAACCTTCAATAGCCTGCAGCTCTGCCCCTGTCAACCACCTCCACCAAGTCTGGCCTCCTTAATGAGAGCATTCAACACCACCACCCCAACTTGGTTGCTTCACTACATCGGCTATTGCTGCAAGTAATGACAGTGTGAATAAATTGTCAATATTTGCTTGAGATAGTGGTTACAGTTCTGGAGGGACTCTTAATTTTTTGCATCTCATAGACTTAGCATGGGGATTTGGTTAACCAGTTAAAATTCATGAGCAAACCAGGTTTTTTTTAAAAAAAATCTGAAACATTTGGGGGGGGGGTTGAACCCCTAAAACCACCCCCTCGCTACAGGCCTGATCCTGGCTACGGGCCTGGGCTATTGTGTATTTTTTCCCTCTCTATTGAAGTTATGTCAGGATATTGTTTGCTTTGCATTGTTCATAGGTAACTGAGGGCAGTGGCTTCATCCAGTATTGTGTTATGAGCTTCTGATCATCTGTTTTTGCCTTCTATCCCCAAAAAACAAGCAACAACCCCCCCCCCCCCAACAGACCTGCTCTTGCATTGCCCAAAGCTTTGTTCAAGGAGACAGTTACCCTGAGTATTTTATTTTAATTGTAGTGCAGAGAATGAATATTTTCCCTATAGTACATATTTTCCTCTACAAAAGACAAGTTATGTGATTATCCTCTGACACAAGCTGCCTAGTCAAATCTTGTTTCAGTATGCAATACTCCCACCCCCACCCCCCGCCTCCCTCACATTTTAGGTATATTTGTTCAGAATGTTAATTTGTTCAATATTGCTTTCCTGAAACCAGTTTTCAAAGCTGCGGCAGTTTTCCCATAATGACATGAGCCCCGATGTTTGCTCATGCATAGTCTGTTTCCATTCATTTCATTCACATCTGATAAACAAGGCTTTGAAGTTAAAAGATGCTTTGTGCATCAAGATGGTTTTACAGGCACTATCATCAACCTTAGATTGTGATTAATGGCTGTGTTCAAACAAAATACCTCTGCTGCAATTCCTGTTGTCTGTTAGCATTTATACAATCGAAAGTAATTGGCAAGTTATCCCCCCCATGCGAACCTCTTTTGGTTTCTTTTTGCACAAGGACAGTCAGTAATAAGTGGTGTGAATAAGAGCATCAGTACCTTATAATGAAAAGAAAAGCAAAGTTATGTTTAAATTGTTTCCGCCCGCAAAGACCTTTGTACACAAATGTGTTCCTTGTAGAATGATCTCCCATCTGCAATACATCAAGTCTCAATGCTGACATATTTTAAAGGTTTATTGAAAACTAGCTGTCCCCTGCCACATGTTGCTGTGGCTCTCAGAAAACAGAGAAATTCCAGGGATGAAACAATAGACCGAAGAGACAGGTGAAAGGAACATTGAGAGATGGAACAGAAGGTAGATGGATAGAACATAGATAGATAGAATGGTAGAGCTGTGTAGAACAGTAGATGGATAGAGCATAGATAGATAGAATGAAATGAGAATGTCTCTCGTTTCCACCAAAGCGTGTTTGGTGCAGGCCCGTAGCCAGGATTTCGTTTCGGGGGGGGGGGGGGGGGGCTAAAAAAATTTCAGGGGGGTTTCAGGGGGGGCTGAGTTTCAGGGGGGCTGAGTCTGAGTGAAAGAGGGTTTACTCTAGCAAACCTTTTGTATCATTACCCCAATATCCCCATGCATATGGGATATATTGAGTATGGTGATCAGATCATGATATGAATAAACATAACAGTTTACATAATGCACCAGTAAGGCCTTTTCACGAACCACCACGAGAATTTCGGGGGGGGGGGGGGGCTGAAAGCCCCTCAACCCCCCCCCCCCCCCCCGGCTACATGCCACATGCCTGGTTTGGTGGGAACAAGAGACAGGGCCTTCTCTGTGGTGGCCCCTTGGCTATGGAACTCTCTCCCGAGCGAGATTAGATCTTCCCCCTCCCTCTTGTCTTTCAGGAGGCTAGGGAAATCCTGGTTATGGAATGAAGCATTCCCAGAATAATGGCTGAGACTGGTTACAGACCAAAGTGAGTGACCACATATGCGGACTGAGTTGAACATGATTTTACCTTGGCAATTTGGTATATAAGTATTTTATCTATATATATTTTAATGTTGTATCGTTGTATGATGTTTTAACTTGTATTAGTAGCATTGAATCCTTGCTGTAAGCCGGTCTGAGTCCCTCTACGAAGGTGAGAAGATCGGGATATAAAGGTTTTAAATAATAATAATAATAATAATAATAATAATAATAATAATAATATAATAGAGGGATGTTCAGACAGACAGGCATGGTAGATGGATGGTCAGACAGACAGACAAACACACATCTTTAAGACCAAAGGGGGTTGGACTGGATGGCCTTTGGGGCTCCCTTCCAACTGGTTGGCCATCTGTCAGGTAGGCTTTGATTACTGCCCAATGAGGTTGGACTGGATGGTCTTTGGGGCTCCTTTCCAACTGGATGGCCATCTCTCAGGTAGGCTTTGATTACCGCCCAAAGAGGTTGGACTGGATGGCCTTTGGGGCTCCTTTCCAACTGGATGGCCCTCTGTCAGGAAGGCTTTGATTACTGCCCAATGAGGTTGGACTGGATGGTCTTTGGGGCTCCTTTCCAACTGGATGGCCATCTGTCAGGTAGGCTTTGATTACCGCCCAAAGAGGTTGGACTGGATGGCCTTTGGGGCTCCTTTCCAACTGTATGACCATCTGTCAGGTAGGCTTTGTTTTTTTCATTGATCATTTTTTATTATGGAAAGAGACAATTTTTTTATACATACATTAAAAAAAGATTTGTGTGAATTGGGGGTGGTGGGGTGGGGGAAAGTAAAGAGGGGAAGGAAGAGGTAGAGGAGAGGAAGAAGATAACAGAGGAGAGAGAAGAAAAGGGTTGACAGATGGCTTTGATGGTGTCTTCCTTTACTGTCTTTACTCCCCAGACAATCTTAAAGTCCTGGTGGGTTCATAAGGGGAGATGCATTCAGACAGGTAAGTTATGTATAGAACTATGACCTTGGAAAACCAAATTCACATTTCTGTTAAGGGATGAATTCACAACTATGTCATCTCGAACACATGCACTGGAAGACATGCAGGACAAAAATGTAACTAATAAACAAAGACAACATAAACTTTTGCTATTCAAGGATATCTCACCCAGCTGTAACTTCTATTATGATATAACATAGCAGCAGAGAATTAAATCACATTTATTCAAATGTGTTTCTCATTATTATAGTGGATGCCAAGAATCACACTATAGTTGATGGGGTTGCAAGTATTCAATGGGATTTTTAAACAATCACCAGCAGTCGAGAATGCCTATGAGAATCAGGTGGTATAAACTTTAAGAGCAATTGAAAACAAATATTTATTTAATAACAACGATGTAACATAATGTGCAGAACACAGAAATGATGCAATAACTGTTAAGTTTCATTTGATTATGAAGGCATCCACAGATGTACATCTATAAAAATCACAAAGAGGATGGCAATATAGTTCCTGGAAGAAGAGGAGAGGGAAAGATTCAGATAAATGCAGGAAATAAGTATTTTAGTATTACTGGTATAACCTTTGAAATAAAGTCTGTTTTTGCCACTGGTTTTAATTACCTTTTGCTGTGCTGGTGTACACAACTTAGGCACTAGTAAGCTTGAAATGGGACTTTTAGGCTGTTTCATAAGCCATCCTATTACTGTGGCTTCTTCTTTGTGTATGAGACATATGTTTGAATCTTTACAACATTTGGCACTCAATGTATTGTCTAAGGTTTTCATGGCTGGAATTACTGTGTTGTTGTAGGTTTTTTTTGGGCTATATGGCCATGGTCTAGAGGCATTCTCTCCTGACATTTCGCCTGCATTGATGACAAGCATCCTCAGAGGTAGTGAGGTCTGTTGGAACTAGGAAAAGGGGTTTATATATCTGTGGAATGACCAGGGTGAGACAAAGGAGGCATTCTCTCCTGACATTTCACCTGCGTCTATGGCAACCTCTGAGGTTGCTCTAAACCTCTAAAGGACAAATGAAAAACAAAAAGAAAAAGTGACAGAAAAAGAGCTGGAACCCTGAATGTCACTGTTCAACAACTTGTATACATTGACAAAAATAACTATTATAATAATTATCAATGCAGAGAAACAGAAGATAACAACCAAAAAGGATGAACAAGAGATCTATTCTTAAAGATCAGATAAATCAAAATTTAAACCAAAATGGAAAAACTCAATGACCAATACGGGAACGCATTTCATGACCAAATACAAATGGAAAGGTAAGGGGGAGAAACCACTATACAACTATAAAACAGAGATTAAAGGATAGCATATTCATGCTAAACTTTCTACAGCAAAGACTTTTATCTTATATGGAGCAGGAATGCCAGATAACTCTGCTAAATTCAGGAGAGGAGAGGCACTATGGACCATACTGCAAACATACTTTGGTTAATAGAATATATCAAAGAATTTTAGAAGAAAATGTCTGTAGATTATAGAAAAAGTCTCTGTCAGGCCCGTAGCCAGGATTTCGATTCCGGGGGGGGGGGGGGGGGGGCTGAGTTTGTTTTGGGGGGGGGGACTGAGTCTGAGTGAAAGAGGGTCTACCCTAGCAAACCTTTTTTATCGTTACCCCAATACCCCCATGCATATGGGATATATTGAGCATGGTGATCAGATCATGATATGAGTAAACATAACAGTTTAAATAATGCACCAGTAAGGCCTTTTCGCGAACCACCATGATAATTTCGGGGAGGGGGGTCTCTGTGTAGATAATGAAAGTGTGGACCAGACTCGAAGAAACAGGTATGCCACATTTAATAATAACAATAACACTTTATTTGTACCCCACTACCATCTCCCCAAGGGACTCGGTGTGGCTTACAGGAGGCCGAGCCCAAACACAACAATACAAGCAATAATACCAACAATACAAGCAATTAAAAAACATACACAATAAAGTACACAACATTATCAATAAGACAACACACAATTAAAAACAGTGGGAAGGCCAAATGTAGAGTTAAAATTGGAAATAATGCTGGGACATGGACGAAAGGTGTGGAAGGGCATATGAGCAGACCTAAAGAAATGTAAAGTGCTTTGGAGGACAAAGTGCTATGGGATCATTATTCCGGGAAGGCACACTGGAACAGCCACGTCTTTAAGCTCCTCCTGAAGACTGCCAGAGTTGGGGCCTGTCTGATGTCTTTAGGGAGTGAGTTCCAGAGTCGAGGGGCCACCACCGAAAAGGCCCTCTGACTGCCTTGATTTCTGATCTATACTAGAGCCAGGAAATGGAGAAACAGAGTGGTCTCCAATTCTCCATGGAATTAGGCAAGACTGAATTTTATCACATTTCTGTTTCACTTGTACATTGACTGAATCATTTTAGAAACCAGGATTAGACTTGGAGGAAGGTGGCATGAAAATTGGAGGAAGGAACATCTGTGATTACAATATTCATCATGGACAAATAAATTGGTCCGAGAGCAAATCAGATCTGAACTCTGTAATAGCCAAGATGACTAAACTGAGATTGCCACACTTCTACCATACATGAGAAGACAGGACCCAGCAGAAAAGACAACAGAGCTTGATAAGGTAGAAGGCAGTAGGAAAAGAAGAAGATGGCACTGAGAACAGATGGATAGACCTAAGAAAGGAAGTGTTGAGATTAACTTCACAATTCAGCAGCAGATCAGTTGCACAACTTCAGCACTTTCCAGTAGCTTCTTCCTGCCCAGTATTCTCAGTCAACTGTTCCCACAGCCTGCAGTTACGCTGGAACCTTTTACAGACACTTGAGCACATGCTCGGCCATTGTCAGTTTTACCATTGTCTTTCCCCCAGTCTAGATGATATTACAAACTTACCACAGCATACAGTTATATCTTGTCTTAGCAGACAGGTTCTTTTAATTACATATAGCCTTCGATGAACAACATCACAGCACAAGGAGAAATATACACTGTACATGACTTCCTTATATACAATTCATTTACACATAGCAATCTCTGATTGGTTCCCAACTCATTGACTTAACTCAAACCCAGGATTGCATCATTCACAATCACCTGGACTAGGCCAGAACACATTCCCCAAATGAAGTTCTATATACAGTTAATGCATGACTCAGCATTTCCAATAGAAGCCCATTAGCAGTGCATGACTCAGCTATATTACATTATAATACATTGTAAAACCTGACAGGAAGGCCCTGCTCTCGATCCCGCCTGCTTCTCAAGCACAGCTGGCGGGGACAAGAGATAGGGCCTTCTCGGTGGTGGCTCCTCGGCTGTGGAACGCCCTTCCCACGGACATTAGGCTAGTACCATCTCTAATGGTATTCCGCAAAAAGGTGAAGACCTGGTTATTTGTGCAGGCGTTCGAATAACTAGTGCAATGATTGGTAATGAATATAGGAATGGAACAATGGATGACGAATTTGGATTATGTTTTTGATGATGAGACGATTGTGATTGGTTATTGTAGTAATTGTTTATTGTTTGGATAATGTGTTACGTTGTTAATTGTTGTTATATGCTGCATTGAATTATTGCTGTTTTATTGGTTGTGAACCGCTGTGAGTCGCCTTCGGGCTGAGAACAGCGGTATATAAGCAAAGTAAATAAATAATAAATAAATAAATAAGGAAGCCACAGTTCCAAGTCTGCAGAACCTCAGCTGAACTGTTGATAACAGAACCATCCCACATTGAAGTTGATTTGATGGCAGTTAACAAAATATTGTTTGCCTTCCCTCATCACTGCTGTGCAATGAAAGGAAAGTATAACTGAGAACCTAGTTCACCAACAACATTCCAGTCACAATTTCCTATGTTAAGAGTCATTAACATCCACATTCATATATAATTCAGGAAGAATCACAAGATAAAAATGGTTGAGAACTGCACGTTTCTTACTTCCAAAGCTTATCCATCTAAGCCAGTGGTTCTCAACCTGGGGTCCCCAGATGTTTTTGGCCTTCAACTCACAGAAATCCTAACAGCTTGTAAACTGGCTGGGATTTCTGGGAGTTGTAGGCCAAAACACCTGGGGAACCACAAGTTGAGAACCACTGATCTAAGCATTACATTTATTCCAAGAGCAGAAGTGACAACATTAGCACTTAACAGTTTACACGCATCAAGAGAAGGGGATGACTGAACAAGTGATTGCACTTTGAGGGAAAGGTACAATTCTGCTTTAACTGGAATCATGATACAGTAGAGCATCACCAAACAAAATAAATTCTGAATTCCAAGCGTATCCAATGCATTCCTTAATTTAGACATTTTCATATTATCATCTGCCACAGCAACACATGCATTCTACTTCAATACCTTTTTTTTATTATACTTGAAAACACTGCAGGGAGTCCAGTGGGATCACCTGAAGCTGGAAATGCAATCTATGACCTTCTTGCTCAGCGGTAGGCATCCAATTTGAAACAAAATGAAATGAACAGAGCAATGAATAGGACTTGCTATTATAATCCAAAGCACTCTTTTTAAAAAGTGAATTGCTTTTTGAGTTGTAATGATGGCAAGTAGAAACGTTATGAGTTTCTTAAAATAAGAATAGCACATGCACACAATCATTGCCATATATTCCTTCATTCACCTCATTTTTCCAAAGTAGGTCTGACATTTAACAGGCATTTATTTTGTTTACATCTCATGTTTAACTTCATTTTTAACAGGGAACAGCAAATACATTGGAAAACCTACATGTAAATCCTTTGGTGAAAATACCAGTTGCTATAAAAATAAAAGTGAATGATTTTTTATTTAGAAACCCACAAATGCATTGTCAAAGCCAAACACTTTGTGTATTCGTTCACTATTTTTTGCTTCATTGCAAGCCTTTTAAAATTTGCCACAAATCACCAAAGCTAATTATATCACCAAATTCCCTCCAAACATTCTTTGCATATGATTTATAACAAAAATAGCCCTTTCCCCAACGCCAAGAGATCAATATTTTTGGATAGGAAACTTAGAGTAGTAATAGTAAATTTTATTGATTAGCCCGTAGGTCATATCACAATACCAAATCAAACAAAAAGGCTTGATAAAACTCGATTACAGTCCGGTAGATAGCTGCCATTCATCTACCGGACCCAATTCAAGGTGCAGGTTCTTACCTACAAAGCCCTGAACGAGTTGGGACCTGCCTACCTGCGTGATCGCATCACTGTATACGAACCCACACGATCCCTTCGATCATCCGGAGAGGCCCTGCTCTCGATCCCACCAGCATCGCAGGTGCAATTGGTGGGGACGAGAGAGAGGGCCTTTTCGGTGGTGGCCCCTCAACTCTGGAACTCACTCCTTAAAGACATCAGACAGGCTCCAACTCTGGCAGTCTTCAGGAGGAACTTGAAGACGTGGTTATTCCAGTCTGCCTTCCCGGAATAATAATCCCATAGCACTTTGTCCTCCAAAGCACTTTACATTTCTTTAAGTCTGCTTGTATGCCCTTCCACAAACACCACTATCACCTTCCGTTCATGTCCCAGCATTATTTCCAATTTTAACTCTACATTTGGCCTTCCCACTGTTTTTAATTATGTGTGGTTTATTGATAATGTTGTATATCTTATTGACTATGTGTTTTTTAATTGCTTGTATTGTTGTTATTATTGCTTGTATTGTTGTGTTTGGGCTCGGCCTCATGTAAGCCGCACCGAGTCCCTTGGGGAGAAGGTAGCGGGGTACAAATAAAGTGTTATTGTTGTTGTTGTTATATATTAAGTTAAGTAAAACACTTATGACAATACAGTAAATGAGAAGAGCAAACCACTGACCACCTGCTGCAATGCAACCTGAGCCCTGCCACATGCACATCTTCTTATAGTAACACCAGAGGCACTCCAAGTGGCCAGCTACTGGTCAAAGGACATTTAATCAACTACCAAGCTTGCAAACTTTGTGGTTTCTTTGTTTCTTTGTTTGTTAAAAAAATGCAATGCAACTGTTTGGTTTGCTCCTGACACAATCAATAAATAGTAAATAAATATGATAAAACTGAATATATACCTCATGTTTCCATATCATCCCTACAATATACCCCAATCAGTCCCACATATGTGATTCTCAGACATATTTCTTTGCTTAAAAACAACAGCTGTTTTATATGTGATTTTTGGGTCTGGGCCACACATAAAATATGTTGTTCTGATGTGGGATTCCAATACATTGTCCGTTTGATATATGGACCAACGTACAAGTTTCTCACATTCTGGTACAATTTACAATCAAATAACATGTGTGCTATATCCTCAATTTCAAGTGTTCCACAGATACAAATCCGTTCATTATAAGGGATGCTGGTAGATCTTCCATATCTGACCGTTGTATCAAGCGGATCAAATCTAGCTCAAGTGAATACCTCCCTAAAATGTTTTAGCATTTGAATTTTTAGATAGCTGGCAAGTTGAAAGGTATGTTTT
Organism: Anolis sagrei; assembly: GCF_037176765.1. Classification (NCBI taxonomy): domain Eukaryota; kingdom Metazoa; phylum Chordata; class Lepidosauria; order Squamata; family Anolidae; genus Anolis; species Anolis sagrei. The sequence continues at coordinate 159,164,863 of NC_090021.1, forward strand.
AAGTTGGCAACCTTACTGAGGGTGGCTATATCTTTTTGTGCTTCTATGTCCAAAATTCTTTGTATAGCACTCTCTTTTACTTGGTCCCTTAAAGCGCAGGAGACAGGGAGACCGCAACTTCTTAAATAATTTTTCAGTTATGTAATCCAAGAGGTCTGTAGTTGGGAATTTTTCTGTTCTAATAAGCACAATTTTGGGAGTGTATTGGGTTCCATTACATTAATTTTACACCAGTAATTATACACTCTAAGTTTAGACATTGCATGGATTGTGTAACCTTAGACTTGCAGGCGATATTCTGATGGAGGCTTCCTTCGCCTTGTAGCTTCCAACATCTTCTGCTTTCCGAAAAATAGTTTCTGACAGTCAAGTTTCCGATCCCAGTTCAAGGTGCAGGTTATTACCTATAAAGCTCTAAACGGTTCAGGGCCTGCCTATCTTCGAGACTGCATCCTCCTCTACAAGCCACATGGTCCTTAAGATCTTCCAGGAATGCTCTTCTCTTGCTCCCACCCCCATCTCAGGTGCTGTTGGTGGGAACGAGAGAGAGAGCATTCTCGGTGGTGGCCCCTCATCTTTGGAACTTCCTCCCCAGGGAGATTAGGCTAGCACCCTCCCTATCCACATTCTGTAAGGAATTAAAGACGTGGATGTTTCATTGTGCATTCGACTGACGACTTCTATGATAAATGTGTTATATTATGACCTGATTCTGAATTTCTATGTTACTATATATGAGGGGTATTTTTTAAGTCAGGTCTGTTTTGTTGTAGACACCAGTAGTTCGCGCGCATACCGCAACGAGCACGTGCGTCGTGTACCGGCATGCCTCGGGAACAACTGTGCTCAGTTTCCGCTCTGTAGCTAACCTGTACAGTTCTGCTCTGTGCTTTAAAAATGTTTAAGACTATCAACTCACCCTCTGCATGTGAGGTTCGCTCAGTGATACGGATTTTGTCAGCAAGGAACCTGCCTGCTGCAGAAATTAATTGACAGATTTGTGAAGTGTACGGTGATACTGTTATGAGTGAAAGCAAAGTGCGTAAGTGGGTACGACAATTCAAAGATGGCCATGACAACGTCCATGATGAGGACTGCTCCGATCGCCCTTCTTTGATTACAGACTATTTGATTTGATTGCACACTCAAATCTTTGGTTTTTATGGTCCTCTGTTAGGAGTTTCAGGACCCACCGGGAGCACAGTTTCCTAAACTTTAGGTGTTCAGAAACAATGTTGTAAAGCACTGATCTCGACACGTCAAGAAATTCGTTTGAGAGACCTGTTCTCACGAATCCTCGCTTCAACTGAAGCCACCAACTGAGCAGAGTTGTTCCCGAGGCATGCCGGTACACGACGCATGCACTCGTTGCAGTATGCGTGCGAACTACTAGTGTCTACAACAAAACGGACCTTACTTAAAAAATACCCCTTGTATATCCTTAAGTCGAATCAATTCTGTTAAATTGCTCTGTTTCCATGCTATTATCTGGATTATCTGTTTTGATATTCTGGGTTATATGGCTGCTTGAAAGGGCCAAGAGAGAGAGGGAGAGGGGAGGGAAAGATTTAGATAGCATAGGGAAGCGCTAATACCCTGTCGTGTTTGTTTTGTTATTTGTGCCCCTGTTCAGAATATTCCACCTCACTTAATGTCCTTGTGCATTTTGAAAGAACTGGCTGCAGACTGCTTTTGATCCTGTTCTCCATATTGTCAAGTTGACTGAATCAGTAGCTAGCTATATCGCAGGAGAACTACCAGAGATTGATCTCAAAAAGAGTTAGAGAAATTCATGGAGAATTATGGCATCAATTGTGGCTAGTTAATTATATTATCGGCAGTGCTAAAGTCAGTTTGGCTTTAAATACCACCTGCTGGGGAACACAGATGGGAGAGTGGATGGATGGAGTGGATAGAGAGGGGGAACATAAGCAAAGACATATATTTTTTCACATGGGTTTGTCTGAAGTCCTGAAAAAACTATTTTTAATTAAGCCATTTTTATTGATATTTTCCTCCGTGGTTAGTTTTTATTTGAATGCTCTTTTCATTGAGGTTTTATTGAAATTTTATTTGTTTTATGGTTTTTATCCAGGTTTGAGTGCTCAAAACATGACTAACACGAGACTTTAATAAATGACAATAAATGAATAGTAGCAGATGTCTTGATTTCTCATCCATTTTTTATGTTTACAAAATTCTTCTAGCTACTAGCCTATACCAATATTGTTTACTCCTCTGAAGAGTTAAATTTAAGGTTCTGAGTGACAGTTTTGGGGACAATAACAGCCTTCAGAGCTTGGAAAGTCAATAGCTAAGTGCAGGCATTGTATTCTGTTTCACTCTTTCAAATATGAAGCATTTCTTTTTGTGGAAAGCCCGAGTTTCATTTCTACTCTTCGGTGGATAGTCTCTTATGGAACTGCAATATCATATTACTTGTGAAAGGCTCCAAAATATCATGAGACAAAAGCTTCGACAAAGAACAATCCAGCAATGTTCTCCAGCCATGTATGAAAATATTCAGTTCACAATACTATTGTCATGCAAAGTTTCTGTCCGCAAGCCTTTGTTCGGCAATATTTCTAAGGTTTTCCCCTCCTATGTTCATCTTTCAAAGGATCCTTTACAATGAATAAGCAGCCAGATTTCTTTTTTCCTTCTTTTTTTAATCTTTTCCAAAAATTAGAATAAGGCGGAGGCTTTTTCATCTCTCCACACTCTCACTCAGCCTACAGAAATGGATATTTTATCATAGCTTTCACAGTATAACATGATAGGTCTTTTGGAGGTAATTGCCAAGCATGCCATTACCATAAAATCTACTTGTATTCAAGTTTTGTATCTTTATAGTTCCAAAGCTGATCAAAAGAAACTACATATCACACAAGTGATCTGTGCAAGGGAAAAATTTGGATTTAGTCTCTCTTTCCCTTTTACAGTTTCCAAGTGCAAATTCACCTTCCCAACCTTTCCAATAACACCAATAAGCACAGAAAATAAAACATATATAAATTTGCATATAAAGACACATATTACGTCTAAATGTTTTCTCCTTCATGTGAAATCCAATGGTGCAAATTTACTTTTTTTTTTTGTCGTGTCAGGAGCAACTTGAGAAACTGCAAGTTGCTTCTGGTGTGAGAGAATTGGCCATCTGCAAGGACGTTGCCCAGGGGACGTTTTTTATGTTTTTTACAATCCTTGTGGGAGGCTTCTCTCATGTCCACACATATTATTATTATTATTATTATTATTATTATTATTATTATTATGTCGTGTCTGGAGCGACAAGAGAAACTGCAAGTTGCTTCTGGTGTGAGAGAATTGGCCATCTGCAAGGACGTTGCCCACGGTACGCTCAGATGATTTGATGTTTTATCATCCTTGTGGGAGGCTTCTCTCATGTCCCTGCATGAGGAGCTGGAGGTGATAGAGGGAGCTCACCTGTGCTCTCCCCAGATTCGAACTTGTGACCTGTCGGTCTTTAGTCCTGCCGGCACAGGGGTTTAACCCACTGCGCCACCGGGGGTTCCATGGTGCAAACTGGTAAAAGGATAGATGGTTACACTTCTCATTGCATGCCAGAGACCTGATTCAATTTCTCTTTCCCAAATCATGTTCTTTTAGAAGTAAAAAAATATATATTGGAAGATCTAGTAACAAATCTTTCAGGCAACACGTGCCATGTTTTCTCCCCCAAATATATGGAGTATAGCTTTCTGTGTATCTTCCATCAGTCAGCAGAATTCCAGTTTATATATATTTTTAAACATTTTCTGTTGCCCTGATGGTATCTTTGAAACTTATGACTTTTAATATATTTTAACTCTTGATTTTATATGCAGAGCACAAGTTACTGATGCCATTCCTATTGTATTAAAGCTTTTGTGGACAGCTGCTAGAGCAGCAATAACTAAAAGATGGAAGCTGTATCAGCAATATTGTGGTTGAACAGTGTGGCCAATGTCCCTCTTAGAGAATTCAACCTGTCAAATGGAATACAACAAAAGCAAAATAGGGGTGGATAATGTTGACGCTCTTTCGTTTCCATTTATTAATTTAAGAGAAAGAAAGTATGGGCTTCAAGCAATACAATCTAACTTCTGGACAGTTTTGATTAATCAACTTTTATGCATTAGTTATTGCATGAATAAAATGTGTTTATTTAAATAATTGTATTTATTCACTACAAACATATGGCAAAATTAAAATAAACTAGCAATTTTAGCTCATTATAGGAATTATGCAACTAGATCTGCAAATATTATTTGAAATAACCCTGCATAATGGTCTAAATAATCTAAAGATACCAGATCCCATCTAATCCTGCATGCTAAGCATAGTCAGCCTTAGATAATAATAATAATAATAATAATAATAATAATAATAATAATAATATCACACAGTCCTAGACACTTGAGAAGTGTTCGACTTGTGATTTTGTGATACGAAATCCAGCATATAGATCTTATTTGCTGTGACATACTGTGTTTTTGTGTCAGTAAAACAATAATAATATGATAATAATAAACTTTATTTATATCCTCCCCTATCTCCCCTTCGGGACTTGTATGGGAGACCAACTGCAGATACCAGGTGCTATAGATCAGGGGTCCTCAAACTTTTTAAACAGAGGGCCAGGTCACAATCCCTCAAACTGTTGGAGGGCCGGATCACAATTTGAAAAAAAAAACCGTGAATGAATTCCTATGCACACTGCACGTATCTTTTTTGTAGTGCCAAAAAAAAAAAAAACACTTAAAAACAATACAATAATTAAAATGAAGAACAATTTCAACAAATATAAAATTTGTTGAAGAACAATTTCAACAAATATAAAATTTGTCGAAGAACAATTTCAACAAATATAAAATTTGTCTACTTTTGGCTGATGAGATAGGATTGTTGTTGTTGTTGTTTGCTTTCAAGTCATTTCAGACTTAAATTGATCCTGAGTGAGGTTCAGGTAAATGTCCTTGGAGGGCCACATCCGGCCCCCGGGCCTTAGTTTGAGGAACCCTGCTATAGGCTATATTTTAGAGGAAAGAACCGCCATAAGTTCTTTCCTCTACATCCCACCTCGTAGTTTAAGATCTTCTGGGGAGGCCCTGCTCTCGACCCCGCCATTGTCACAAGTGAGGCTGGCGGGGACGAGGGGCAGGGCCTTCTCAGTGGTGGCCCCCCACCTGTGGAACTCACTCCCCGGGGAGATTAGATCGGCAACTTCCCTCCTAGCGTTTAGGAAAAAACTGAAGACCTGGTTGTGGGACCAAGCCTTTGGTCATTCTGACAACTAACTTAAGGACCTGACAATAGACGAGAACAAATGGAATGGAATGGATATATGGACTCTGTTATATGGACTCTGACATGAGATCGTCTTATCATTTTATTATGTATTGATGTTTTAATTTGACTGTTGAATTGTTGTATTTTGTATTGTTTATTGTGTGATTTAGGCATCTAATTGTGCCTTCCCTGTAAGCCGCCCTGAGTCCCCCTCGAGGTGAGAAGGGTGGGGTATAAGTAAGCGAAATAAATAAATAAATAAATAACCACCTCTGAGGATTACTTCTCTAAGAAAAAACTATGAAATTCATGGAGTCACAATAATTTGAAAGGCAACGTGAAAGCACACACACACTGGTCTATCTCTAATTCATCAAGACTGATGCTGATATTGATAATGCTTTTAATGAAATATACAAAAGCTCATTTTACAGAAAATATCATAATTATTCCATTTTATAGGATGGTGTTACCCCAATTTTGCACAGACACCTGGGTTACCTTTTATACTTTTTAAATCATTTTATTGAATTTTCAAAAAGATGCAACGTAATCCCATCAAATTAAAAAAACAGACACTAAATTAAAACTAACAAAACAATGCTAAAACAATTCCCAAGACTTCCCTCCCCACAGCTTTCTTCTATCCTAGTATTGCTTTCCTTTAAAAATACAAAATAAATTTAAGCCAAGAAATAATAGCTACCTATGAGTAATATCAATACAAATGTTTTGACTAAAATTCAATTCCTGTAATTTTGTACTCCATCTCAATGTTCTGTGCAAATGTTTCAATCTAAATTGATCTAACTCTATTTCAACAGGTTTTTCAACAGGTTTTCCTCTTCATCCTGTAAGGAAGTGACAAGCTGAGTGCCAGAAGCAGGGTTTGGTCCTGGCCCTGGTCTTATTCAACATCTTTATTAATGACTTAGATGAAGGGTTAGAAGGCATGATCATCAAGTTTGCAGATGACACCAAATTGGGAGGAATAGCCAATACTCTAGACGACAGGAGCAGAATTCAAAACGATCTTAACAGATTAGGGAGATGAGCCAAAACTAACAAAATGAAGGTAAACAGTGACAAATGCAAGATGCTCCACTTAGGCAGAAAAAATGAAAGGCAAAGATACAGAAGGAGGGATGTCTGGCTTGAGAGCAGTACATGTGAAAAAGATCTTGGGGTCCTCATGGATGCGGCGGCAAAAAAAGCCAATGAGATTTTGGTCTACATCAATAGGAGTATAGTGTCTAGATCCAGGAATGTCATGCTTCCCCTCTATTCTGCCTTGGTTAGACCACACCTGGGTTATTGTGTCCAATTCTGGGAACCACAGTTGAAGAGAGATATTGACAAGCTGGAATGTGTCCAGAGGAGGGTGACTAAAATGATCAAGGGTCTTCAGAACAAGCCCTATGAGAAGCGGCTTAAAGAGCTGGGCATGTTTAGCTTGAAGAAGAGAAGGCTGAGAGGACACATGATAGTCATGTATAAATATGTGAGATTAAGTCATAGGAAGGAGGGAGCAAGCTTGTTTTCTGCTGCCTTGGAGACTAGGGTGCGGAACAATGGCTTCCAACTCTATGATTCTACGATTCTAAAAATAACATCTTATTGCATTCCTCCATTGATTTTCAATGTCCTTATTTTATTTCTGTTATACTTCACATGGTTTTAGACTCATTCCCAAAGCATGGCACTGGAAGTACTGTCTTTAGCACTCCGTCTGTTTCACTATTAGATGCCCCCATCCCAAGCTTGGTGATTACTCCTGTAACCCAATAACTTACATTTCTGTTTGATAAAAGCATTACCACAGTCTCAAATGTCTGCTTTCCATGCTGTTCCAGACTTCCTCTGTTGTTTCCACTCTTCCCTCACTTTCCATTACATTCCCACCTCCTCTTCTTTCACGGCATTCTGTTTTCCATTTCCTTCTTTCCATACCCTCTCATTTTGCCTTCCTCTTTACTCATTGATGACATGATGGCAACGGTTTTGGACAGCAAGGGCTCCCAAAGTGACCCATTTAAGGTGGCATCTGGTGTCAAACAGGGATGTGTTATTGCCCCAACTTTATTCTCCATCTGCATCGCTATGATACTTCACCTTGTTGATGGGAAACTTCCCACCGGAGTGGAAATCATCTATCGGACAGATGGCAAGCTATTAAACCTCAGCAGACTGAAAGCCAAAACCAAGGTTACAACAACATCTGTTATAGAACTCCAGTATGCTGATGACAACGTCGTCTGTGCACATTCAGAAGAAGATCTACAAGCCACTCTAAACACCTTTGCAGAAGCATACAAGAAGCTCGGCCTGTCATTGAACATTAAAAAACCAAGGTTCTGTTCCAGCAGACACCAGCCAGCCCCTCTCCAATGCCAGTGATACAGCTTAATGGTGTAACATTAGAAAATGTTGATCATTTCCGCTACCTTGGCAGCCACCTCTCCACCAAAGTCAACATCGACACCAAAATACAACACCGCCTGAGCTCTGCGAGTGCAGCATTTTTCCGAATGAAGCAGAGAGTGTTTGAGGACCGGGACATCCGTAGGGATACCAAGGTGCTTGTCTATAAAGCTATTGTCCTCCCAACCCTGCTATATGCCTGTGAGACGTGGACTGTCTACAGACGTCACATGCAACTCCTGGAATGATTCCATCAGCGCTGCCTCCAGAAAATCTTGCAAATCTCTTGGGAAGACAGGCGGACAAACATCAGCGTGCTGGAAGAAGCAAAGACCACCAGCATTAAAGCAATGGTCCTCCATCACCAACTCCGCTGGACCGGCCACGTTGTCCAGATGCCTGACCACCGTCTCCCAAAACAGTTGCTCTACTCTGAACTCAAGAACGGAAAACGGAATGTTGGTGGACAGGAAAAGAGATTTAAAGATGGGCTCAAAGCCAACCTTCAAAACTCTGGCATAGACACTGAGAACTGGGAAGCCCTGGCCCTTGACCGCTCCAGCTGGAGGTCAGCTGTGACCAGCAGTGCTGCAGAATTTGAGGAGGCACGAATGGAGGGCAAAAGGGAGAAGCGTGCCAAGAGGAAGGCGCATCAAGCCAACCCCGACCGAGACAGCCTACCACCTGGAAACCAATGCCCTCACTGCGGAAGAAGATGCAGAGCAAGAATAGGCCTCCACAGCCACATACGGACCCACAAGAATACTGGAAGACAATCCTCCTTGGAAAACGAGGGATCGCCTAAGTAAGTAAGTAAGTTACTCATTGATCCTCAACTATGAAGCCACCCATCTTCTTTCCCTTCCAGGATGGTCTTAGAGCAACATCACTGTGAGTTTGCGTCTTACTACCTTTTCATAGAAGATCTTTCTGGGCTTTTCAAAGTCTTGGTTCTCTCCTCTCTTCTTATAACACCTGACATATAGAATCTGACTACTACAAAGAAGAAAGTACTTCTAGAAATGCAAATACTCGATCTTTTTTATCTTTTCTTACCCTAAAATAAAATTAATCCCATTAAAATGCGAACAAGGAACTTCATAACTCAAGGGACTGTCATTGCTTCCTTGGTACTTGTAACTTTACACACAGAGAGATCACAGATTTGGCTTCCACACTCAGCTGGGTCACAGAAACTTTTGTTTTTGTTCATGGGCTCTTCTTTTCATCAAAAGAAAAAGAGACAATGGGATTTCAATTCCACCAAGGCACAGCTCTGCTTCTCTAGCTCGCTATGGGAGCCAAGATCATAGCCTTCAAAAGAAACATGAAAGCTGCATTGAGTTTTTAGTGTGTATTCAACTGATAAATACATTCAGGCCATAGAGCTGTGGCTAGATAAATTATCATATACAGGATAACACAAGCTTTTTCTGAATACATTTCAAGCCTGGCTGTGTCTTAATCGACCCAGTGTTTACAAACGGTCTAGCTATCCACAGAACATAGTTGGTCCCTCCTCATTTTAACGTGGCCTTCTAGTGTAAGAAAGACACTTGGAAAAGATCCTGTGCTGGCAGCAACCCAATGAATATCACAAAGACTCCACTACTACAAAAAGGAACACTATTGTCTTCTTGATCTGCCTACTTTGATAGCCATTTGTTCATGCGGCACTGAAACAAATTCCACATTTTACCTCATTTTGTAGTGAAATATGAGCCAGTGCATATGAAATAATACATGTTAATTAATACAGATGACCAAATTAGGTCTTAAAAACATCCACTTTGCCAGTAGCAATGCAACTAATCTATTTTTCATTTCATTTCATTTTTAATTTTAAAAACATATAACACAACAGTGATTGTATCCTTGAATTAAAAAAAAAACAAGAAAATGTACATTTAGTCTTTAAAATAGCATTTTAAGTAATCATAACAATATAGTATTTAATATATACATATAATATTTATAATATTATAATGTAATACAATATATTACTAGTAATAATAATACAATATAATATTATAATATATTATATTATAATCTAAATAAATAAAAATGTAATGTTCGTTTGTGGGATTAACAGAACTCAAAAACCACTGGACGAATTGACACCAAATTTGGACACAAGACACCTAACAACCCAATGTATGTCCTTCACTCAAAAATTTGATTTTGTCATTTGGGAGTTGTAGTGGCTGGGATTTATAGTTCACCTACAATCAAAGAACATTCTGAACCCCAGCAACGATGGAACTGAACCAAACTTTGCACACAGTTCTCCCATGACCAATAGAAAATACTGGAAGGGTTTAATGGGCAGTGTCCTTTGGTTTTGGAGTTGTAGTTCACCTACATCCAAACATGACTGTGGACTCAAACAATGATGGATCTGGACCAAACTCTACAACAATACTCAATATGCCCAAATGTGAACACTGGTGGAGTTTGGGGGAAATAGAATCTTGACATTTGGGAGTTGTAGTTGCTGGGATTTATAGTTCACATACAGTCAAAGAGCATTCTGAACCCCACCAATGATAGAATTGGGCCAAACCTCCCACACAGAACCCCCATGTGGGCCACAGCAATGCGTGGCAGGGGACGGCTAGTATTATAATATTATATTATAATATTATATTATAATATAATAATATAATATATAATATATATAATTATAAAATATACAATATATATTTATATGCCACCCTTCTCACCCCGAAGGGGACTCAGAGCGGTTTACAAGATATATTTTCATACATTATATTATATTATTAGCATAGCCCAATATCAGTATTATGTTATTATATTGTACTATACCATTATATTGTAATATTATATTATAATATAATATAATTATAATTATAATTATATATTTACATTACATGTAATATTACTAATAATATTACAATATAATGGTATAGTGCAATATAATAACATAATACTGATATTGGACTATGCTAATAATGTAACATATTGTATGAAAATATATCTTGTAAGCCGCTCTGAGTCCCCTTCAGGGTGAGAAGGGCGGCATATAAATGCCGTAAATAAATAAATAAATAAATAAAATAACAAACATATAAGCCACAGTTTGTTTTTCTTTTATCAACAGAAAAAAAAGTATATATACAATTCCATGAACAGGAATCTCAGAAGATAAACAACATCAATATTACAGTTGACAGAAAGAACGGTCTTTAAAAACACCTTAACTTCTGCTGTTAGTTTTCATTAAGTGCAATATTTCAGATAGGGATATACCACTGACCTAATGACAATTCTTTATGATTTCCCATACTGAAAAAAATCCTGATCTTGTTACCTGACATAGGAATTTAAGATTTGTATGCATCAATGACTTATGATCTTTGGGAAAGAGAGCTAAGAGAGCAAATATGATCTAGTTTGGTGGTTCTCAACCTGTGGGTCCCCAGGGTGTTTTTGCCTACAACTCCCAGTTTACCAGCTGTAGCCCATAATTTTACTGATTTCAGAAAATACATTCAATCAGAATTTTATACACCTTGGCATTTCTTCAAACAAAGCATATATGTACCAACCTCTTTACCCATATGGCTGACTAACGCAAAATATGAATGAAATAAGTAATTCCATTTTAATACATTCCCCTAGTTTATAGTTCTTGGAAATGTATTTCTTAATAAATTACCTCTGATTAAATCAATATCATACATGGACCAATATATGAGTTAACAGGAAATAGTCTGAAAAAGTAAATTATAGTTTTTGGTCATCCTTATTATTTGAAGTTAGAGCTAAACCCAAGAAACTTTAGACAAACCCAACCCATTGCATGTGCAAGAGTTAGCAACTGAATCTTACTTTGATGTTAACCAATGGGCCACCCACTGAAAATAGGAACAGCTAGTAACTTAAAATGAGAAGATTTCATGGAGCATACAATATCCTTTTTATTTGTGTTTTGATTTAAATATTAGTATCCCTTCCTATATCCAAAAGCTTTACAGCAGCATGCAAGTAAAACCACTACTAACAGGTTAAAACAATTTAAAGTAATACCAGGGATCTGCCAAACTGTAGGCTATTAAATTTTTTTTAAAAAAAATGTACACTGGTGTTATAAGCATTTGACATTCTAAATCCAAAAATGACATCATATTTGGATCATCGTATACAGTTTTTTCACAACTTCTTTGATGTTTCTATGTTGTAATATTTGACTAGATGAAATTAGTATTGAAATAAGTAATGAAAATTATGGAAAAAAATCTGTGTAGTGAAATTTTTAATGTTTTCATAGAATCATAGAATCATAGAATCAAAGAGTTGGAAGAGACCTCATGGGCCATCAAGTCCAACCCCCTGCCAAGAAGCAGGAATATTGCATTCAAATCACCCCTGACAAATGGCCATCCAGCCTCTGCTTAAAAGCTTCCAAAGAAGGAGCCTCCACCACACTCTGGGGCAGAGAGTTCCACTGCTGAACGGCTCTCACAGTCAGGAAGTTCTTCCTAATGTTCAGATGGAATCTCCTCTCTTGTAGTTTGAAGCCATTGTTCCGCATCCTAGTCTCCAAGGAAGCAGAAAACAAGCTTGCTCCCTCCTCCCTGTGGCTTCCTCTCACATATATTAAACATGGCTATCATATCTCCTCTCAGCCTTCTCTTCTTCAGGCTAAACATGCCCAGTTCCCTAAGCCGCTCCTCATAGGGCTTGTTCTCCAGACCCTTGGTCATTTTAGTCACCCTCCTCTGGACACATTTCTTTAATTCAACAACCCAAATACTGTTTACTCACAAGCATGAAGGCATTACATAGATTAGAAACCAACACTTTCTCATTACTTTATTTTCCAGATCACCAGACTGGGCCACAGCAACGCGTGGCCCGGGAACAGCTAGTATTTCAGTAAAACTCAAAGAAAGGCATGAAAACACTGTAACAGAAATATCAAGAGACCTTCTATATTTCTACCAAGCTTCATAGTGAAATCCCAAACCATTAACTTACAAAGCATCCCATTTTCATAACTATTGGCTTAAATGGCCAACACATAGAAACTCAATGAATATAGATGAATAATCAGCAGTGAGTAACATCCAGCTAGCACATTTTATTTCCATTTTACCAGGAAAAAATGTCTTCAATAATGTCTGATTTATCTACGTTGATGTTCTCATTACAGAGACTAGCATTACTGTTGACTGGGCATTTATTATCAGCTGGCAGGAAACTGTAGATTCTTCAGCAGTGAACATGAATTTCATTTCCCCTTAGCATGATATACACTTCACAGTCCATGAGTGATACAGGACAATGAATTACTATTTCAGGGATAGAAATGTAAAATGCACTGTATTTAACAAATGGCACAAATGTGTATGGTGCTCTTATTGAATAAATGGACAACTTTTCCCTTGAAGATCCCAGCACTTAAAAAAATTCCAATACACACAAATGGCAGTCCTTTAGGCCAGATTTGCTTGATATCAGGGTTCCAACAAATTATTTCAAGTGGAGGGTGGATAAGCTAATAAAAATGCTGCTATCTCTTTACCACAGAGAACTATGTAACCCAAAAATATGTGGGTAGCTAGCTACACCAGTTTTTCAAATATAATAATCATTGAGTTAATAATTTCCTTCCTGGATTCAAACAGTATAGTATACTGTCAAGCCAATAGTACGATTCAGGGCAAAAGATCCTGCAGTCATCCAGATGTTGCTGGACTACAACTCCTAATAGGGAGATCCAGCTGCCTACCCTGGATGGCGAGACACTATGTCCGTCATCTTCTGTAAAAAGCATTGGTGTCTTATTGGACCCTCTGCTCACAATGGAGGCCCAGGTCTCTGCTGTGAGCAGATCTGCGTTTTTCCATCTGCGTCAGGCTAGGCGACTGGCTCCCTACCTATCTAGGAACGACCTGGCTATGGTGATCCAGGCGACGGTCATCTCGAGGCTTGACTACTGTAACACCCTCTACATTGGCCTTCCTTTGTCAGTGATCCAGAAACTGAAGCTGGTGCAAAATGCGGCGGCTCGTCTTCTCGCCAGGGTGCCGGCGAAGTGTCGTATCACCTCAGAAGAGCCCTAATGTCTCAGACAATAGGTAGGTTGTAAAAGCTAGATTTCTAAACAATGCACAACTGTTCTGTCGTGTGCTGGGCCTGTAACAGCTGTCTTTTCTATAGGACGTATACTTTAAGCCCAGCGGGAAGCCTCAGAGAGAGATTCTCAGGGATTTTTCTGAAGTGATGGTCTTTAGAGTCTTTAATGATACAACGAAGTCTTTATTATGGAACAAACAACAAGTCTTCAATGGTTCAAACAACACTTCAAGGCTTTCTTAGTCTAGTCCTCAATGGACTGGTACCTGACTTTGATTAACTGTCCTTTCTCTGTAAGAAAAAACCCTATTTAACCTCTCCCAGGCTGTTTACTATCTATGCCTCATCGATGTGGGTCCTACTACCGATTCCAAATGCGTCTGGGTATCGAGTCGACCTACCAGCCGAGGCTTGTAGATATTTCAGCTGGAGTTCCGTGGATCTGTAATGCTGTCCTCCCTCTGATAATTCTTTGAAAACTTCAGGGCTGTTTCCCCTCTGATTGCTTTGAGGCTGAGAGGCTGTGAGCTCTCAGCCAGAGCCTTGGGACCTTTCCCCTGGAATTTCTGTTTCTGTTTCCCCGGATGTTCTTGAGAAAAGAAGCTTTTCCACGGGATGAGCTGGTCTACGTCCTATAGTTTAGCTTCCTTATGTGAGACTGCCCAAAAAAATGGCTCCTTTCTCTCCCAGAGCCCTGAACAAGGGGCGGAACCAAAGCTTAATTATGATTGACAGGTGGCCTGCCTATTACTGCAAACAGATAACAGAAAGAAAATAAAGTTGGAGCTCCTGGTACAGCCGTACCTGCACAACAACACAAGAGGAAAAAAAGAGTAATCTCCGCATGGATCCAAGGGGAGCATAGGAATACAAGCTCTGAAGGTATTTGAAATGAAAACAAAGGCTGTCTCGGTACCATGTCCCGGCCTAAAGCCAGACTGTGCCGGGTCTAGATAATCCATATCTACCAAGAATACCTGGAGTTGTGAGGCCACCACACGTTCCAAGACTTTGCCCAAGAAGGGGAGATTGGAAACTGGCCGATAGTTGTCGAATTTAGTGGGGTCCAGTGATGGTTTCTTCAACAGTGGTTTTATTATAGCTTGTTTTAAGCTCGCTGGAATCTTGCCTTCCCGAAGGGAAGCATTAACCACCACCTTAACCCACTCAGCCAATCCTCCTCTGGCCTCCTTTAGAAGCCAGGATGGGCAGGGGTCCAGGATGCATGTGGTTGGCCTCATTCCTCCAAGTATCTTGTCCACATCCTCGGGTTTCACCAATTGAAATGAATCCATCAAAACTGGACAAGCAGGTGCTCGTGTTACATCCTCAGAGACTGCCATTAACATGGTATCCAGACCAGAACGGATCAAAGCGACTTTGTCTGCAAAGAACTGAGCAAAAGCTTCACAGCGAGAAGTCGAATCGTCAGGGTTCCCACCTTGAGCGGTGGAATTTAAAAGGCCTCTGACAATTCGGAACAGCTCAGCCGGATGGTTCTTTGCAGACGCAATAGTGGCCGCAAAGAAGGCCTTCTTTGCGGCTTTTATTCCCGCGGCATATGCCCTTAAAAAGGACACAAACCGTGTTCGATTTGGCTCACTCGGATCCGAACGCCACACACTCTCTAGTTCCCTCTTCCTTCGCTTCATCGCTGCCAGCTCCTCGGTGAACCAGGGAGCTGGTTTAGCTCGGCTACTTGAGAGGGGACGTTCCGGAGTGATCGTGTCAATTGCCCTAGTCATCTCCCCATTCCAGAGAGTGACCAGGGCCTCGACAGGATCACCTACCGAGGTAGCGGGAAACTCCCCAAGAGCCATCAGGAATCCATCCGGATCCATAAGCCTCCTGGGGCGGACCAACTTAACGGGTCCTCCAACTCTGCAGAGGTTAGGGGGCGCAGTGAGCCTAAAACTGACCAGGAAGTGGTCAGTCCATGGCAACGGAGAGATGGTCAGCTCCTCGACCCCGCCACCTTCCTCCCATCCCTGGCAGAAAACCAAGTCCAATGTATGTCCTGCACTATGAGTGGGGCCAGATACTTGCTGGGACAGCCCAATTTACAGAAGTAATTCATGACATGTCATTTTCCCTAAAAAGAAAACAATCAAACATCAATTTCTCTGAGTGCTACCTAGCATCTGAGTACATCTGAACGTAGAGCAAGGATGCAGCCCTTTGAATCTTGTCTCCACTGCAATTTCCATCATTAATGGGTTATGTGCCTAAAAGTGCTGGAAGTTGCTGTCCCACAACATGCAGAGGGCTCCCGTGGCTATTTTAGAAAGTGCCCAGTGTGTGGGAATAACTGAATCATATCAATCAAACTTGGTTCTTATTGCCACCATGATGTCTGTTACACATAGTGTTAAATTGTTTTGAAATTCCATGGGGTGAGATACACTACCACATGATAACCATAGAAGGCAAACTGAATCTCTTCATTTAAAAAAACATTAAATTTAGAACAGATCAGCAACACCAGCATTCCAGTTTTGCTAATCCATGGCAATGAAGCACAGCACAAAAGAGCCTGAAGAACACTGGCTGAAAACTCA
This sequence comes from Anolis sagrei, assembly GCF_037176765.1. Lineage (NCBI taxonomy): Eukaryota > Metazoa > Chordata > Lepidosauria > Squamata > Anolidae > Anolis > Anolis sagrei. Next base: position 159,181,236 of record NC_090021.1, read on the forward strand.
AGAAAAAAAAAACCTTAGCAATTCAGTAAAAAAAAAAAAAAAAGATTGTCGATGAGCTCATGAATATTTATGATGAAGTCATGAGGTTCTTTCCACATAGCTTCAAATGTTCTCTTTTAAAAGTCTCCTCAAATATTAAGACATGCATTAAAAAAATAAAGTGAGCATATAAAAGAAGCCAAGAATGAAAGACATGCAGCTTTAAAGATAAGCATGCTTTCAGCATAAGCATTTACACTCAGAACAGCATTTACACAAATTAACATATTTTATCTACTATAAAGCACATAAAGCAATTGAAACATGGCATATATTCTAATTTAAATTGGTAGGACAGAATTCTCAAGTGTTGGGGAGAAACAGTAAGAATTTTAAGACATTATGACAGCTAAATTCATTTTTCCCCCATTTTAAAAATCTACAATGATAGTGGCAATAATGTTTTTTCTCCCCCTTTTCTACCCATATTGTATGTATGAAGAATATATCTCGCCACAAAATGAGTGGGTGACCTGAGCTAAACTGATGCACCGGGATTGTGGCGCAGCTGGCTGAGTGTCAGCTGCATTAAGATCATTCTGACCAAAAGGTCATGAGTTTGAAGCCAGCCCAGGTTGAAGTGGGTTTCCAACCAATTGTGTGTAGCCTGTTGTCGACCTTTGCAAACCGAAAGATAATAATAATAAACCTTTATTTGTACCCGGCTACCATCTCCCGAAGGACTCAGTGCGGCTTACATGAGGCCGAGCCCAAATACAATAGTAAAAACAATAAAAACAACAGCAACAAAATAACTCAAAAAACAAAGCAATAACATTAACAACACACAATAATGCAATTAAGATCAATGGCAGGGCCAAATGTAATAATTAAAATTAAAAGTGCTGGGCATGACCAGGTGGAGTGTTTGGAGGGGGATGGGCATGCAGATATCCTAGATCTCTGATAAAGTGCATTGGGACATAATGCTAGGAGTTTCCTTATTCTGGGAAGGCACACTGGAACAACCACGTTTTCAAGCTCCTCCTAAAGATTGCTAGTGACGAGGCCTGTTTGATGTCCTTAGGGAGAGAGTTCCAGAGTCGAGGGGCCACCACCGAGAAAGCCCTATCCCTCGTCCCCACCAATCGCGCTTGCGATGCAGGTGGGATCGTGAGCAGGGCCTCTCCAGATGAACGAAGAGATGGTGTGGGTTCGTACACAGAGATGCGGTCATGCAGGTAGGCGGGTCCCAAACCGTTTAGGGCTTTGTAGGAAAGCACCTGCACCTTGAATTGGGACCGGAAAATAAATGGCAGCCAGTGGAGCGCCTTAAACAGGAGGGTTGACCTCTCTCTGTAAGGAGCCCCAATTAACAACCTGGCCACCACCCGTTGAACCAATTGAAATTTCCGGGCCGTTTTCAAGGGCAGCCCCACGTAGAGTGCATTACAGTAGTCCAATCTGGAGGTGACTAAGGCATGGACCACGCTGGCCAGATCCGCCTTCACGAGGTACGATCGCAGTTGGTGCAGTTGGCGCATGAGTCACTTCAAGGATGGTATCCTTGAAGTGACTGGATTGACCTTAAAGAAGCTGGGGGTGGAGATGGCCGACAGGGAGCTCTGGCGTGGGCTGGTCCATGAGGTTACAAAAAGTTGGAAGCGACTGAATGAATAAACAACAACAACGACAAGGCAGTCAGCACCAGTGAATGAATATGTAATTTTAGCAGTGATTTCTACAAGGAGGATATCTCGTGCATACACTCCGAGAAGGAAGCTCACAGATCCTGCTAGAAATGACAGCACCAAGAGCATCAAAAGCATTGCATGCTACCGATTTTGGCAGTGTTTACTCATCGTTGCTGCTCCTAATGTAGCAGCCATAATGAATGAAATTCAGCTCATAAAAACACAATAATATGATTAAAAAATTACAGCTCACTTTAGAACGTGGTTCTGCTTTTAAAAAACACTGCAATGTTTTCTGTACATATATGGAATTATCTATTTACTTTAGGATTCTTTATTTAAATTCATTTCTAATTGTGCATAACCACTAACAGCAAATTCCAAATCATTAAAGTGCATCTAAAAAGAAGAAAGCGGGGGGGGGGGGGGGGTGTAAATCCAAACACAGGCACTAAATTTAAAACAGATTTCCAACATAATGAAACCTTCTCAAGCATAAATGCAGCCTCTCTTTCTGGATGAAGAGCTTCCTCAACTCTTTGTCCTTCCCTCAGGAAAAGCACAGTAGAATAAGGATGATCTACAGCTTGTGAGAATAGTTGCCACTTCTAAGAAAGTGCAGCAATGTACATTCCAGGGTAAACCATCACAAAACAGATCAGCTAATCCAGTAATATGTGTATTTTCCCCTGATACTGAACAAAAGAGTAATTGGATGAACAAATGTTTCCCAATCTCACAAGCAGCTCTTCCATTGAATCTCAGCATTTAAGGATAACCTCCATATGCACTGAAACCGGAAAGAAAGTCTATCTATATAAAAATGCTCTGTGCATGAGTACCTTAAAAACCAAAGAACCAATGAACTAAATCACACCAAATTTGGCAACAAAACGTCTCACAACACAAGGAGTGACCATCACTCAAAAAATTATGATTTTTGTCATTTGGGAGTTGTAGTTGCTGGGATTTATAGTTCACCTACAATCAAAGAGCATTTTGAACTCCATCAACGATGGAATTGAACCAAACTTGTCACACAGAACTCCCATGACCAACAGAAAACACCGGAAGGGTTTGGTGAGCATTGACCTTGAGTTTCGGAGTTGTAGTTCACCTATATCCAGAGAGCACCATGGACTCAAACCATTATGGATCTGGACCAAACTTGGCACGGATACTCAATATGCCAAAATATGAACACAGGTGGAGTTTGGAGGGAATAGACCTTGACATTTGGGAGTTGTAGTTGCTGGTATTTATAGTTCACCTACAATCAAAGAGCGTTCTGAACCCCACCAACGACAGAATTGGGGCAAACTTCCCACACTGAACCCCCATGACCAACAGAAAATACTTAAGGCCATCCAGTCCAACTCCCTTTACCAGGGCAAGAAAACGTGATCAAAGCCCTCCTGGCAAATAGCCATACAGCCATAGATATAGATAGATAGTAGGGCTGGGCGGTTTTGTTTTGTTAATTTGTAATTCGTTAATAATTCGTTAATTTTCTTAATTACAAAACGATAACGAACCATTCTGGAGCAATTTTTTAAAAAAACGAATTTTTAAATACGTTTTGTAAATGCTTCGTATTTCGTTATTGTATTCATTTCGTTATTGTTTTGAGGTCGTTTCGTTATTATTTCCGCATGTCTGGGGCAAGTTTTATGGTTGTTTTTTTGTTTAATTAGTGAAAAAAATTATAATATCACACCAACAGTCAACAACAGAGGGAGAGGAAAGCTTCAGAAGTTTTTGGAGGTTTTTTAGCGTATTTCGCGGTCGCGTCCGCCATTAACGAATCGATTCGTTATTGTTTCGGAAATCGATTCGTTAATGTTTTGTAATTTTTTTCACATTTACGAAATTTCGTAAATATCGAACTTTTTAAAAGGAAAATTTTGTAATTATTTTAAATAACGAAACGCAACCCCCCCCCCCAAAAAACGAATCGATTTTAGAAACAATTTTTTCCGTTGTTACCCAGGCCTAATAGATAGATAGATAGATAGATAGGTAGATAGATAGATAGATATGATTCACACACAGGGAGATATAGTATCATAGATTTGAAAGGGACCCTTAAAGAAGGACAATGATATGTTGCATGTTGCAGGGTGGGCAAACCAGATACTCTCCACATCAACACTGACAAAGAAAAAGCAAGAAATACTGTTTACCCACAAGCATAAAGGCATTACATATATTAGAAACCAACACTTTCTCATTACTTTATTTTCCAGGTCAACAGACTGGGCCACAGCAACGCGTGGAACGGGACAGCTAGTAAGTTTTAAAAACTCAGTTTAACTTCATACAAAATTATCTGAAGTGATAAAGATCTTTAGCTATGATTCTTTTAATAACATATAATTCGGTTTGAGTGTTTTTTAAAATGAAACTGTGGCAGAAAAAGGTATTATACTAAAGAGATAAATGTTGTTACAGGAGCATGAAGAGTGAATAGCAAATTGGGAACACTAGACAAAGTAAAACAAGAAATGGAATATATAAACATTGCAATACTTAGGGTGACCAAGCTAAAGTGCATAGGATTTGGAGCCATATGATTATACTGTGTTTTGCTCAACAAATGAAAAACTAAGAAGAAATTGGGCGCCATTAATAGTGAAGAGCAATGTAACAAAAGTAGTCAAGGAATACAATGCAAACTCTAACCCAGGGATCCTCAAACTAAGGCCCAGGGGCCAGATACAGCCCTCCAAGGTCATTTACCCGGCCCTCACTCAGGGTCAACCTAAGTCTGAAACAACTTGAATGCACACAACAACAACAACAACAACAACAATCCTATCTCATCAGCCAAAAGCAGACCCACACTTCACATTGAAATACTAATAAGTTTATATTTGTTAAAAATTATTCTTCATTTTAATTATTATATTGTTTTAAAGTGTTTTTTGCACTACAAATAAGATATGTGCAGTGAGCATAGCAATTCATTCATGCTTTTTTCAAATTGTAATCCGGCCCTCCAACAGTTTGAGGGACCCTCTGTTTAAAAAGTTTGAGGACCCCTGCTCTAACTGAATCATGCCACTAAGGTTCCAAAGAGAAACCATCAATATAATTAATGCAAACTATATTTAGGGAAGTAGTTCATGCTAATTTTAAACATGAAGGGGATAATGGGAGCTCTTCTAAAGTCTGACTGATTATCACAGCCCAACAGTCTTAGTTTTTAGGCCTATTCCTGGGGTTATTTGAGATATTGATTCAGAAATGTCTGGTTTCTACTTCAGAAAGCTCTAGTTTCTTAGATAAGGTTATCATGATTTCCTATTGGCAAACAGATGACGACTAGTGTATAGCATGTGTTCTGTATCTCAAAAACTAGTGCTGATAGGGCAAAACTGGTGCCATTTTTGGAATTAGCAGGTTAAATATAAACTAAAAATGGTCTAACGTTTGAGGCACCAAAATGTGTGTTGGCCAGTGTTATAAACCTGCACTGGCCTCATCCACACTGACCATTTCAACCTGTTTGAAGCCCAGATGGTGACTGTTCTGTCGCGCGCTGGGCCTGTAAATAATTGTCTTTAAAACAGGACATGCAACCTTTGCCCAACGGGAAACCAGGGGGCCCAAAGAGAAGTTTTCAGAGGTTTCCACCACAAACAGTCTTTAGATGGCTTGAGAAGTACAACAGTCTTTTATTAATGAACAATCAAACAGAAACTTCTCTTGTCTTCAGTAAAGTTAAGCAAATAATTCCAAATTTTTAGGTAACTGGTGAATTCCTAATCTTGCCCACGAAGGACAGGCAACTATCTTCAATAACTTCTTTACTTTAAAGGAAAATCCCCTTTTTAACTTCTCCCAGGCTGACTGTAAACTTAAACCTAACTGATGTGGGCACCACTACCGGGTTGAACTGCGTCTCAAAGCACCAAGTGGACCTACCAGCAAGGCCTGTAGTCTCTTCAGCTGGAGTTCTTTTATCTTTAGGGCTGTTCTCCCCCGGAAAGTCTTCAAAGCTTTGGGGATGCTTCCCTGGAAATTCTTTCCCTCCTGTTTCTGTTGGAATTTCTGTAACCTTGGAAATTCTTAAAGGTTGAAGCTTTTGTACAAGGAAAGCTTTACACACGTCCTATGCATAGCTTTCCTTGCTGATTCTAACTAAAAATGGCTCCCTTCCCTTCCCAATTGCCCTGAGCAAGGGGCGGGACCAAACTTAATGATGATGGACTGGCGGCTTGCCCTATAACTGCAACCAAAGAAGCCACCTATCTGCAGAGTCCCTGAAACTTAGGACTGCAAACAAACATTCAATGCAAAGCAAACAAAATTGGAGCTCCTGGTACAGCTGTACCAGAACAGTGACACAAGCCACAGAGCACTGGTGCCCATTAAGGGCTTACATTTGTGCACTTTTTGAGGGAGTTGCAATGTTAAGCTAGTTTCAAACTGCATTAAATTGTCATTGTAGATGGGCCCTTAGTTAAAGAGACTGCAACAGATGAAGATGCACAACTGGCTCATGGGTGAAATGAAGAGATCCTGTTAAAGGAGAGAAGAGCCAAACTAAGAATAACACTACTTAGAAAAATATATAGGGCTAAACTGAACAATCAATTATTCCATATGACTAATTGTACTTATTCAAGAATTAAAATGAAACAAAGCATAGATAAAGAAATACAAACACACTCTAATGTTCCTCCAAATGGTCAGTTGTTCCACTGAAAGAAATCTGCAAAGTAAAATGAAGAACACAATCTATATTTTTGCTTTCTTTTAGTACCACTTTAATACCCAGTAAAATTCCAAATTAAGGATTTATGTTTCAAGATACTCATCTCCACAGAAAACTAGCAGCCTCGATACAAGGCTTACAAAGCCAAAGGGAAACTATTGATTTTTGCCCACCTGCAGAAATGTGAAAATCCTTCATACTTTCCCAAAGGATGCATTATATTTATGAGTATCTGTCCTGAAGTAGCAGCTCAAGGTTACTGCAATGAAAACATTTTGGGTTTTAATATGGAATAGGCTATAAGTCCACTTCAGGCAAAGAGTTATATTCGTTGTTCTCCAAGGCAACAGAAGACAATGGATTGTAATCCAGCGAAATCATTTTGTGTGCACAAAGCCTTTGTCTCCTGTGAAAAACCTGTTTTTATCTTACATAACAGTTAACTTCAAAGCTTAGTTTCCATTTCCACAAGTACAGGTTGAGTGTACTTTGTAGAAAACCCTTGGGACCAGAAGGCTTCCATTTTTGAATTTCAGAATATTTGTGCATACATAATGGAATATCTTGGAGATGGGACCCAAGTTTAAACATGGAATTCATTTATGTTTGATATACACGTTATACACATAGACTGAAGGTAACTTTATACACAATATTTTAAATAATTTTGTTCATGAGACAAAGTTTGCTTACATTGAAACATCAGAAAGAAAATGTGTCACTATCTCAGCAACTCATGTTGTCTTACTTTAGATTTTTGACTGTTTCAGTTTTCAGATTTCGAAGAAACGCATATTCAGTCTTTACATCATCATCTAAAAGTCCCTTATCACAACATTTTGTATATCCTCTGTGTTGGGCATGGGACAAATCACAATTGTAACTGCAACAAAGAGGACTCCTGCTTAGAATAAGCTAGCTACCTCTGCTAGCTTTGGGCATGTGGACAAATATTTTCAAAAATGATAAGGCTGTCGTCAAATGCAATATGGAGATAGATAGTATCATATGATACTATGATACTTCACCTTGTTGATGGGAAGCTTCCCACCGGAGTGGAAATCATCTATCCGACAGATGGCAAGCTATTCAACCTCAGCAGACTGAAAGCTAAAACCAAGGTTACAACAACATCAGTCATGGAACTCCAGTATGCTGATGACAACGTCGTCTGTGCGGATTCAGAAGAAGATCTACAAGCCACTCTAAACACCTTTGCAGAAGCATACGAGAAGCTCGGCCTGTCATTGAACATTTAGAAAACCAAGGTGCTGTTCCAGCAGACACCAGCCAATCCCTCTCCAATGCCAGTGATACAGCTTAATGGTGTAGCATTAGAAAATGTTGATCATTTCCACTACCTTGGCAGCCACCTCTCCACCAAAGTCATCATCGACACCGAAATACAACACCGCCTGAGCTCTGTGAGCGCAGCATTTTTCCGAATGAAGCAGAGAGTGTTTGAGGACCGGGACATCTGTAGGCATACCAAGGTGCTTGTTTATAGAGCTATTGTCCTCCCAACTCTGCTATATGCCTGTGAGACGTAGACTGTCTACAGACGTCACATGCAACTCCTGGAACGATTCCATCAGCGCTGCCTCCGGAAAATCCTGCAAATCTCTTGGGAAGACAGACAGACAAACGTCAGTGTGCTGGAAGAAGCAAAGACCACCAGAATTGAAGCGATGGTCCTCCGCCATCAACTCCGCTGGACCGACCACGTTGTCTGGATGCCCGATCACTGTCTCCCAAAGCAGTTGCAGTACTCCGAACTCAAGAACGGAAAACTGAATGTTGGTGGACAGGAAAAGCCAACCTTAAAAACTCTGGCATAGACACTGAGAACTGGGAAGCCTTGTGACCAGCAGTGCTGCAGAATTTGAAGCGGCACGAATGGAGGGTGAAAGGGAGAAGCGTGCCAAGAGGAAGGCACGTCAAGCCAACCCCGACCAAGATCGCCCTCCACCTAGAAACCACTGCGGAAGAAGATGCAGAGCGAGAATAGGGCTCCACAGCCACATACGGACCCACAAGAATACTGGAAGACAATCCTTCTCGGAAAATGAGGGATCGCCTAAGAAGAAGAAGTAGATAGATACTATGGGATTTGGGAATCTCCACACATTGAAACACTCACTAAGTGCAGAAATGCATCTTAACCTGAGTGCCTTGTGATTATTTATTTAACTATTTTTATTTTATATCAGAAGTAAACATAATACCATGTAAAATAATATCAATTTAAATTATTGTTGGAGCCCCTGGTGGCACAGTGGGTTAAATCACTGAGCCACTGAACTTGCTGATCAAAAGGTTGGTGGTTCGAATCCAAGGAGCGGGGTGAACTCCCACTGTTAGCCCAGCTTCTGCCAACCTACCAGTTCAAAAACATGTAAATGTGAGATCAATAGGTACCACTTTGGAGGGAAGGTAATGGTGCTCCATGGAGTCATGCCAGCTACATGGGTCTTCGCACAACACTGGCTCTTCGGCTTAGTAATGAAGATAAGCACCACCTCCCAGAATCGGAAATGACTAGACTTAATGTCAAGGGGAAACCTTTACTTTTAATATTTATCTAAATAAATATTAGATTGTTTTTATTGATTTTGATGTATGAACTGACTCTCTTAATTGTTATAATTGCTGTTTACATGTTTTATCCATTGTTATGTTTATGCTGGCATCAAATTGTGCCTTTGTAAGCCGCCCTGAGTCCCCCCTCAGGGGTTGAGAAGGGCGGAGTAGAAATGCAGAAAATAAAATAAATTTATCTTTTAAAAATATTGTTATTGTTGTAAATTCAACCAATCATTATTATAGGTGTACAACTTCATCACCTGTTAACAAATTCAGACAGACACCTCAAATTCAGAGGGGAAGTTTCCAGACAGGGGTTTGGAAAAAGAGAAAATAAAAGAAAATATGACGAACTTATTGTTAAAAGACTGGGAGATCGTATGGAAGAAGAAACTAAGATTCACGAAAGCCACAAATATAATCAAAGGATGGTACAAGATTTACTTCCGTTGGTACCCGACACCTCTACAAATATCAAAATTCAATAAAAACAACAGTAATAGATGTTTGAGATGCCAAAAAGAGCTAGGCACCCACTTCCACTTGTGGTGGGGGTGCAAAATAATCAAAAAGCACTGGTCAACAATACATAAATGTACCCAAAAAATTATTAGGGTGAAATTTGGGCTGAAACCGGAATTCTACCTTTTGAACATAACAAACTTGAACCTAAGTGAAAACGAAGAGAAGATTTATATATATATATCAGCCGCAGCAAAAACAACAATTGCCCAAAAATGGAAAGAGAAAGACCCTCCACAAATTGATGATTGGATAACAAAATCCTTGACTATATGAGCATGGACAATTTATCACAATACGTTGATAATAAGAATAAGAACAAACAGACGAATTGGGAGCGTCTGAGAAGGTTCTTGCACGAAGATATGCATATCCAAATCTAAGGATGAAGGATATTCCAATTAATATAGAGAAAAATACCTAAGTCACAATGTGGAAAAGTAATTGGATACAATCATTTACGTCCCTGTGGCCCGAACTGGAAGTCACCACCACCCCCCTCAATTTTTTTTCCTTCTTCCCTTCTCGCCCTCTCTTTTTTCTTTCCTCCTTTCTATAGAGAGCACATTGTTCTCCCACTTTCACTGTAATCTCTTAAAAATGCTGAATATATATATATATATATATATATATATATATTTAAAAAGGTTTCAGTTTTTGGTTTTTTCTTTAAAAAAATTGAAACAATGTCATAAAACTCATATCTTTACCAGTAGGCTACACTCTTGCTCACTGATATCAGGAGATTCTTGATGACTCAAAGCCTGCATTTATGAGACTCTCCAATAGAAAAAGCAGATGAGAAACTGTACTTCCTTCCACTGAGAGTATCTTTGTGTTTCAAAGTATGAGATAGCTAGTCAAAGAGGCAAATTAAAAGAAAATAGAAGCATACAAAACACACACACACAGCTGACAGTACACATGAATTCAATTAAATGCCTGCCTGGAAAAAAATAAAGCATACATTACTGCATGCCAAGAAGACTCTACTTAACAAAGTTAACAACAAAAACATAGTTGATTAGATCCAGACAAACTGGGGGAAGAAGTCCCATCCATGAGATCCTTCTGCAGGAGGAAAGGTGAAGTGGAAAGAGGCTGAAGTACTATCACATTAGGAAATACTCTGTTTTTGAGACTGTTTGAGAATGATTTCAAATGGGTCCCATCACATGACATTTACGCCATTCCATCAGTATTCAGTTGGAATCCGTTTGCAAAATGTCGCAGAAACAGATTATTTTCAGACAGAACTCTAATCGTGTTTTTTGAAATACTGTTGATCTTTCCACTGTTGAAGCGCTGTTATGTGTGTGATAAAAAAATCTGTATGCATCACAACAGCAGATATACTTTTTAAAAGATCATAGAGTGATGTGTTACGCAGCGACGTTTTGCCCAGCGTCCCAGCGCCCAAAGTCGAAATGCAAAAGACTCACAGACCAGAGTAAAAGTGAACAGAAAAATCTTTACTCTTTACTCAGCAGAGATGAAAACATAAACTGGCAAAGTTGCATACAAAAATAAGCCATGCAACTAACTTACACAGTCTTTGTAAAAAACACAAAATAAAGCATCTTCATCTTACAGCAAATGAGAGACCAAAATAAACCTTGAAGTAAACAGCTATTTCACCATAGCCTCCTTCAGAGTAGCTTCTCCAAACTGCTTCCCAGAGCAAAGCCTTTGTCCATAGGTCTCTTCAGAGAAAAGGCTTTGCAAATTTTGCGACACTTTGCAAACGGATTCCAAGTGAATACTGACGGGATGACGTAAACAACCATGTGATGAGACCTATGTGATGAGACCCATTTGATATCATTCTCCAACAGTCTCCTTCAGCATCTCCTGCTGGAACTCCATGCTGGTACTCCAGAATGTATTCAAGAAAAATCAAACATATAGCTCATTTGGCCACACCCAAGCTTGCTGGTTGACCTACATTTCCAGCTGTACATGATAATTAAACACAATAAGGTTTTCCTTCACACACATATACTTGGTCCTTAAAAGTCTCCCTTCTATCTCAAGAACTCTGCTGCTGAGTATGCATGCCCAGTATGGAACACATCTCACCACACTAAAACAGTGGATGTGGCTCTTAATGAGGCATCCCGCATTATCACGGGGTGTCTGCGCCCTACACCACTGGAGAAATTACACTGCTTAGCCAGTATTGCACCACCTGACATCTGCCAGGAAGTAGCAGCCAATAGTGAAAGGACCAAGGCAGAGACATCTCCAGCTCATCCCTTGTTTGGGTATCAGCCAGCACATCAACGACTTAAATCTAGAAATAGTTTTCTAAGATCTATAGAGACACTTGCTTGAACACCTCAGCAAGCAAGAGTCCAAAAGTGGCAGGCTCAAACCCAGAACCTCAACCAATGGCTGATACCAAATGAGAAACTTCCCCCTGGGCACACAGAAAACTGGGCGACTTGGAAGGAACTGAATAGACTGCGCTCTGGCACCACGAGATGCAGAGACAACTTTAAGAAATGGGGCTACAAAGTGGAATTCTCGACATGCGAGTGTGGAGAGGAGCAAACCACTGACCACCTGCTGCAATGCACCCTAAAGCCCTGCCACATGCACCATGGAGGACCTTCTTGCAGCAACACCAGAAGCACTCCAAGTGGCCAGATACTGGTCAAAGGATATTTAATCAACTACCAAACTCACAAATTTTGTATTTTGTCTGTTTGTTTGCTTTATTCTGTTAGAAATGTAATATAATTTGACAGGTTGCCTTGACACGACAAATAAATAAATAAAATCGTAACATGATGTAGGGGGTGTTTTGAATGGATTGGAAAGAGCCAGCTTTCCATGGTGTGATGAGTCAAAGCACAATATTTTCACATCGTAAGAATAGTAATAATCAGGTGTGATGAGAATACAGTATGCATCTCAATGCAGTATACATCCAGTCCTCAAAAATATGGGATGCATACTGATATATATGGATTATATCCCAATGTGATACGGTCCGTATACTGATTTTCATGTCTCTCTGCAGCAACCAGTACCTCTAGGTGTGCTACTCTAAAAGGTCAAAAGACCTTCAGAAACAAGTTGAGCTGGGAGCATCTGTCCTTCAGCCACCAGACAACTCTACGGTATCTTAGTTTCTTGTCTTAGAGAAATAAATCCTACAAGTCATACAAAAGGAAATCCAGATCCAACCCACTAATGCTCATTTGTTTTAAATGGAAGGAAAAAATAGTTTTTAAAAAGCCATACAGAAAGGGAGATGACTTTTTTACTGCACCACACTTGATGTCTGTGAACACACCCTCTGCTTCTCCAAACCTTTGCTTCTGAATATAGGTTTCTTGGCTTAGTAACCTGATCCTTGAAGTCCTCTAGTTTTCAAAACCAATCTTTTGAGTGATGGGATGTGGTGGGCAGGTAGAAACACTGGCTCACAGGCACAATCTCCCATGCTTGCACAAAAAGAAAATCTGAACACAGTTCTTTGTATCTTCCCCAATATATATATATATATATATATATATATCTTCAAAATCTTGAGATAGAAGGGACACTTTTAAGGAACACAATGTGGCTGGTTCACACTTTTTCATAGCAAAAAAACACCAGTAAAATAATCATATAAGCAGAACAATTTGTCATTATTACGTGTGCCAATGTACCCAAAAATGCATTAATAATTATCAGAAGTCTCCTTCACCACATCTGCCACATAATAGAAATTCAACAATTTCCCAGTTGATTCCCCATTACATTTTATGAAAAGTGAAATACAAACAAACATATATGCTGAATATACAAAGCATTAGCAGAGAAGGATATCTTAACAAGCCGAGGCAATCTCATATATTGTCTGATTTATTTGTTCTATTTGTTCTGCCATTTGCTCCATAATGGTTGTATTAAGTTATTGTGGTATTTTTATATTGCCTCTTTTTACATCTTTGATAATGTGGGTTCCTACGTTTTCAGAAGAGTTATTACAAATTTCACATGGTTTACTGGAGTGGCATCTCATGAATATAAAAAGGAAGAAAAAAGATACCTGGAAAGATGATTGGATACACACCATTAACTATACATAGATCTCATAGTATTTGAATAGTACAAGAATATATTCAGGATCCTAAGCTTTCAAAATTTATTTACTACTAAGTTATATTGTACTGATGAGAAAAAAATGTTTTTGGTTGTTTTCTAAAGTAACATATTCCGTAATACAATATGTATAAACAATATTAGCATTTTTTAACTTAACAGTAAAAAATGAAGTTCTACACAATTTATATTTAGATTCCTACTGACTTGCATATCAGCAGATGTTTATGCAAAACATGTGTAAAGCATAATCAAGTAAATGTGCTGCAAATCCAAATCTCAATCATTCTACTTTTTAAAAAGAAAGACCTTAAAAATATGGGGGGAGGAAGAAGAAGAGGAAGAAGAGTAGGAGAAAACGTCGGAAAATTACACTGAAGCCAAACTTAGTCATACTTAGAACAAACCTACTTAAATCAGTGGGACTATTTTTCATTTCTGCAAAGAACCACCCAGCAGAGCTCTTTTGAGCAGCCAGAAGATGATTACAAACTGGTCCTCAAGGCGGAAATGATGACCATTCAACAGCCTACTGTGAAGAATTTGTACATCATTTTGCAGCCCACTCAGATTTGCTCCAACTTGGATACCTTTGCTGATATAGTTCCAGTGGATGTAACTTTGGCTCCTGCTTATCCACATGTCAATTTGTGCAGCCTGGGTATGTGGACAGAGTCCCGCAGGGCTCTTTGTTGTCCCCCATGCTGTTTAACATATACATGAAATCACTAGGAGAGGTCATCCAGAGTTTTGAAGTATGATGGCACCTATATGCAGATGACACTGAATTCTACTACTATCTTTCACTAGTGTCTGTAATCAGTGCTGGACTGGATGACGGCAACAGATTGGAACAGATTGAGACAGAGGTGCAGCCTATGTTAAATGGGATTACACTCTCCCTAAAGGCAATGGCCTGCTACTCAGAGGTACTCCTAGACTTAGTATTGAATTTGGAGGTCCAAGTTTTTACAGTGGCCAAGTGCAAGATGGATGGATGGAATCCTTGAAGTGACTGGATTGACCTCGAAGGAGCTGGGTGTTTATGTATTGTCTTCTCTTGTTAATTACATAATGGCATTGAATGTTTGCCATACATGTGTTCTGTAATCCGCCCTGAGTCCCTCAGGGAGATAGAGGGGAATATAAATAAAGTATATTATTATTATTATTATTATTATCATCATCATCATCATCATCATCATCATCATCATCATCATCATATTCATCACCATTACCTTAAATTAATTAGATGCTGAATCATAAAAAGGTAAAAGAAATAATTTAAAGCCCACAAATATTAAATCAATAATTTAAATAAAATCTATATAATGTAATGTTCGTTTGTGATAGTTACAGAACTCAAAAATCCATTGGGGGAATTGACACCAAATTTTGACAGCATACACCTAACAACCTAATGTATGTCCTTCACTAAAAAAATTGAGTTTGTCATTTGGGAGTTGTGGTTGCAGGGATTTATAGTTCACCTACAATCAAAGAGCATTTTGAACTCCACCAATGATGGAATTGAACCAATCTTGGCAGATAGGACAACAGAACATGACCAACATGACCAACAGAAAACACTAGAAGGGTTTGGTGGGCATTGACCTTGAGTTTGGGAGTTGTAGTTCACTTACATCCAGAGAGCACTGTGGACTCAGACAATGATGGATCTGGACCAAATTTGGCACGAATACTCAATATGCCCAAATATGAACACAGATGGAGTTTGGGGTAAATAGACCTTGACATTTGGGAGTTGTAGACACTGGGATTCACAGTTCACCTACAATTAAAGAGCATTCTGAACCCAACGAACAAGAGAATTGGGGCAAACTTCCTACACAGAACCCCCATGACCAACAGAAATTACTTAAGGCCATCGAGTCCAACTCCCTTCACCAGGGCAAGAAAAAGTAATCAAAGCCCTCCTGACAAAGAGCTATCTAGTTGTAGATATAGATAGATATTAGGGCTGGGCGGTTTCGTTTCGTTAATTCGTAATTCGTTAATAATTCGTTAATTTTTTCAATTACAAAACGATAACGAACCATTCTGGAGCAATTATTAAAAAAACGAATTTTCAAAAACGTTTTGTAAATGCTTCGTATTTCGATATTGTATTTGTTTCGTTATTGTTTCGAGGTCGTTTCGTTATTATTTCCGCATGTCTGGGCCAGTTTTATGGTTTAATTAGTGAAAAAAAATTATAATATCACACCAACAGTCAACAACAGAGGGAGAGGGAAGCTTCAGAAGGTTTTGGAGGTTTTTTAGCGTATTTCGCGGTCGCGTCCGCCATTAACGAATCGATTCGTTATTGTTTCGGAAATCGATTCGTTAATTTTTTACCATTTACGAAATTTCGTAAATATCGAACTTTTTAAAAGGAAAATTTTGTAATTATTTTAAATATCGAAACAACCCCCCCCCCCAAATACAAATCGATTTTAGAAACAAATTTTTCCGTTGTTACCCAGGCCTAATAGATATGATTCACACACACAGATATAGTATCATAGAATTGAAAGGGACCCCTAAAGAAAGACAATTATATGTTGCATGTTCCAGAGTAGGCAAACCAGACACTCTCCACATCAACACTGACAAAGAAACAGCAAGAAATACTGTTTAGCCACAAGCATCAAGGCATTACATATATTAGAAACCAACATGTTCTCATTATTTTCCTGATCACTAGACTGGGCCACAGCAACGCGTATTTAATAAAAAAGGAAAGATCTCAGAGTGACATGTAAAACTGTATGTTGACCAATAATTAAGCAATGTCAAAATTAAACATGATTCCAAGGTTACATTGTACAGGTATGGATCATGCTTTGCGGATTACCCCCTCATCCTCCATTTATTTTTTACTTAAGAAAAAATCATCAGCAACATTGAACAAAGGAAAAACTTGAACTAAAATTTACTATGATTCTTTTTTACAGAAACATTTGGAATTTTCCCCCACCATTAAAGGAAGTGTTACTGATTAGAGGGAAGAACATATTCAAGTGCCGTTGAGCTGATACACTCCAAGAACTTCACAGGCACTTGCTGGAGTGTTTTCAGTCCCAAGAAAAGAAAAGAAAAGAAAAGAAAAGAAAAGAAAAGAAAAGAAAAGAAAAGAAAAATATTCCCTTTGCATTACTTTTTTCTCTCTTTGTTGGTGATATCTCAAAAGTCACAGAACAAAAACAGTGGATGACTATAGAGGCCAGGAAATAAACATATTAAGTCATTTCAATAAAGTTTATTTTTAAACTGCATTTTCAAACTTTAGGCTCCTTAATTTTTAAGGACTTTGGTTCTACTATCGAGAAGGGTGCTCTCAGATTCATTTGCTTGAACATCCTATCTACTCTCAAATTAACACTCCCTGAGAAGTATGAATCGCTCCATCTGGAAGTGATTACATTTCAGAGGATATGCAGCATTAAGTAATTTAAGTTTACTGAAGTGCTCTGCTCTCTCTCTTTTTTCCTCTTTGGTAAACAGAACCTTCAATTAAAAATATGTTTTAAAAACTTTCTTGAACAGCTGCTCAAGATGAGAATCAATGTATTCATTTAATCAACAAAAAAACTAAAATTAGAATAACAGACACATTAAGCAAGTCAGAATAATATATACATTAAGGAAAACAAATTGAGACAGAATTAGAAGCCCAAATGTCAAAACGGAGGCTATCATACAATTGACACATCATGAGATGATATAACTCATTGGGAAAGACACTGAAAATTGGTAAAGTGAAGATAGTAGGAGGGGAGGGGGAGAATATATTACAGAGACACTTAATCAAAGAAGCCAAGGTCCCAAAGCTGGACCTTGGAGGCCCCCCATTCATGGAAATGCCATAAATTAAAATCAACTTGATGGTAAATAACAGCAACAGGCATATTATGGCCTAGGACAGTCAGGGAAGGAATACCGTTCATACATGCTGATCTAATATTTCATTTTTTTCCAAGCTATCCAAAAGACTGGAGAAATGCTGCTGTACCATATACATATGTTATGTGTAATTGTACCAGTATTTCAATGAAAAGTGTGGGAGTGCTTTTGGCTGATGAGATAGTTGGTTAAGGTTGTTGTTGTTGTTGTTGTGTGCCTTCAAGTCATTTCACACTTAGGGTGATCCTAAGTCTAAAGTTTAGGGCAGGGGCCGAGTACAGAACCTTGGACCTTAGTTTGGGGACCCCTGATTTAGGGTAAATCGTTTAAGATTGTTCATATGTATGTGTACTGAGAAGCAGCTTAGTACCCTTCTTTTATGCTACATTGTAATAATAATAATAATAATAATAATAATAATAATAATAATACTTTATTTATACCCCGCTACCATCTCCCCAAGGGACTCGGTGCGGCTTACATGAGGCCGAGGCCAAATACAACAGTACAAGCAATAATCACAACAACAACAGTACAAGCAATTAAAATAAAAACATTGACCATAAAATATACAACATTATCAATAAGACATTGTAATGAAACTAAAGCTCAGATTGGCATAGGGTCACAAGAAAGTTGTAATACATTTGTATTACAAATTGTATTACAAGTTGTATTAAAAAACTCAAAAATTACAACAGAAAAACAACAGAGAGTAAACAATCAGGCACATCAAATCACCTCTCAACAAAAGACCCCCCCCCCCCCGGCACTTCCAAGCCATTAAATGCTAATCAAGGTGGTCAGTTGAAACATTCACACCTAGCTCCAGTAGACAAAAGTCCTTTGTCCCACCCTGGTCATTCCACAGATATATAAACCCATTTTCCTAGTTCCTAGTTCCGAGACGGAGCCCCCGGTGGCGCAGTGGGTTAAACCCCTGTGCTGGAAGGACTGAAGAGCGACAGGTCGCAGGTTCGAATCCGGGGAGAGGCGGATGAGCTCCCTCTATCAGCTCCAGCTCCTCATGTGGGGACATGAGAAAAGCCTCCCACAAGGATGATAAAAACATCAAATCATCCAGGCGTCCCCTGGGCAACGTCCTTGTAGACGGCCAATTCTCTCACACCAGGAGTCACTCCTGACACGACCAAAAGAAGTTCCTAGACACTGAGACACTGAGAACTGGGAAGCCCTGGCCCTTGAGCGCTCCAGCTGGAGGTCAGCTGTGACCAGCAGTGCTGCAGAATTTGAGGAGACACGAGTGGAGAGTGAAAGAGAGAAACATGCCAGGAGGAAGGCGTGTCAAGCCAACCCCGACCGGGACCGCCTTCCACCTGGAAACCAATGCCTTCACTGTGGGAGAAGATGCAGGTCAAGAATAGGGCTCCACAGCCACCTACGAATCCACAAGGAAATCCATCATGGAAGACCATCTTACTCGTCCAATGAGGGATTGCCTAAATAAGTAGCAAGTAAGTCCTAGTTCCAACAGACCTCATTACCTCTCAGGATGCTTGCCATAGATGCAAGCGAAACATCAGGAGAAAATGCCTCTAGACCATGGCCATATAGCCTGAAAAAACCTACAACAGCCCTGTAATACATTTGATTAGGTATGTCCAGAAAACAGGCCAGGAATTACTAATAGATGTCTGACTATTATTTGTAGTAGCAGAATTATATTTATTTATGGCCTGCTTTATCTCCCTAAGGGGGACTCAAAGCATCTTGATATGAAAGCATTAGTATACACTTTAAAATATATAAATATGCAAAAATTAAAAATATAATTAAACACACAGCACTAAATAAAATTCACAGTATACTTGCAAGTTTTTCTCATTCCAGTTGTATAATAACAATAGCAAGAAAACCATTTTCTCCCATTCTAAATTATATTGAAAAAATAAAAATCTCAATCAGAGTTGGATTTTAGAGGGAAAGGACTGAGAAATCAGTTCAGTTCAGAAACCCCATCTTCTTTCATTCTAAATCGTAAATACCTTTCTGTTGAAATTGGCTCCAAATAGTCAATCTGAGGTCTTGATCAAAATGCAAAGATAAAGCTGAAAACCTGAAGTTTGCCTTTTCTGTATTGAAATCAGTCCAAAACATTTTACTACAAGAAATACCCCCTCCCGAGTTAAGATAAGCCAAGTCATTTACGTAGATATCTGAGGTAGAAGAACTCACAAACATCTCTTACTTTTCCTTGCAAGAGAAATATATGCGATAATAGTTAAATCCATAATAACTTCCTGTCATTTCATGGCACCAAGTAAGGTCCAACATACACTGCCATTATAATGAAGATTGAACTGTATTATATGACAATGTAGACTCATACAATCACATATGCAATAATAGTTAAATCCCTAACAACTTACTGTCATTTCATGGCACGAAGTAAGGTCCAACACACACTGCCATTATAATGAAGATTGAACTGTATTATATGACAATGTAGACTCATACAATCACATTCAATGCAGTTCAGTCTACATCAGTGGTTCTCAACCTGTGGGCCCACTGGTGTTTTGTCCTACAACTCCCAGAAAGCCCAGCCAGTTTACCAGCTGTTAGGATTTCTGGGAGTTGAAGGCCAAAACATCACAGATTGAGAACCACTGATTTACATTAAGTAGTAGTATAGATGGGGCCTATGTTTCCTGGGGCAGTTGCCTAGGGGTTTGTGGGGCTATCAGACTTAGCACAGGGTTGTTGTAGGTTTCTTCGGGCTATATGGCCATGGTCTAGAGGCATTCTCTCCTGACGTTTTGCCTGCATCTATAGCAAGCATCCTCAGAGGTAGTCGCTACCTCTGAGGATGCTTGCCATAGATGCAGGCGAAACGTCAGGAGAGAATGCCTCTAGACCATGGCCATATAGCCCGAAAAAACCTACAACAACCCAGTGATTCCGGCCATGAAAGCCTTCGACAATAGACTTAGCACATGTTGCCTAAGACAGGTACAGTATAGGCATTAGATGAAATTTCAGATTATTCTATTTCCACCAGACAATCAGAGAGATAGGAGGAGATGGTACAGAAAACTTTCTTTTTGTAACCATTATAAATTTGTATGAAATGAGGTGAAACAAGGTGAAATATTATGCTTCTTAAGTGCCTCTTGCTGTCCACATCACAGCTGTTCATTCAATTCTCCTTCTACAAGTTTTAACAGAGTTCATCACACTATACTTCAGTAAAAAAAAAATTAAAAGGAATAATCCCTCTAAACATTTTAGAATCAGTTGTCATCATCACCACCTTTTAATATTGTGAGCCAACACAACAATCTATATAAATAAAAATGTAATGTTCATTTGTGGTATTCACAGAACTCAAAAACCCCTGGACGAATTGACATCAAATTTGGACACAAGACACCCAAGAACCCAGTGTATGTCCTTCACTCAAAAAATTATTTTGTTGTTTGGGAGTTGTAGTTGCTAGGATTTATAGTTCACCTACAATCAAACAGCATTCTGAACCCCACCAACAAGGGAATTGAACCAAACTTGGCACACAGTTCTCCCATGACCAACAGAAAATACTGGAAGGGTTTGGTGGGAAGTGTCCTTTGGTTTTGGAGTTGTAGTTCACCTACTTCCAGAGAGCACTGTGGACTCAAACAATGATGGATCTGGACCAAACTCTGCACGAATATTCAATATGCCTAAATGTGAACACTGGTGGAGTTTGGGGAAAATAGAATCTTGACATTTGGGAGTTGTCATTGCTGGGATTTATAGTTTACTGACAATCACAGAGCATTCTGAACACCACCAACGATAGAATTAGGCCAAATCTCCCACACAGAACCCCCATGTGGGCCACAGCAACGCGTGGCAGGGGATGGCTAGTAACATATGAATTAGAGAGACTGAACACATGCATAGGAATATTTATATAATTAGCATCAACACACACACACCTCAAACCATGAAAACCTAGCCAATTTAATATGGATTATATATGTATGATTCAAGACTCCATCACTTTAGCCCTGTACCTCATGTCCATTAACCTTCTTCTCTCTCTGATATATTCCTGAAGAAAGATTACAATACATCTAAACTTCATCATACTCTTATTTGTCACAGTTAAATCTGTTTCTGGGATGAAAAAGTTAAGTTTTATGTTATTAATACAAATGAAATCCAACTATAATCATTCTTGTCATTAAAGTCCCATGCTATATCTTTATACTGTGGAAGCAAACATCAAAACACTCAAGAAGTATCATGAACTTAATTACATTCCTGACTCAAAAATCAGAAGAAATTACAGAGGAAAAATTCAACTTGCTTATATTATGGGAACTGATATCATAGTCAATAATCAGTTGACAGGACTGAAGTGTTCTTAAATAGAAGGAAAACCACCTAGAAAATTCAATGTACTTAGCTGCATTTATAGATATGTCACATTTTTTTTTCAATGGATAACTTTATAATTAGCCATTACTTTGATCACCAGTGCTAATAAAATTGAGCAGCCACACTTTTGAACATTTCATTTTCTTTTACACAATTTTCACATTGGAGGAGAAAGCTTAGTTTTTGCTTTTGTCAAATAAATAACCATATTGCACAAATCTGAGTAGGTCTTTCCCCCTCTGGCTTTTTATTCATGTCCATTGAGATAATAGCAACTTCACTTCAATTACTAGGTACTATTTAGGTATTTCTAACAACGATTCTCACATTATCCCAACTAAGAAGCAATGCAACTCTAAAAAAAGAGAGAAGAGGCCAAAAAAAAGATACGAGAGTTTTAAGCAAATACAAACCACAAGTACAAATGCAAAACTGCTTTTAATTTGAATAGATTCCAGCATGGATCACTGCCTTGTCACGGCGCTGGAGCTTGAGTACCACAATGATGCCACGAGCAAAATCGTGAAGAGACGGGATGGTTGTTTGAATAGAAACAACCTTAGATATGCAGATGATACCACTTTGATGGCCGAAAGCGAGGAGGAGCTGAGGAACTTTCTAATCAATGTGAAAGAAGAAAGTGCAAAAGCTGGGTTGAGGTAAACATTAAAAAAAAAACCAAGATTCTGGCAACCAGACTGATTGATAACTGGTAAATAGAGGGAGAAAACGTGGAGGCCGTGACAGACTTTGTATTTCTAGGTGCAAAAATAATCTGAAATTTCACCCAATACCTATACTGTACCTGTCTTAGGTAACATGAGCTAAGTCTAATAGCCCCACACACCCCTAGGACTGGCTGGCACAACAACTAGGCAACTGCCCCAGGAAACATACGCTCCATCTACACTACCACTTAATGTCTGCAGCCAGGAAATCAGAAGACGTTTACTTCTTGGGAGTAGAGCAATGACCAATTTTGATAAAATAGTGAAGCGTAGAGACATCACACTAGCAATGAAGATCCGCATAGTTAAACTTATTTGTTATTTACAGCATTTATATTCCACCCTTCTCACCCCACAGGGGACTCAGGGCGGATTACAGTGTACACATATATGGCAAACATTCAATGCCAATTTTGACGTACAACGTATACAGACATACACAGAGGCTATTTAACTTTTTTTGGCCTCCAGGGGAGCGGTCACTTTCATTGTCCATCTGCGACACTGATGAAGTACATCCGCATTCCCCGCATGCTTTTTTGCTGGAGTGCTTTGATGTAGTCTTTTTTATGGCCTCATAAATTAGTTAATTTAGCCTCCCCACACTTTAAGGTGGTACCTAATTTTCCTACTTGACAGATGCAACTGTCTTTTGGGTTGCAAAGGTTGACAACAGGCTAGACACTTGGTTGGAAACCCACTCCAACTCGGGCTGGCTTTGAACTCATGACCTTTTGGTCAGAGTGATCTTAATGCTCAGCCTGCTGCGCCACAATCCCGGTTTTCTTCTGGTCCAGGTAGCAAAGGGAAAGCAGCTGGAAGGCAGACAGGACAGAATAAATGAGAAAGCTGGCAAAACACTCATATAGAACGGAGAAAATTGAAAGCAAATAGTTATATTTCTATATTTCCTCCTCCATTGTCTCTGGTACTTTCCCCCCCTTTTCTGTCCTCTAGTATTTGACATGGCAAAGCAAAATAAGAGCATTGGGATAGAAACCTGTAGATGTAAACATTTGAAAAAGAAAATATTATGAGATATAGATGCTGTGAGAATACAAAATGAGCACTTCCGAGAAGAAATGATGTGAAGAAACGTATCAAGAAGAAATGATTTCAGGAAACATCCTGATGTATTCAGAATAAATATTGTATATAAGATCTGCCAACATATGACCAGTTTTGAGGTAATTCAAAATGGATTTTGGCATTTTTGGTTGTATATCAAATGTTTCTTTGCTCTTTTAAAACTTTCCATTTTCTGTGTCACACATCTAAATTTTCTTAGCGTTCTGAGCTGCTCTAAACAGACCCTATTGTGCACTGCTCTGAAATTTGAAGGCTGCATCTCCATGCTATACACTAGATGAAGAAAAGAAAAGGGAGAAACAGAACAAAGGACAGGATATATATAGCTTACTAAAAGCATATCCACATGCACAGATAACTGTCATACACTCCTCATTATGAAGGATCTAAAGATTTATGCCTTCTGTTTGATTTTAAGATACAACACTTAACCAAACTTGGTAAATATCTCAAGAGTGGAGGCAAAGATCATTTTCTGTGCCCCCCAAGCAGCAAAACACTAGAGAAAACACTTCTCTAGAAACTTCAGCTGACAAGTTTTCAAGGTCTTCTTCAGCATATTTCCATATGCCTGACATGACAGCGAATCTCACATATGTATTGTCGAAGGCTTTCATGGCCGGAATCACTGGGTTGTTGTAGGTTTTTTCGGGCTATATGGCCATGTTCTAGAAGCATTCTCTCCTGACGTTTCGCCTGCATCTATGACAAGCATCCTCAGAGGTAGTGAGGTCTGTTGGAATTAGGTAAATGGGTTTATTTATCTGTGGAATGACCAGGGTGGGACAAAGGACTTTTGTCTGCTGCAGCTAAGTGTGAATGTTTCAACTGACCACCTTGATTAGCATTTAATGGCTTGGAAGTGCCTGGGGGAATCTTTTGTTGAGAGGTGATTTGATGTGCCTGATTGTTTACTCTCTTAGTTTTACTGTTGTCATTTTTGAGTTTTTTAATACTGGTAGCCAGATTTTGTTCATTTTCATGGTTTCTTCCTTTCTGTTGAAATTGTCCACATGCTTGTGGATTTCAATGGCTTCTCTGTGTAGTCTGACATGGTGGTTGTGAGAGTGGTCTAGCATTTCTGTGTTCTCAAATAATATGCTGTGTCCAGGTTGGTTCATCAGGTGCTCTGCTATGGCTGACTTCTCTGGTTGAAGTAGTCTGCAGTGCCTTTCATGTTCCTTGATTCGTGTTTGGGCACTGCCCAAAGAAAACCCACACACACAGATAGATATCTACATAAAAACTCCAACCATCATCAAGTCGAAAAAGAAGCACCATTAAACCCTTGGCAGACCGTGCAAAAATAATCTGCGAACCCCACCTCCTCCAAGATGAACTGAACCACCTCAACTGGGCTCTACAGGCCAATGGATACTCCACCTCAGACATCAGAAGAGCTGTAAGAACAAGCCACAAGAGTAGAGATGAAGATCCACCCAGAGGAAAAGTGTTCTTGCCATACATCAAGGGAACCACTGACTGCATAGGGAAGCTGATGAGGAAACACAACATACAAACCATCGACAGACCCACCAAGAAAATCCAACAAATGCTATGTTCAGCAAAGGACAAGAGGGATCCTCTCACTTCTGCAGGAGTCTGCCAGATACCATGCAGCTGTGGACAAGTCTACATAGGGACCACCAAACGTAGCATTGCCCAAATAAGAATCCAGGAACATGAAAGGCACTGCAGACTACTTCAACCAGAGAAATCAGCCATAGCAGAGCACCTGATGAACCAACCTGGACACAGCATATTATTTGAGAACGCAGAAATGCTGGACCACTCTCACAACCACCATGTCAGACTACACAAAGAAGCCATTGAAATCTACAAACATGTGGATAATTTCAACAGAAAGGAAGAAACCATGAAAATGAACAAAATCTGGCTACCAGTATTAAAAAACTCAAAAATTACAACAGCAAAACTACAGAGAGTAAACAATCAGGCACATCAAATCACTTCTCAACAAAAGATTCCCCCAGGCACTTCCAAGCCATTAAATGTTAGTCAAGGTGGTCAGTTGAATCATTCACACTTAGCTCCAGCAGACAAGAGTACTTTGTCCCACCCCGGTCATTCCAGATATATATAAACCCATTTTCCTACTTCCAACAGGCCTCACTACCTCTGAGGATGCTTGCCATAGATGCAGGCGAAAAGTCAGGAGAAAATGCCTCTAGACCATGGCCATATAGCCTGAAAAAACCTACAACAACCCAGAATCTTACATATCTAAATAAAATATCTAAGGATAAACAACTAAGAAGAAGAGCACGTCGATACAGGTAATTGTATTGCATCATGGCCCATATGGCAATTACGGCAGGAAACGATGACACCATGACATTCTGCAGCAGTTGGTATGGAGCCCTGTTCTCGTCTTGACAAACATCCAAGCTTATTGATTACATTTTAAAGAATCTCTGTGTAGCCACTGGCAACAATCTAGAAAGCACTGATTAACGAAACTTCAGTCAATCAATCAAAGCTGACTTAGATAAGAGTAGTCATTTATTAACAAGAAATCTAAGCAAGTCTCAGATAATGTCAATTAGAAAGAGAACACTATCATTCCATTGAGAGAATGAAAGGGACAGATTGTGTTAGTCATACTCTTTCCTTGAAACAGCAAATATACCTTCAGTGTGCAGGAATGCCTTTTTATCTATCTAACTACAAGGCTGCAGACTGTATCAATGGACTGGGAAATATTAAGCATGCAGATAGTAAATATCTTTGTAATGTCAGCTGACTGAGAGACACAACTTGATTTTAGAGCTAAACCTTAAAGACTTTTAAAGTATTAACAACTCTATACTTAACACAATTGGGTTGGTTGCTAATTTGGACAAAAGGAAAGAAGAATCAATTCAAGAACACAATTCCACGTCTGAGACTAAAATGAAACTGAGGTCTTCAATGTAATTGCTATAATTACTTTCTGTTTATGATGTCTGCCTGTGAAATAATAATTTTCCCAACAAAAGATGTTGTGGCAGCTGTCAGCTTAAATAACATTAAATGGATTTAGGATCATGGAAAGTAATGTCGTCAATGGCTACTAGGCAGGTTGACTAAATGGACCAGTACAACCAGAGGCAGGTTGACTATAGATCTGTTAAAAATGATACATAGATGGTACATTGCACCACAAAAGATCTCGAAATTCTACAAAAATACATCCGATAAATGTTGGAAATGTGAGCAACAAATAGGATCCTTCTTTCACATTTGGTGGTCGTGCCCAAAAGCTGAAGAATTCTGGAATACAATCCACATTGACATACAAAAGATTCTTGAAATACGATTGAAAAAGGAACCAGAGTTCTTTTTCCTGGGAATGTTTGATGTTGAAGGGGACAAAAACAAAGAAATTGTTTTCAATTATTTAACCACCGCAGCCAGAATTGTATACGCTAAGAACTGGAGACAAAAAGAAATACCACAAAGAGAAGAACGACAAAGTAAAATACTGGAAATAATGAATATGGATGAATTAACATACTGGTTATTGCCGAACGAAGGAACACCAAAGAAACATACAAATTGGGACTTGGTGAAAAATTATTTCAAAAAACAGAAAATAGAGGTCATTTCCTGAAGGACAACAATATGAAATATAATATTAACAAAACAGGAAAGAAATTTTGACTATTTCAATGGAAAGAATCTTTTTTTATTCTCTTTTTCTTCTATTCAAAAGATCTTCAAAGAACAGATGGAAGTCCAACCAAAGTTTTTATTTTACTCTTTTTTTGTTTTTGTTTTTTTACTTTATTTTTTTAGCCCTATTTTTATCTCTATTTTTATTTTCATCATTATTTTTCCTTTTTCACCCAGGAGAACCTTTGATTAGACTCCATGGGACTATGGGGGGTTTTTTTTGCTTTTTTAAAAAATCAATCACACACCCCTTCCCCACCCCCTGTTCTCATTTCCTACTTTCCTATCTCCTTCACAATATTCCCCCACTTTCCATGTAATCACACTATATCTCAATAAAAATTATTTTTTTAAAAAATGTTGTGGCAGCTGCCAGCTTAAATAACATTAAATGGAGATAGGATCATGGAGGGTAATGCCATCAATGGCTACTAGGCTGGTTGACTATAGACCTCATTACATTGAGGTCCTGAAGCCATGGAACAGTGGAGGCATTTGTTGGGCAGCAGAGCAAATCCAGTGGACAGTCACTGTCACCCTGCACCCCGTATCACCCCCTTCCCCATCCCATGGGGGGAAGTGTTGCCACCCATCCACTCCCACTGTGTCCCTGTTTTATCTAATGAAAACACAGGAAGCCTCCCATGTTCTCCGGGCTGCGTCCAAGGATGCCAGGATGCTTCCTGCATGGAGCACCACTGGAAGTAGCCTTGCGCTGTATGGTTCACCTACATCCAGAGAGCACTGTGGAGTCAAACAATAATGGATTTGGACCAAACTTGGTACAAATATTCCATATGCCCAAATATGAACACAGATGGAGTTTGGGGGAAATAGACCTTGACATTAGGGAGTTGTAGTTACTGGGGATTTATAGTTCACGTACAATCAAAGACCACTCTGAACCCCACCAATGACAGAACTGGGGCAAACTTCCCACACAGAACCCCCATGATCAACAGAAAATATTGAAGGCCATCCAGTCCAACTCCCTTCACCAGGGCAAGAAAACGTAATCAAAGCCCTCCTGACAAAGAGCCATCCATATAGATAGATATATATATGATTCACACAGAGAGAGATATAGTATCATAGATGTGAAGGGAACCCCTAAAGAAGGACAATTATATGTTGCATGTTCCAGAGTAGGCAAACCAGACAATCTCTACATCAACACTGACAAAAAAAAACAAGAAATACGGTTTACCCACAAGCATAAAGGCATTGGATATATTAGAAACCAACACTTTCTCATTACTTTATTTTCCAGATCACTAGACTGGGCCACAGTGAGGCGTGGCAGGGGACAGCTAGTCTATATAAATAAAAATGTAATGTTTGTTTGTGGGATTAACAAAACTCAAAAACCACTTGGCAAATTGACACCAAATTTGGACACAATACACCTATCAGGCCAATGAGTGACGACCACTCATAAAAACACTGAAAAACACAGCAGAAAAGACGTAAAAAGCAAAAAACAAACAAACCCAAAATACATTAAAATGCATGCACAAAACCACACACACACACATATGCAAACTCACATATACACAAATATATATACACACATATATATACACACAAAACACATGCACACAGACTGGGCCACAGCAATGCATGGCAGGGACAGCTAGTCTATAGAAATAAAAATATAATGTTTGGGTTGTTGTAGGTTTTTTGGGGGGCTTATATGGCCATGGTCCAGCGGCATTCATTTAGGAGAGAATGCCTCTAGACCATGGCCATATAGCCCGAAAAACCTACAACAACCCAGTGATTCTGGCCATGAAAGCCTTCAACAAAATCTGGCTACCAGTATTAAAAAACTCTAAAATTACAACAGCAAAACAGCAGAGAGGAAACAACCAGGCACATCTTAACACCTCTCAACAAAAGATTTTCCCAGGCTCAGCCAGGTCTTCAAATGCTAATGAAGGTGGTCAGTTGAAACATTCACACCTAGCTCCAGCAGAGAAGAGCTCTTTGCCCCACCCCAGCCATTCCACAGATATATAAACCCATTGTCCTAATTCCAACAGACCTTACTACCTCTGAGGATGCTTGCCATAGATGCAGGCGAAACGTCAGGAGAAATGCCTCTAGAACATGGCCCTATAGCCCGAAAAAACCCACAAGAACCTAACAATATGTTTGTTTGTGGGATTAACAGAACTCAAAAACCACTGGGCAAATTAACACTAAATTTGGACACAGTACACCTATCAGGCCAACAAGTGACCATCACTCATAAAAACACTGAAAAACACAGCAGAAGAGACTTAAAAAGCCAAAAAATAAAAAATACAAAACAACGCATGCGTAGAACCACTTATCTATACACATACACATATATACACACACAAAGCACATATACATAGACTGGGCCACAGCAACGCATGGCAGGAGATAGCTAGTATACAATAACAATGCAGAAATGTTGGCAGGTTTAAAGATAACATTCCCATTTGGAAGGAAATATCTTGAAACAGTCTTTTGAAAGGTAGAAATCTATATAGGGTCATTTTTTTTAAAGGAACTTGCTGAGGAAAAGCAGTTTAAATGCAATTTAAGTGTATTTTAAAAAAATGTCTATTGTGGGAAAGTGGTTTATGAATGCCTTCAGACTTCAGGTCAGTCTAAATGACATTTTAATAAGTGTTTAAAACATTTATTTTAGAAGTATGTGTACATTTTAGTTAGTTCTTATATAGAGGATACGTCCGATCCACCCCCACCATGAATTGCATGCCTTCCTGGAGATGTCATTGCACACCAAGGCCAGGTGCAGAGTTACACCTGGAAAACATTGTTGGGAATGTGTTTCATGTACAAAGTTAAGTGAACACTACATTCCTTGCAATTCTGTCAGCTTAAATGAATGCAGTGTGTAACACGAGCTCCGCCTGGCCTATTCACTTTTTCAGTTCCAAATAAGTGCCTTAATATCAGACATAAACACAACTTAGTAAGTATATGACATTCAGGTAATTGTTGGAATCACAGTCTAAATTTCTGTGTCATGCACAAGCTACTATGAGAGAATTTATTTTCCGAGTGGCTGCAATTTTGTTATTTGATGTAAAAGATATAAAGTATCAAGTGGAAAATTCTTCTCAAATTTGAGATCTATGCAAACAATATTCATGCTCTATATACCTCGAAGAATGCGAGGGATTGAATGACAAAGGTTTAACTGCCATTCTTGCTTATAGCAAAGTGCAATCATGTTCAGAAAAACTGCTTTCTCATATTTTCCCCATTAAAACACTACAAACACATGCACATATTCTTTTTCATTCAACTATTGTTCACTCAGCAATAGTCGCATTCTCATTATTATGCAGTTATTAGTGAACAAAAGCAATCAAGTCAAGAGGTGGAAATATCAGCAAACAATCTAAATCTAAGAGTGCAGCTGTATTAACAAGTACGCTCTCATACCTTTGACAATTTATTCTAATCCACCAAAATGATAGCTTCAATACTAATTTGACTTCAGGTATTTCAATTTTATTCTTTTATTTTTTGGGGAAAAAATGATCTTGTAACAATCCCAGACAATCTATATATATATAAATGCACTGTGCATAATGAGTACCTTAAAAACAAAAGAACCAATGAATGAAGTCACACCAAATTTGGCAACAAAATGTCTCACTACACAAGGAGTGACCATCACTCAAAAATTATGATTTTGTCATTTGGGAGTTGTAGTTGCTGGGATTTATAGTTTACCTACAGTCAAAAAGCATTCTGAACAATGGAATTGAACCAAACTTGGCACACAGGCCTCTCATGACCAACATTTGGTGGGCACTGACCTTGGGTTTGGGAGTTGTAGTTCACCTACATCCAGAGAGCACTGTGGACTCAAACAATGATGGATCTGGACCAAACTTGGCACGAATATTCCATATGCCCAAATATGAAAACAGATGGTGTTTGGGGAAAACAGACCTTGGTATTTGGGAATTGTAGTTACTGGGAGTTGTAGTTACCTACAATCAAAGACCATTCTGAATGAACCCCATGAATGACAGAACTGGGGCAAACTTTCTACACAGAACCCCCATGACCAACAGAAAATACTTAAGGCCATCCAGTCCAACTCCCTTCACCAGGGCAAGAAAACGTAATCAAAGCCCTCCTGACAGACAGCCATCCAGCCATAGATATAGATAGATATATATGATTCATACACAGAGAGATAAAGTATTATAGATTTGAAAGGGAATCCAACAGTATGGGGTGGGGGGAACATCCAGTTGTCCTCAGGGGTTCCGTGTAATATGGGCCATTATTGTGACGGTGGCACCCTGACATGTTTGGTGGGTGGCTGCTGATTGGTCAATCTGCTGATTGGTCGGAGGCTGACCAATCATGATCCAGAACGTATGCCTGGCTGCCAACCTCTTTGTTCCTGTAATCAATAAACACGTTGTGGCCGTTTTCACTCCACCCCAATGTTTGTGTCATCTTTGGGTTTCTGTCGGTGGGAGGGGTGTCAACTGTCCACACGCAAATAATTGTCTTTAGCACTTCAGCACAATTTAATTGTGAAAAAAAATACTATCATGTTCTTACTTGAGCATGTATAAAGAAGTGGGGCCAATAACATAAATGCATAGGGTAATGGTTCACAGCAGATATGTTGATAGTTCTTTATATGTCCTTTTAAGGACTTTTGTTTGGTTCCAAATTACAAGGGATTTTTTAAAGTAAAGTCCGTTTTGTTGTAGACACTAGTAGTTTGTGCACATACCACAACGAGCGCGTGCGTCGTGTACCGGCATGCCTAGGGAACAACTGTGCTCAGTTTCCGCTCTAGCTAACCTGAGCTGTTTCGAGTTGTCAGAGGCCTTTTAAATCCCACCACTCAGGATGGGAGCCCTCACAACTCAGCAGCCTGCTGTGAAGCTTTTGCTCAGTTCTTTGCAGACAAAGTCGCTTTGATCCGTTCTGGTCTGGATACCATATTAACGGCAGCTTCTGAGGATGTAGCCAGAACATCTGCTTGTCCGATTTTAATGGATTCATTTCAATTGGTGAAACCCGAGGATGTGGACAAGATACTTGGAGGAATGAGGCCTACCACATGCATCCTAGACCCCTGCCCATCCTGGCTTTTGAAGGAAGCCAGAGGGGGATTGGCCGAGTGGGTAAAGGTGGTGGTTAATGCCTCCCTTCAGGAAGGCAGCATTCCAGCGAGCTTAAAACAAGCTATAATAAAACCGCTGTTGAAAAAACCATCACTGGACCCCGCTCAATTCATCAACTACCGGCCAGTTTCCAATCTCCCCTTTTTGGGCAAAGTCCTGGAACGTGTGGTAGCTTCACAACTCCAGCTATTCTTGGACGACACGGATTATCTAGATTCGGCACAGTCTGTCTTTAGGCCGGGACATGGAACTGAAACAGTCTTGGTCGCCTTAGTGGATGATCTACGCCGGGAGCTAGATGGGGGAGTGTGTCCCTGCTAGTTCTGCTGGACCTCTCAGCGGCCTTCGATACCACCGACCACAGTATCCTTCTGGGACGCCTCGCGGGAATGGGTCTTGGGGGTACTGTTCTGCAGTGGCTACAGTCCTTCCTAGAGGGTCGATCTCAGAATGTGTTACGGGGGGACATCTGTTCTGCCCCACAACCATTGTCTCGTTGCGGTATGCGTGCGAACTACTACTGTCTACAACAAAACGGACCTTGCTTAAAAAATACCCCTCGTACATACCTAATGCAAGATTGGGCTTTGTACAGCTGTTGTAGGGTTCACCTGCAACCACAACTCTATGGGCTACAAAGTCACCTAAGGGCTGAGAACAGCGGTATACAAATAAAGTAAATAAATAAATAAATAAATAAATAAATACAAAAGACATACAGTAATTTCTTTGATTCAGGCAACTTCCAATTGTAGGATTCACTTGCAGTCTCACAGAATCTCACTGGAGCATTACATGTGTCTATGAACACAAGTAAGCTATAAATAGATCCCATGGAACTGAAACAAGAGATGCTGTAATTTATGTACAACAATTCTAGGGATAAGAGCATTAATTGTAAATTGCCATGTACCTACATGTGACTACGTACACAGATGTAAGCTCATGTGTCCAATATGCTTTGCAAGTAGCAGCACCAATAAAGTTATTCATGGATGGATGAGTCAAGTGTTCAGCATTTTGGATAAGCATGCCCCGCTACTTTCAGCACAACAGATGTACAGCATTTCAGTTATAAGCCATTAATTCCTGCATTGTTTTCTCCTCTCACAGCGCATAGCTAAACCAAGCACAGAGATAATGGGAAACTGCTTGAAGATTAACAAATCCCAGCAGTAAAACTCACACAGAAGTCTTTGAATTGCAATGTTTCTTAGCATGTTCTCTGTGGATATGCAGCCATTTTCTCATTCTTGGACATCGTTCATTCTGTAAAGCTTTATGAGGAGGGGGAAAACACTAATAATGCAAGATAGAACTTTATTCTGATGAATTTTAAAGCTTTATGGAATGACAACAATAGGATTTGTCAAGTCAGCATATTCAGCCAAGCCTATCCCAGTAATAATACTGAAAGAAAAACAGGTTAGAGAAAACTAAACCCAGCCCACTGCATCCGTTTATCTCAAGAGCCAAAACACTCAAAGTCTAGACAGCCACTTTACAAAGCCATGTGAAAACCTACACAAAGCTCCAAATACCAGGTTGAGCAGCATTTTGTATCAGTTTTCTGAATATTTTCTCGCAGAACAATGTTTTCGACTAAATGCAAAGTGTGGTTTCCTGGTCTTGTGTGTCTTCAACAATCAGCACAAAGCCTCTCAAATATCTCTCATTATATGGCGTAAGACAAAGCATTTGTTAAAATTGTTGCTCTTGCCAGAAGAACCTGTCTTTCCTTATATTTCCTAGCGATTGCTTAGTAATCTCAAAATTACAGGACTATTAAAAGTTGAAATAAGCTGATATGCACTTTAAAATTAATTGGCACATCATTTGAACAGTCCTGCTTCAGTAGTTTACATCTCTGCCCCCAAACCCACCCCACTTTAATGACTCTTCTGACCTGCAAAGGTCACAGTACTCCACCTGTGTTTTGGTCCTCTTGGAGGCATATGTAGCACGATTGTGACCTTGACACAGTAGTCAGCTTTTAAACCTGCTCCTAAACAGACAATGTGACAATTCCTTTCCTTGTGATAAGAAAAGGCAAATATTCAGAACAAGTGCAAACAATTCTCCAAGAAATATTTCTTTTTTAAAAAAAAAACAGTGCACAAAAACTTATTTAGCAAAACAGACCTGAAAAGCAAAAACCAGAACGGTTTTAAGGCAGTGGAAATAACTAACATCAACATGATGATAGCTATCATCCCATGTAAATAGGCTGCCTTTGGTAGAGGATGCTAAATCAGACAATGAAAAGGGAACATAACTAAACAACAGATTTGCACTTGCTTCTATGCAAAACGTGTTGCACTAAGAGTGTTTCAGTCAAGTCCAATACAGAAGACACAATAACATTGCACCCAGGCAAGAGGAAAAAGAATAGAAAAACTTTACTCTTATCAGCAGAGTTAAAACATAAACTTACAATGGTTATTTATTTTTATTTATTTATTTGACTTGTATACCGCCACTCCCAATTTGGCTCAGAGTGGTTTACAGCAGTAGATTAAAACAATACAATTAACTTTAAAATACAATAAAAACAAGAACAGACATAGTCCCGAGTTATTCACCCATCAAAAGCTTGTTGGAAGAGAAAGGTTTTACAGGCTTTCCGAAAAGCAAGTAGGCCTCAGATAGATCGGGTTTCAACTGGCAAGGCATTCCATAAATAAGGGGCCACAATCAAGAAGGCTCTCTGCCTAGTAGAGGACAGATGACAAGTCCGGATGTTGGGGACTTCAAGCAAATTTTGGTCTTCGGACCAGAGTAATCTCTGGGGTTGGTAGGGGGATAAGCGGGCCCTCAGGTAAGCCGGCCCCAGACCATATAAGGCCTTAAAGGTTAATACCAACACCTTGAAAGTGATCCGGTACTCAATCGCAAGCCAATGCGGCTGTTATAGAATTGGGGTGATACGACACCTCGCTGGCACCCTGGTGAGAAGACGAGCCACCATATTTTGCACCAGCTTCAGTTTCCGGATCACTGACAAAGGAAGGCCAATGTAGAGGGCATTACAGTAGTCAAGCCTCGAGATGACCATCGCCTGGATCACCGTAGCCAGGTCTTTCCTAGATAGGAAGGGAGCCAGTCGCCTAGCCTGACGTAGATGGAAAAACGCAGATCTGCATTTGTTAACTGCATTTGTTAACCGCCGTTCTCAGCCCTAGGGCGACTCACGGCGATCTGCTCACAGCAGAGACCTGGGCCTCCATTGTGAGCAGCGAGTCCAATAAGACACCAAGACGTTTAACAGAATGTGACAGACGTAGAGTCTCGCCATCCAGGGTAGGCAGCTGGATCTCCCTCCCACCCAGACGGCCCAACCTGTTAAAAGCAGTGCCACAAACTTACATAGTCTTTGTAAGCAATACAGAATAAGGCTTCTTCATCTTCATCCAAATGAGAGAGCAGTAGAAATGGCTGAGCAAAATGCCTGAGCAAAGGCTTCTCAGAGCAAAAGCTGAACTGTATTCTAAAAACCATACAGTTATACCCCACCGGGTGTGGCCCAAACTTACTAGTTGACCTACATTAGCAGCTGCACATAATAATTAACAGCATAACATTTTCTTTAACACACACACACATACTTGATCCTGTTACGACTTACTGTAACAAAACTTTCTGCATGCATAAAGCTGTTCACTGTGAAATACAGATCTATGCTACATAGTTTTTTTAAAAAATTGCAGGAACAGTAACAGTAAAGAACTTGAAATCAGAGAGGAAAAGTTGCCTACTAAATATTTGGATTTTTTTTTTTAAAGTTTGGTGCTTAGGTACCCTAATATTGGGCTAGAAATGTTTGCTCCTGTTCCCTAAAAAATCTGCTGCCTTTAATCAATTTATTCAAGGATCCCCAGATGTTTTGACTTTCAACTCCCAGAAATCCTAACACTTGGTAAACTGGCTGGGATTTCTGGGAGTTGTTAGCCAAAACACCAGGGAACCCACAGGTTGAGAACCACTGTACTAGGTGATCCAGGTTGCTGTTTGGGGCAGCAGCAATTGCCCTGCTTGGCCAGATCTCATGCCTCTTTCCCAGAGGCACATACTTTGACACCATTTTCTTTGTTCTGAAAGCTGTGCCACCTTGAACCATCCCAAGGAATCCAGTTTCAGACTGATAATGTGGGCTCATTGATCAACAGGATGGTTGGTTGATGCCTAGATCCAGCCCCATTCATGTGCCAACTCAATCAACAGCTGTAACTAAATAAAGTTATAACCTATTTCCATTTAATTGTATCTGTCAGGTATCTAGTTTACTATTTGAAGCGGATTTCACCCTTGAACATGCAACTAGATTCATTTCAATAATTTCTTTGATCTGAAAGCTAGATTGATAGCCCCATGTCAGGTCTTTAAATGAATAAACAGCTTTCTTCCTCTCTGAAAAACAAAGGTGTTCCACAGGGCTACTAACCTTATTCCTATAGACATATTAATTAATAAATATTATAGAAATGTACAATTACATGTAAGAGGCATTGCTCATGACTTACTCCTAAAATGGAACAAAAATATGCATTCATCTCTCCCTGACTGATTTAAAACAGAATGTCAATTCAAATTGTCTCTTAAGAAAAATGTATACTATGGTCTATAATACATACAAATTCATGAAAATGTAACAACCTTCCTAAGAATAAGCTACAGTCCCTTTTATTAAAAAACTGTCGGTTTTGATATTTTCAACACAAAAGCATTCTTGAGTAAATTATACAAGTTAAAGATAATCACATATGCCCAGGCTTCATGAGCTTAGCCAAGTCGTAACTGAAGATACATATACCAATTGGCTGAAAAAGTGTACTTGATTATGCAGTTTCTTTTATACCAGCTACAATCCTGATTAAGTGGTTGAGTACTCCAACTGTTAACATTACCCCCTTTCCATAAATGAAGATACTGAAAGAATAATGGATGGCTATGCTGATTAATTCCACTTAAATCCCATTAAGATGCACAACTGTTGGTAGTAAAAAAAATAGTCACAATAATCCTCACAACGAATGCACTTTGTTTGTCCCCTCCACACACACACACACACACCCAAATATCTCAAGGATAATTGTTAACCTTTTAAAAAAAATCATCTCAAAGTTGTATTGTTCCGAGTTACATGATGGTACGAGTTTTGCCAAGAGTTTTAAGGGTCACATCCACTATAGCTCACGACTCTTTGCTACAGTATTATGAGAATTTACAGTCTTGATGATATACGTTAAGTTGTTTCATTGCTGGGATGGAGTAGATTATTCGAGTCAATTCCGGCAACCCTATCTTAGGGCTTTCTTTATTTCATCAAAAGAGATCTCCAATTGCCTTCCTCCAAAGGTGAGAATGTGACCAACCCAAGATTACCCAGTGAATTTCGACAGTTTAGCTGAGATTTGAATTCTGGTCTCTTGAAATCCTTGTCCAACACTCAAACCATTATACCACACTGTCTGCAACTGGGGTACAGCTGCCATTGAAACCTACATCTCCTGGAGTCCTAGCCCAACAATCAAACCATTACATAAAACTAGCTTTCTTTCTAGATATTGGAAATATCTAGGTATTTTATGTACTCATATACAAGTCTAGAAACGTTAGCCAGAACGTCAACCCCAAAAAACCTGGGCTGACTTATCCATAGCTCAATGAAAGTACTGTACTTTGACTTGTAGGCTGAACTATATTCGGGGACCTGATCTCAGATTATCTGCTTTAAACTGGATTATATGAGTCCACACTGCCAGATAATCTGGGATCAGATCCTAAGATACAGGGCAATGCAGATCCAGCCATATATAAAAAAGAATCCATTCTTTTCTCTGTGTAGAATGACATAAGGATGATATCTCATCCTGAGTTTTATCATTTTAACTTGTACAAGTGGCCCACCCTTGGGATTGATTTTACATTGTATTTAGTTTGTGCTGTTTTTATTGTATTCTTTTGTTTTTATTGTTTCAATTGTATTGTGTGTATTGTTATTTTGGTTTTATTTTATTGTTGGGCTTGGCCTCATGTAAGCCACCCCGAACCTCCTTTGGGGAGATGGTGGCGGGGTATAAATAAAGTTTATTTACCTTGGGAAGTCGAATCTGGCCACAGTGGTCCACACTCTTGTTACATCCCGAATAGATTACTGCAAAACTCTACGTGGGGTTGCCTTTGAAGACTGTTCGGAAACTTCAATTAGTCCAACAGGCGGTGGCCAGATTACTCACCGGAGCGTCATACAGCGAACATACCGCCCCTCTGTTATGTCAGCTCCACTGGCTGCCAATCCAGTTCCGAGCACAATTCAAAGTGCTGGTTTTTACCTACAAAACCCTATACAGCTCCGGCCCAGCGTACTTGTCCGAACACATCTCCTTCTATGTCCCATCTCAGAGTTTAAGATCTTCTGGGGGGGCCCTACTCTCGGCCCCACCTCTATCACAAGTGAGGTTGGTGGGGATGAGGAGCAGGGCCTTCTCGGTGGTGGCCCCTCACCTGTGGAATTCGCTTCCTGGGGAAATTAGGTCATCGACATCCCTCCTCTCTTTTCGAAGGAAACTAAAAACATGGATATGGGACCAGGCCTTTGGGTAATCTGGCAGACAGACAAAGGACAATGACGACTAGAATTGGATAGGATTATGACAATGCGGAATCAACTTACCGATTTTGAGCTTGGCGAACGTTGATCACTAGATTGGTTTTTATTAGTTGTATTGTATAACTGGATTGTTTTAAGATTCCCCCAGGCACAGCCAGGCCTTCAAATGCTAATGAAGGTGGTCAGTTGAAACATTCACACCCAGCTCTAGCAGAGAAGAGCTCTTTGCCCCACCCCAGTCATTCCACAGATATATAAACCCATTTTCCTAATTCCAACAGACCTCACTACCTCTGAGGATGCTTGCAGGTGAAACGTCAAGAGAAAATGGCTCTAGAACATGACCATATAGCCCGAAAAAACCCACAACAACCTAGTGATTCCAGCCATGAAAGCCTTCGACAATAAATCCCATAACCTTCCCTGCCGCATTGTTGTTTCTGGCCTTTTTTAATGCCTGGGTGGGGAAATGGATTTTTTTTTTTTAAAAAAAGTGGAATGACCCTTGACTTATCCACAGGTCCTATCAAAATCTTTAATTTTGGCTCCCAAACCTGCCCTCCACTTATAAACGAGGTCAATTTAGCCATAAGCGTACACATTGCTCATGAGAAGTGTATGATATGTCATGGATTTTAATGCAATATGCATTTCATTAAAAATCTAAAAGGATGCAATATCAACCCGACACTCTGACAGAATATGAAGTCACACAAATT
Source organism: Anolis sagrei (assembly GCF_037176765.1). Taxonomy (NCBI): domain Eukaryota; kingdom Metazoa; phylum Chordata; class Lepidosauria; order Squamata; family Anolidae; genus Anolis; species Anolis sagrei. The sequence goes on from NC_090021.1 coordinate 159,221,107, forward strand.
GATTTTTCAGAACTAAGGTTTTCGCACCTAGCAAAACCATCACACGCACCTCATCTTGTTGATTGCACCATTTATTTTTATCAAGTATTTACAAGTTAAAACCTGGTATGTTTAATCATGCAGCATGGCCTACTGCCTTGAAAAAAAGCATCTTATATCTTTACTTGATCAGAGGGCAAGCTAAGACTGGTTTTTGAAACTAAGAAATTGCAATCAAGTATTTTTGCAACACCTGAAGCAAAAAAGAGTATGCAGGGTGCATTTTAAAAATACGTTCAGCTGAAAAGTTATAGAGAATCCATTGTCTTTCTCTAGACATTCTTGCTGATTAAAAAGGTACTGTTAATAACTCTCTATTTTTGTACAGAACACATTGTAGCACAGTACACTCCAGAGACAAAGAGATTGCCCATTACTCTTTCTGTGCACAGGAGTAGAAATACAGAATTCATAACCAAAAGATGAAAAAAGAAACTCTAAAACACTATACTGAATCTCATTCAGAAGCTGTCAGAAAAAAAGGAGATTTTCAGTAATGGAGAAGGCTTGAAAGAATAATTAATGGCACACTTAATGAGTTTACAACTAAAAGAAGAAGGTGGAAACCTGACTCCAACAGTTCCAGACCGACAATATGCATGCACAGAGGCTTTAAGCTGCAGCAGTGTATAAGCTATTGGCTGTAGTCACCCTAGATCTAATTTGTCTTGATAAGGCAAGGGCAACTGGATGGATTCCCGTTTTTCAGAAGTATATATGTAAACTTCCCCGTTACAGGGTTGTTGTCAGGCATGTAGCCGGGGAGGGCAGGGCTTAAGGGGCTTCAGCCCCCCCCCCCCCCGAAATTCTCATGGTGGTTCGCAAAAAGGCCTTACTGGTGCATTATTTAAACTGTTATGTTTATTAATATCACAATCTGATCACCATTCTCAATATATCCCATATGCATGGGGGTATTGGGGTAACGATACAAAAGGTTTGCTAGAGTAGACCCTCTTTCACTCAGACTCAGCCCCCCCTAAACAAACTCCCCCCCCCCCCCGAATCGAAATCCTGGCTATGGGCCTGGTTGTTGTAGGGTTTTTTTCGGGCTATATGGCCATGTTCTAGAAGCATTCTCTCCTGATGTTTCGCCTGCATCTATGGCAAGCATCCTCAGAGGTTCTCACCACACTAAAACAGTAAATGTGGCTCTTAATGAGACATGCCGCATTATCACAGGGTGTCTGCGCCCTACACCACTGGAAAAATTACACTGCTTAGCCGGTATTGCACCACCTTACATCCGCTGGGAAGTAGCAGCCAATAGTGAAAGGACCAAGGCAGAGACATCTCCAGCTCATCCCCTGTTTGGGTATCAGCCAGCACGTCAACGACTTATATCAATGAATAGTTTTCTAAGATCTATAGAGACACTCGCTGGAACACCTCAGCAAGCGAGAGTCCAAAAGAGGCAGGCTCAAACCCAGCACCTCAACTAATGGCTGATACCAAATGAGAGACTCCCCCTGGGCACACAGAAGACTGGGCGACTTGGAAGGCGCTGAACAGACTGCGCTCTGGTACCACGAGATGCAGAGCCAGTCTTAAGAAGTAGGGCCACAAGTGGAATCCACGACATGCGAGTGTGGAGAAGAGCAAACCACTGACCACCTGCTGCAATGCAACCTGAGCCCTGCCACATGCACAATGGAGCCCAGCCATAGATTTTAATTGTGCACTGTATTTTGTTTAATGTTTATGTTTTTTGTGTTATGAGATTTATTTTAATTGCTTTGTATTGTATTGTTATTGTTTGTATTGCTTTTATTGTTGTATTATGGGCTCACCCTGATGTAAGCCGCACCGATTCCCATGGGGAGATGGTAACGGGGTATAAATAAAGTATTATTATTATTATTATTATTATTATTATTATTCTTTAGCTTGCTTATAGCAAGTGAGCATTTTTAGCTTTACACATGTACCATGTAATTCAGACTCATTCCTTGCAGAAAGAATATTTGCCAGATTTAACATGAGTGGTATCTGTCCATGGCCAACAGCGCTACACAAACACACTGGAAAATGCAAGTAGCTACACAGGCAAACCGCACCTGCAAGCTACATGTTTGCCCAAACTTGAGCTCTTCAATCTTTAGCTGCTTTCACTATGGCAAAACATAATGAAGAAATGTTTTGTTTTCATCTACTATTTTACATTCTGGGGAGAGAGATTAGAAAGGAGCTTTCACTTAGCATGCAACTATACTAACACACGCTGCTGCGCTCCTGGACGGGACACTAAATCTGACATGGCACACCTGTGTCTAATGTGATTTTCTGTCTATTTCAAGTAATAAAGACCTGCAGGTGGGACTGGATTAGTAAGGGGTCAGCTATAGAATCTTGCAATTACAGGTTTCTGGTTCAACTCCAGTTCAGGTCAGCAATAATAAAGTCCGTACCATTTGGCAGCCACTCATTGGCCTTTGTAAAATTAATTGATGTATTCAGTCCCGTTCCCAGTGATAATTTTTGTCTACACAAAAGCCAACAGTGTTAGAACTAATTAAAGTCATTTTCTGTGGTTTTATTAAATAAATAGTTTGAAAACACAAACAGCGAGGCCACTTCTAGCATTCAAAACACATCCATAAGGGTAGGCTTTTGAGAAACCGTGTTTTCTTTTTCTTCTTATATGCAAAAGATTTAAACTATTGCCATGTGTCCTGAAAAACTGGAGTTGGCAGAAAACAATTCCATCATAAAATACAGCACCAGCGACAGTTTTCTGATCTAAGTAAACAAATGAAACATCCGGAGGTGAGAAGCAAATTTAATTCTCAATTTCCTAGATGTCAGAGCTAATAAGGAAATATACAAGATAAAGTATTTGTCTATTATCAAATAACAATTGAATTCAATAGCTGTAGCAAAATCCTTCCTGAGCTAGTATGTTTTGTTAGTATTGCTATAATGAAGACATTGGGCAACATAAGCTTAAATTCTGACCTATAAGAAGCACTGCCTGAACATCAAACAAAAAGTGGGTGCTAGAAACAATATCATACAAAAGCTGACTGGCACAACCTGGGGATCACAACCAGATACAGTGAAGACATCTGCCCTTGCGCTATGCTACTCTGCTGCTGAGTACGCATGCCCAGTGTGGAACACATCTCACCACACTGTTTTACAGTGGATGTGGCTCTTAATGAGACATGCCGCATTATCACAGGGTGTCTGCGCCCTACACCACTGGAGAAATTACACTGCTTAGCCAGCATTGCACCACCTGACATCCGCCAGGAAGTTGCAGCCAATAGTGAAAGGACCAAGGCAGAGACATCTCCACCTCATCCCTTGTTTGGGCATCAGCCAGCACATCAACGTCTTAAATCAAGAAATAGTTTTCTTAGATCTACAGAGACACTCGCTGGAACACCTTAGCAAGCGAGAGTTCAAAAGTGGCAGGCTCAAACCCAGCACCTCAATCCGTGGGTGATACCAGATGAGAGACTCCCCCCTGGGCACACAGAAAACTGGGTGACTTGGAAGGCGCTGAACAGACTGTGCTCAGACCCCACGAGATGCAGAGCCAACCTTAGGAAATGGGGCTACAAAGTGGAATCCACGACATGCGAGTGTGGAAAAGAGGAAACCACTGACCACCTGCTGCAATGCAACTTGAGCCCTGCCACATGCACGATGGAGAACCTTCTTGCGGCAACACCAGAGGCACTCCAAGTGGCCAGATACTGGTCAAAGGACATTTAATCAGCTACCAAGTTTGCAAAATCTGTGCTTTTTTGTTTGTTTTGTTCTGTTAGAAATGTAATACAATGTTCTGGTTGCGGACGACATGATAAATAAATAAAATAAAATAAATAAATAAGCTTAAATAAAAATGTGACATCAATATGGTGGGGCCTCTGAATGTATCAATGAGAACTTCTTAATTCGACACTTCTGTTGGTCCCAGAAATCTACTCTACTCAGAACTAGCAACTGGATTTAGGCCATAAAAGTAACACTATCTATCTATCTATCTATCTATCTATCTATCTATCTATCTACTGTATTTGTATTTATTATTTATTATTTATTTCGAATACTTTTACCCCGCCCTTCTCAACCCCCGAGGGGGGACTCAGGGCAGCTTACAAAATGGCACAATTTGGTGCCTACACAAACACAATAACATATAAAAACAGCAATTAAATTGTTAACAATTAAAACAATTAAAACAACAATATATTTCACAGTCGCCCCTCTCAGCCTTCCGGCGACTCGAGGTGGTTTACAAGGCAAAATTCAATACCATAGAAACACAAATACAATATAGAAAAAGCATTAACATCCACAAAATGATAGCAATAACAATCAAACATAAATCAATAAATTCTCATTAAAAAACATTGTCCAGTCTCATAGTGTAGTTGTTCCAATTCCTCTGTCCGTTACTCAATATTTGCAAATGCTTGCTCGAATAGCCGGTCTTGAGTTTTTTTCCGAAATGTTAGGAGTGAAGAAGCCGATCTGATCTCCCTTGGAAGGGTGTTCCATAGCCGAGAGGCCATCACTGAGAAGGCCCTGTCTCTCATCCCCACCAGACGTACTTGTGACGACGGTGGGACCGAGAGCAGGGCCTCCCCAGACGATCTTAGAGTCCTTGATGGTTCATAAGGGGAGATACATTCGGGCAGGTAAGTTGGGCCAGAACTGTTTAGGGCTTTATAGGCCAAAGCCAGCACTTTGAATTGTGCCCGGTAGCAAAATGGTAGCCAATGGAGCTGGCGCAGCAAGGGGGTTGTATGCTCCCTGAGTGCCGCTCCTGTTAAGTAACCTGGCTGCTGACCGTTGGACCAGTTGAAAGTTCCGGACAGTCTCCAAAGGCAACCCCACATAGAGCGCATTGCAGTAGTCTATACTGGATGGAACTAAAGTGTGGACTACCATGGCCAAGTCATACGGAAATTTCTTAGCATGGTAATTTTGAAAAACCAGATATGTTTAAATCTTAATTGTTGTAAGAAATTCCCCTGCAATGTTAATAAAATCCAAAACTGGCTTTTTCATGACCTAATGAGATGAAAACATACCAGAACACCCCACCTAACAGTGCTTTCGATAAGATCAGCAACCTAAGATCTGTGCGCATTCAGAAGAAGACCTACAAGCCACTCTAAACACCTTCGCAGAAGCATACAAGAAACTCGGCCTGTCATTAAACATCGAGAAAACCAAAGTGATCTTCCAGCAGTCACCAGACAACCCCTCTCCAATGCCAGAGATACAGCTTAATGGTGTAATATTAGAAGATGTTGACCATTTCCGCTACCTTGGCAGCCACCTCTCCACAAAAGTCAACATTGACACTGAAATTCAACACCGCCTGAGCTCTGCGAGTGCAGCATTTTTCTGAATGAAGCAGAGAGTGTTTGAGGACCGGGACATCCGTAGGGAGACCTAGATGGTTGTTTATAAAACTATTGTCCTCCCAACCCTGCTATACGCTTGCGAGATGTGGACAGTCTACAGACGTCACATGCAACTTCTGGAACGATTCCATCAGTGCTGTCTCCGGAAATTCCTGCAGATTTCTTGGGAAGACAAGCGGACAAATGTCAGCGTACTAGAAGAAGCAAAGACCACCAGCATTGAAGTGATGGTCCTCTGCCATCAACTCCGCTGGACCAGCCATGTTGTCCAGATGCCCGATCACCGTCTCCCAAAGCAGTTGCTCTACTCCGAACTCAAGAAGGGAAAACGGACTGTTTGGTGAACAGGAAAAAAATGTTAAAGGTAGGCTAAAAGCCAACCTTAAAAAAGTGTGGCATAGACACTGAGGACTGGGAAACCCTGGCCCTTGAGCCCTCCAGCTGGAGGTTGGCTGTGACCAGCAATGCTGTGGAGTTTGAAGGGGCACGAATGGAGGGCGAAAGAAAGAAATGTGCCAAGAGGAAGGTGTGTCAAGCCTGTGAGACGTGGACTGTCTACAGATGTCACATGCAACTCCTGGAACGATCAGCGCTGCCTCCGGAAAATCCTGCAAATCTCTTGGGAAGACAAGCAGACAAACGTCAGTGTGCTGGAAGAAGCAAAGACCACCAGCATTGAAGTGATGGTCCTCCACTGTCAAGCCAACCCTGACCGAGACCGCCTTCCACCTGGAAACCAATGCCCTCACTGCAGGAGAAGATGCAGATCAAGAATTGGGCTTCACAGTCACCTACGGACCCACTGACAGTACCATCATCCTCGGACTACGAGGGATCACCTAAGTAAGTAAGCAAGCAACCTAAGATCAATAACAAGGTCTATTTAGTCTGAAAAGATTTGTATTTCTTGGATCCAAAGCTGATGCCAAATCAACAGATTATAACAATCAACAAATAAATGAACTGTTAAAAGTCTTGCATTATTTGAAATCACTTTTCTCAGTGAGATCGAACAAAATGAATAATCAATGTTAGAACACAAGTTCCTAAACCCTGCTTCTCTTCATACAAAATGCTACTGACATCCACTCTCTACCATCAAGATGAAAAGTGCCATATATTATCCTACAAATTAATTGGTCTATAATTCTGATGAAGAAATGAATCACCCTTTTAAAAGATATGATTTTAAAGACAATTTCCAGCCTGATGAAACTAAACCTGCTGAATAACTATGGATGAATAATTTAGACAGACAAGACCCCACAAGTGAGAGTCTGCTTTAAACAATCAGGGGGAGGGCAAGGGAGGGAATCTTCCTGGAGCTTTAATGTACTTTATCAAATCAATCATATATTTAATAATAGATCAAGATGCTGATATACAAAAGTGGAGAAGCTGTCAAAAAGGAAATAGTATAAAAATTAGTAGCAAGGGGTCAATGGGTGAATTATTCATTAACATTAAAATTGAATTCTATCTGTAACCTATAACGTCCTATACGACTCAGGTCCAGACTATTTGGCTGATCACATCTCCTGGTATAAACCTGCCTGAGCCCTGAGATGTTCAGAAGAGGCCCTTTTCTCAGTCCCATCTCCATCTCAAGCTCAATTGGAGGAAACGAGAGATTGGACCATCCTTCTCAGGGGCTGCCACTCAACTCTGGAACTCGTTTTCTTCCCAGGGAAGCCAGAATGGTCCCCTCCTTGGTGTCCTTTCAGCAGCAGGCTAAACCCATTTTATTCAGACAGGCTTTTAAAGAAGATCATTTTAAAGACTGAGCCAAAGGACTGGGGGATTCCAACATAATTGCTAGGTTTAAGAATTTCAAAATTCGCTCTCCTGGGACAGAGAAAGAATCATAGAATCAAAGAGTTGGAAGAGACCTCATGGGCCATCCAGTCCAACCCCCTGCCAAGAAGCAGGAATATTGCATTCAAATCACCCCTGGCAGATGGCCATCCAGCCTCTGCTTAAAAGCTTCCAAAGAAGGAGCCTCCACCACACTCCGGGGCAGAGAGTTCCACTGCTGAACGGCTCTCACAGTCAGGAAGTTCTTCCTCATGTTCAGATGGAATCTCCTCTCTTGTAGTTTGAAGCCATTGTTTCGCGTCCTAGCCTCCAAGGAAGCAGAAAACAAGCTTGCTCCCTCCTCCCTGTGGCTTCTTCTCACATATTTATACATGGCTATCATATCTCCTCTCAGCCTTCTCTTCTTCAGGCTAAACATGCCCAGCTCCTTAAGCCGCTCCTCATAGGGCTTGTTCTCCAGACCCTTGATCATTTTAGTCGCCCTCCTCTGGACACATTCCAGCTTGTCAATATCTCTCTTGAATTGTGGTGCCCAGAATTGGACACAATATTCCAGGTGTGGTCTAACCAAAGCGGAATAGAGGGGTAGCATGACTTCCCTGGATCTAGACACTATGCTCCTATTGATGCAGGCCAAAATCCCATTGGCTTTTTTTGCCGCCACATCACATTGTTGGCTCATGTTTAACTTGTTGTCCACGCGGACTCCATGATCTTTTTCACATGTACTGCTCTCGAGCCAGGCATTGTCCCCCATTCTGTATCTTTGCATTTCGTTTTTCCTGCCAAAGTGGAGTATCTTGCATTTGTCACTGTTGAACTTCATTTTGTTAGTTTTGGCCCATCTCTCTAATCTGTCAAGATCATTTTGAATCCTTCTATGTAGAGCAGGGGTCCTCAAACTAAGGCTTGGGGGGCCGGATACGGCATTCCAAGGTCATTTACCCGGCCCTCGCTCAGGGTCAACCTAAGTCTGAAACAACTTGAAAGCACACAACAACAACAACAACAACAATCCTATCTCATCAGTCAAAAGCAGGCCCATACTTCCCACTGAAATACGAATAAGTTTATATTTGTTGAAATTGTTCTTCATTTTAATTATTATATTATTTTAAGTGGATTTTTTGCACTACAAATAAAATATGTGCAGTGTGCATAGGAATTCATTCATGCTTTTTTCAAATTATAATCCGGCCCTCCAAGAGTTTGAGGGACTGTGACCTGGCCCTCTGTTTAAAAAGGTTTTTTTTTTTTGTAAATAATTTTTATTAAAGTGTTTATCTAATACAGCGAAAGAATGGGAACATTTGAAGAGGATAGAACAGTAGGAAAAAAAGAAAAAGAGATATATATAAAAAAATATATAAAAATAAGCAACAGCAGTCCAAAAATCTAAATATATAAAAAATAAAAAAGAATAAAAAAGTTTGACTTCCATCTCCTCGTCAGGTGTTGTATCTCCAATGTTGTTACTGTTAATTTTACAAACTTTGTATCTTATTTACTTTTTCATTTCTTCCTCGTATTTATCAAAAAATGTCCAATCTGTCTTTTTTATCGGGTTTCCGGTGTTTTTTTTCAAAAAATAAGTAAGCTCATCCATCTCCCTTATTTCTCTTATTTTCCCTAACCAGTCCTCCTTGGTAGGCATGCTTTCCTGTTTCCAAACCTTTGCTAATTCAATTCTCGCTGCCGTTGTCATATAAGTAAAGAGTTTGTCCTCATTCTCTTGTAATTGTATGTCAGAGTCCGTAAAGCCTAACAGATAATATTCAGGTTTCTTTTTGAATATTCTTTTCAAAATTTTTTGTAATTCTTCATGTATCATAGACCAATATTTCACAACTTCTTTACATGTCCACCACATATGATAGAAGGTACCTATCTGTTGACATCCTTTCCAACATTTGTCCGAAGAACTTTTATTTATCAAGGATAGTTTCTTGGGAGTGGTATACCACCTGTGGAACATTTTTATCCAATTTTCCTTTAAATCTGTTGCATACACATATTTTAATTTCTTGTTCCACATCTGTTCCCACTCTTTAAATTGAATAGGTCTTCTTATATTTTGTGCCCACTTTATCATACATGGTTTAACTTGTTCTGCTTCCGTTAACCTCGTCAGGAGCATATTATAGATGGCCGCTCTGTTTAAAAAGTTTGAGGACCCCTGACGTCGAGTATAGTGCACAAAACAGGGTGATCATTTGGATGCAAAGATCAACATCCACCTGCCTTTTGGTTTAAAATTTCTTAGCCTTCAGACTAAAATATTATATTCTAATCTCAAACTACAGTAAGTAGCTCAGACCTTGCAATCTAATATTGTCATTTCAACACAAACCCTGAAGGACAAAAAATAAGAAATAAGTAATTTTGCAAAAAAAAATTCCCGTGAAGTAGTTTTAGGGTAATAAAGAAACTACATGGAAATGTAAAAATCATTAGCTTTCTAGTTCTTTCATTTCATTAATTAATAGCCCTCAGCTTCCCTCAACAACTTCATCCTAAACAAATTTATTTTCCAATTATTTAGATAAATTACTGCAACCCAGAAATATTAAGTAAAATATACAAGGCATAATTCAATTGTTAGTCCAAACTAAAGCATGTCTGCTGAATCAATAGAAAAATCATAACTGGAAGACTTAAGCTTCATTGATTCAATACATCTACTGTAGCTGAAACTAAAACTCTAATTTAAACTATGGAGTTAAGTAGGAATAATGAGTAACAACAACAGCCCTGTGTAAGCAATGTGTAAAATGTCTATCCTGATATCACAGAAATGTGATATTATAAGATTATAGGACCATAATCTATATAAATAAAAATGTAATGTTCGTTTGTGGTATTCACAGAACTCAAAAACCACTGGGGCAATTGGCACCAAATTTGGACACGAGACACCTAACAACCCAATGTATGTTCTCCACTCAAAAAAAAAACACAAAAACAAACAGCAGACAGGACTTCTGAACTGCATGTCCACAGAGGAGAAACTGCATGTCTACAAAGAGACCCATGGCCATGCCCCCTCCTCCTCCTCACGGGGAAACAGCCGGCCGTTAAAGCATGAGGAGCCAGGCGGCATGCATGCCCCCCCCCCACACACACACACAATTGAGAGTGGGCACCATGGGAGTGACGAAAAGGAGGAGGAGGACGGTGGATGGGCTCCTAAAGTCCCTCCCTCACCAGCAGAAGCAGCAGCCTTTTCCCTCTTGGCTGTCCCCCCTCCTTTTCGTTGCCTCCTCTTCCTTCAAAAAGCAGCAGGCAGGAGGGAGGGAGGAGGGGAGAGAGACTGTTCTCTTCTTCGTCAACTTTCTTCCCTCCCTTATCTGCTTGGCTGTCTCCGGCAACACGAGCACACATTTAACTCTCTCTCTCTCTTATTAACATCCAGACCGGGAGGTAGCTGCCTCTGCCACACTCCAGTCCTTCTCTCCCTTCCCTTCTTTCTTCCCTCCCTTTCTTCCTTCCTTCCCCTTCCTTCCTGTCCCTCCCTCCTTCCTTCCTGTCCCTCCCCCTTCTCTTCCTTCATTTCCTTCCTTCCCTCCTTCCCTTCCTTCCTGTCCCTTCTTCCTTTCCTTCCTCCCTTCCTTTCCTCCTTCTTTCCCTTTCCTCATTTCCTTCCCCTTAATTTCCCTCCCTCATCCCCCTCCTTCCTTTCCCTCCTCCTTCCTTCCATCTCCTTCCTTTCCTTCCTTCATTTTTCCTTCCTTCTTTCCTTCCCTTCCTTCCCTTGTTTCCCTCCTCCCCTCCTCCCTTCCTTTTCCCTTCCTTCCTTCTTCCTTTCCTTCTTTCTATGTAAAATATAAATATTTTATATATTGTTATATAGATTACTATATAATATCTTACTATTATTATTTATTATTATCATTATTATTATTAAACTTTATTTGTACCCCGCTAGCATCTCCCGAAGGACTCGATGCGGCTTACAAAGGCCAAGGCCTCAACACACAATATAACAATACAAAACCTAAGCAAATTAAAATAATTAAAACATGATAAACAACAGGCAATAAACAATACACTAAAACACAATAAAATAAAACTGGGCCGGGCCAGAGTAATGGGTACAAGATTAAAAGTGCTGATGTGACAGGTGGTATCTAAGGCATTATAGGGCAAGTGCAGTGTGCGGTGTGCAGCAATCTTAGTTCTAGTAAAGTGCTTCTGGGACTTGGTATTGGAGATTTCCTAATCTGGGAAGGCACATCAGAACAGCCAGGTCTTCAAGTTCTTTCTGAAGACTGCCAATGTAGGGGCCTGTCTAAGATCTTTGGGGAGGGTGTTCCAGAGTCGGGGGGCCACCACAGAAAAGGCCCTGTCTCGTGTCCCCACCAAGCATGCTTGCGACGCAGGTGGGATCGCGAGCAGACCCTCTCCAGATGACCGAAGTGAACGCGTGGGTTCGTAGACGGAGATGCGGTCACGCAGGTAGGATGGTCCCAAACCATTCAGGGCTTTGTAGGTAAGCACCTGCACCTTAAATTGGGCTCAGAAAATACTATTATATGTTACTACATAATACATATTAAATAGACTTACAGAATAGAGTTGGAAGGGACAGTCAAGAAGTAACAAGAGGAGGGAAAGAGGGAAGGGATGAAGGCGGGAAAGGGGGAAGGAGAGGAGGGAGGGAAAGAAGAAAGGAAAGAAAGAAAGGTAGAGAAGCAAGAAATGAGAGAAGGAAATAAAAAAGTGAGAGGAAAAATACAGGGAAGGAAGGATGTAGCCAAAGAGCAAAGAAAGGAAGGAAAGAAACAGGAAGAGATGGGAGAAAGAAGAAGATAAATAGGAAGGGAAAGAAAAAGAGGAAAGGAAGGAGAGAAAGAGGGAGGGAAGGTTGGCCACATCAATGCGTGGCAGGTACAGCTAGTGATTAATAAAAGCATGGGAAAAGGTTTTCCTTACTGATTTTGGTAACAATCTCCTGAAAAGTAGTACAGGACATAGGAAAAGAAGTCTTAGCAATCTACATGCCTTCAAGGCTTTAAAACACCATCACCAATCACATGAACAAAAGCAACAAAACCTCCTGAATCCAAATGGGAAGAAATATACCCTTGAAACAAGAAAATGGCCAAAACAGATACTGAGCCCCAAATATCCACTGAAATCAAATTACAGGAATCTTCCTTCCTTATCTGACAGGTTAGGCACTATTATAAACATGGAATCAATTGAAAACCAGGAGCGGGGGATAGTTTGCAAATGCATTTTGGCTACCAAAAACTGTACATAACACATGACATACTACTTACTACCACATACACACATAAATACATATAAAGTAAAATGGACAAAGGCTTACCTTTAACATACCTGTAGTATCCAAATGTGTTTTTAAAGCTGTTTTGAAAATGACTTTTAAAATCAAGTGATAAGGAAAAATATATTTAACAGCCTTTTTGTTGAGTAAAGCAACTACACAACACTGAAGTGAGCACAGGAGCAGCACTGCAATGTCTTATGTTTAACAATATTCACCTTTTCTTTCAAAACAAAGCACTTCTGCAAACACTTCTATTTGTCATAACTATACAAATGGAAAACCACACTTCGAGTGGTAAACAGTCATTGAAAAATTGCAAATATAAAGTATATCTCAAATAAGGAGATGGGGGGAGGGGTTAAAGCGTGAGCACAACATTCTTGAGTATGTTTGCTATGAAAGAAGTGGAGAGGAGAAGTATTCTGGCCCTCTTTTCTTTTTCAATCAAAAGAAAGAAAGAAAGAAAGAAAGAAAGAAATACCCACTGATTACAAGACAAACCAATTAGCTTTTCGGTCCCTTTCCATATACGGCTCTGGCCCAGCGTACCTGTCCGAACGTATCTCCTTCTATGTCCCACCTCGGAGTTTAAGATCTTCTGGGGAGGCCCTGCTCTCGGCCCCACCTCTATCACAAGCAAGACTGGTGGGGACGAGGGACAGGGCCTTCTCGGTGGTGGCCCCTCGCCTGCGGAATTCACTCCCCAGGGAAATTAGGTCATCAACATCCCTCCTCTCCTTCAGAAGGAAGCTGAAAACATGGATATGGGATCACGCTTTTGGGTAATCTGGCAGACTGACAAGGTAATGACGACCAGAATTTGGAAAGGACTATGGTAATGCTGAATGGACTTACGAATTTTAGAACTCGGTGAACGTTGGCCACTAGATTTGGCTTTTTAGTTCTTATTGTATTAATTGAATGTTTTAACTATTGTGGTTACTACTGCCATGTATTTTATCTGATGAATTGTTGGCATCGAATTGTGCCGGTTGTAAGCCGCCCTGAGTCCCCCCTAGGGGGTTGAGAAGGGTGGGGTAGAAGTGCCCGAAATAAATAAATAAATAAATAAAAAGTGAGGTTACTGCAGCATTATGCCCCAACTTCAAAAGTCAACTCCTTATCTTTACTTCTCTGTCTGCTGCTGAGTACAATGGGCGCTAGAAATAATACCATATTAAAGCTGACTGGCACAACCTGGGGATCACAACCAGACACAGTGAAGACATCTGCCCTTGCGCTGTGCTACTCTGCTGCTGAGTACGCATGCCCAGTGTGGAACACATCTCACCACACTAAAACAGTGGATGTGGCTCTTAATGAGACATGCCGCATTATCAAAGGGTGTCTGCGCCCTACACCACTGGAGAAATTACACTGTTTAGCCGGTATTGCACCACCTGACATCTGCCGGGGGGTAGCAACCAATAGTGAAAGGACCAAAGCAATGACATATCCGGCCCACCCCCTGTTTGGGTATCAGCCAGCACGCCAACGACTTAAATCAAGAAATAGTTTTCTAAGATCTATAGAGACATTTGCTTGAACACCTCAGCAAGCAAGAGTCCAAAAGTGGCAGGCTCAAACCCAGAACCTCAACCAATGGCTGATACCAAATGAGAAACTTCCCCCTGGGCACACAGAAGACTGGGTGACTTGGAAGGCACTGAATAGACTGCGCTCTGGCACCACGAGATGCAGAGACAACTTTAAGAAATGGGGCTACAAAGTGGAATCCATGACATGTGAGTGTGGAGAAGAGCAAACTACTGACCACCTGCTGCAATGCAACCTGAGCCCTGCCACATGCACAATGGAGGACCTTCTTGCAGCAACACCAGAGGCACTCCAAGTGGCCAGCTATTGGTCAAAGGACATTTAATCAACTACCAAGTTTGCAAACTTTGTGGGGTTTTTTATCTGTTCGTTTGTTTTGTTCTGTTAGAAATGTAATACAATTGTCTGGTTGCCCCTGACATGATAAATAAATAACCAGACTGGGCCACAGCAACACATGGCAGGGGACCGCTAGTCCTACATAACATGCTGTCCTGCTGTCCTGCCACCTTTCAAAACAGGAGGAGGAGGAAATGAATTCATGGACTGGAGGAAATTAAACAAGGATCTCCTCTGAATTCTTTGTTTAAAGAGTGATTGTCATCAAGTATCTCTATATTTAAGCCTCTGAAGCCAGCTCATGCTGGAAAAAAAACAGACTGACTGGCTAAAGCTGTTGTACATTCTCTGACAAAAAGGCTGATACACTGTCAACACTGTTCCTAGCTGATAAACACCCAGTCAATGCTGGTAAGAGAAAGGAAGATAGAACTTCTGCAACGAGCTATAACAATAATGTAATTCTTACCTAGATACAGAAATTGGGGCTAAATACCAGCATGGTGTAATGGTTTGAGCACTGAACTATGGCTCGAAATCCTTCTTCAGCAATGAAAAATGACTGTTTGACCATGAATGAATCACACTCTCTAACCCTCAGAGTGAAGCAAAGGCAATCTACACTTGAATAAATCTTGCCACGAAAAACAATGTGATAGGTTTGCATTAAGGGAAGTCCTTGGATGGGAGACCACCAATGAGTCCTTCAGATGAAGGAAATCCCAAACCACCTTTCAGTATTCCTTATCTAAGAAAATTCAGAGTTGACAGGAAACTTGAAAGCACATAGAGAGAGAGAAAGAAAAATGCCCATTAAAACTATAGTAGATGTTGAAATGAGTTGCAATCCCTAAGTGAGATTATTAGCTGTGCGTCCTCTATATGGAATATAGGTTAGGATGCTCCCATATTATGGAAGACAACAATTCTTTACATGCATTAGAAATACTATTTTTTAAATATATTGTTTTATCATAGTTATTACACTTGTTATACATTTGTCTATAGCAGTTACATATTATTCAACACACTATTTAACATATAATCTTATTATTCTGCTTAAGCGGTTTTTTCCTTTTTTTCCCACCACTGTGCTCCCCTCCCCCCCGTCTCAAGCCACAACTTTTACATATTGTCTGTCCAAAATCTCAATTCTTCTTGTGGCGGTAACTTTCCTTCTTTATTTTTTAAACCATTTACAACAAAATTTTCCCCATACTGTTTACCCACAAGCAGAAAGAAATTATATATATATTAGAAACCAATACTTTCACATTGCTTTATTTTTCAGATCTCCAAACTGGGCCACAGCAACGTTTGGCAGGGGATGGCTAGTCTATTCAAATAAAAATGTAATGTTCGTTTGTGGGATTGACAGAACTCAAAAACCACTGGCCGAATTGACACCAAACATGTCCACAAGACACCTACTAACCCAAGGAGTGACCATCACTCAAAAAATTGATTTTGTTATTTGGGAGTTGTAGTTGCTGGGATTTATAGTTAACCTACAATCAAAGAGCATTCTGAACTCCACCAAGGATGGAATTGAACCAAATGTGGCACACAGAACTCCCATGACTAACAGAAAATACTTAAGGTCATCCAGTCCAACTCCCTTCACCAGGTCAAGAAAACTTAATCAAAGCCCTCCTGACAAAGGGCCATCCAGCCATAGATATAGATAGATATATATGATTCACACACAGAGAGATTTGAAAGGGACCCCTAAAGAAGGACAATAATACATTGCATGTTCCAGAGTAGGCAAACCAGACAAAGCAGCAGCAAGAAATACTGTTTACTAGGGCTGGGCAATTCGTTTCGTTAATTCGTAATTCGTTAAAAAATTCGTTAATTTTTGAATTACGAAACGATTACAAAACTTATTTTTAAACCTGGAAGTGTTTTTAAATATCGAAACGGCAGACGCCAAAAAATTTTGTATTTCCGTCCATTTCGGAAATACGTAAGATGGCCGCCTGGCTTGCTGGGAGCTCTCCTCTCTCGGCGCCGGCTGAGCAAGCGAGAGGGCGAGGGCGAGCGGCGAGCGAGAGGGCGAGTGGCGAGCGAGAGGGCGAGTGAGAGGGCGAGCGGCGAGCGAGAGGGCGAGCGAGAGGGCGAGGGCGAGCAGCGAGCGAGAGGGCGAGTGAGAGGGCGAGTGAGAGGGCGAGCGAGAGGGCGAGAGGGAGGTCTCCTTCTCTTTCTTTCATTGGCTCAATGCTGTAGCATCCTGGGAGTTGTAGTTTGGCAGCCTGGGAAAAAGAGCCCCTCCTGGAAGGAACCCATCCCAGCGAGAGGGCGAGCGAGAGGGCGAGCGGCGAGCGAGCGGCGAGCGAGAGGGCCCGCCAGAGTGAGTGCCTGCCTTCCCTCAATAATAATTTCTCCTCCCTATTCTACTAAATTAATAATTAAATTTAAAAAATATTTAAAAATATTTTTTAAAAAAGGGCGCCATCTTTACAAAATGTTTTGTAAATATTTACGAAATTTCGTAAATACCGAACTTTTTTTTTTGGAAAATTTTGTAATTATTTTAAATATCGAAACACAAAAACACCCCAATTACAAATCGATTTTAGAAACAATTTTTTGCGTTGTTACCCAGGCCTACTGTTTACCTATAAGCACAAAGAAACTACATATATTAGAAACCAACACTTTCTCATTATTTAATTTTCCAGATCACCAGACTGGGCCACAGCAACGTCTTTTATATAAATAAAAATGTAACGTTCGTTTGTGGGATTAACATAACTCAAAAACCACTGGACGAATTGACACCTGATTTGGACACAATACACCTATCAGGCCAACAAGTGACCATCACTCATAAAAACATTTGCTCTAGGTATTGTTTTGTTGTATTGTGTTTGAGGCCTTGGCCTGTGTAAGCCGCATCGAGTCCTTCGGGAGATGATAGCGGGGTACAAATAAAGTAATAATAATAATAATAATAATAATAATAATAATAACACTGAAAAACACAGCAAAAGAGACTCAAAGAGCCAAAAAATAAAAATACATTACAAAGCATGTGCATAACCACATAAATACACATATACACAAATATATACACACACACAAAAACACATATACACAGACTGGGCCACAGCGCGTGACAGGGGACAGCTAGTTTATACTTTAAATACATTTGTGAACCTAGGAAAGAGAGTAGTAGACCGCTAGAAAGTGGGGGTGGGGGGTGGGAGGCTCTTCCATGACAACCTTCTCTTCCTCCAAGGCCTAGTTTTGGTTTTTGAAGGATGAGGCATATATGTGTCTTCCTGTTCCAGTTTGTTTGCCCCAAAGTGACTTTTCATATTATAACCCAAAAAAGGTGAAAATTTCAGTTAGTTCATAAAAGAAAACCCAGAGGTTTCCAATCCTCCAAATTTCTTTATAAAGAGATGGGAAGAGCTTGCTTTTGAATAAATAAATATATAAATGGAGATGAAAGTGAAACTGACAGGCAGAGGACTTTGAGCTCTTAGCTTCTGAACTTCAACTGAGTGGGATTTTATAAGGCAATTAATCAGAGTGATTGAAATCTATAACTGGCGGAACAGATATTAAAGAAGTCCCTGTGGGTGGAACAAAACTCAAAGGTATGTGAAAGCTTGAAGAATTATTAAGAAAATGCACAAGGAATTTTTTTTTTTTTAGTTTTGGAAAAATGTTATTAAACACTCTACCTGGAAACAGTTACTTTTCTCTTCTATTTTTTTTTACTTCTACAGTCTCGTTACACTAAGTACCTTGCCCATCTAAAAGAAGCCTCCTGCTTGATCCTTCAATAGAGCCACAAGAGAATTTAAAGTCATTCCCAGTGGGCTCTTGGTATTACAAGAGCTCTCACATGAAGAAATAAGACCTATTAGAACTATTAATTCACTCTAATCAAGACATCCTCGCATACAAGTCTAAGGACTTTCCCGTCCTTGAAAGAAGCACCTAGACGAGAACTTTCCAAACTTGTACTTATCCATAATGAGATGTATTCGAGATTGAATCCAAGTCTAAGAATGAAATTCACTTGTCTTTCATTTACACCTTATACACATAGCCTGAATTTTGTTTATACACATCATCATCTATATAAATAAAAATATAATGTTCATTTGTGGGATTAACAGAACTCAAAAACCACTGGACAAATTGACACCAAATTTGGACACAAGACACTTAACAACCCAATGTATGTCCTTCACTAAAAAAAATTGATTTTGTCATTTGGGAGTTGTAGTTGCTGGGATTTATAGTTCACCTACAATCAAAGAGCATTCTGAACCCTATCAACGATGCAATTGAACCAAACTTGGCACACAGTTCTCCCATGACCAACAGAAAATACTGGAAGGGTTTGGTAGGCAATGTCCTTTGGTTCTGGAGTTGTAGTTCACCTACATCCAGAGATCACTGTGGACTAAAACAATGATGGATCTGGACCAAACTCTGCACGAATACTCAATATGCCCAAATGTGAACACTGATGGAGTTTGGGGAAAACAGAATCTTGACATTTTGGAGTTGTAGTTGCTGGGATTTATAGTTCACCTACAATCACAGAGCATTCTGAACCCCACCAACGATAGAATTGGGCCAAACCTCCCACACAGAACCCCCATGTGGGCCACAGCAACGCGTGGCAGGGGACAGCTAGTCTATATAAATAAAAATATAATGTTCATTTGTGGGATTAACAGAACTCAAAAACCACTGGGGAAATTGACACCAAATTTGGACACAAGACACCTAACAACCCAATATATGTCCTTCACTCATAAAAACACTGAAAAACACAGCAGAAGGGACTTAAAAAGTCCCAAAAAACCTAAATGACAATACAGAAAAAAGGGAAGAAAGAGGAAGGGAAGAAAGAAATAAAGAAAGAAAGAAGGAGGTAGGGAGGGAAAAAAGAAGGAAAGGGAGAAGGAAGCATAGAAGTGAGGAGCGGGCTTTTGCCGTTGAGGCCTACTTTTCGAGCGGATTGGAGTAACTAACACTTCTGCACAGTCACCTACCTAAACTACGTAAAACAAAGCTTTAGGTATGTGCCTACATTATAAAAAAATAAAAATTTCTGATTCATACAATGGGTTTTATTAAGTTTTGAAAAAAGGAAGTTATGCGGCCTCTCCCTGTATATTCTGAGACATTGTGTAATTTTGTCAACTTTTATTTGGAACCATAGGGAGGGTCCAGGGGGCTCCAAATGTGTGGAAATGCCCTCCACGACTACAGAGATTATTTCTGGGAATTTTGGAGCCAAATAAAATTGAACAATGGAGGGCCCCAGAAGTTACAAAACAGCACTTTGCCCAGCTTTGCACGATACCTTGTTCAATGTCAGAGGGTGCAGCCACAGTTGGAATAAATTTGCAACAAGAAATAGTGCCAAATGTGAAGACATTGCTAGTGTATTAGGGAAATAAACTTTCCTTATTTAAAATGCACTTTCCCTGACTCTTGAGTTTTAAGCTTAAAGATTTTGTTATGCAGCCATGGTCTGGTTGATTAGAATCCTGAACTTTTCCTAACACTTAGCATTAGAATGTTTACTCTAATCATTCTCAATCTACACAGTCTTTTGAGGAATTGTAGCCATCTAATCCTTATCACACAACAAATCCCCATCCAGTACCTCTCACATTGATCCTGCAAATCAATACCTTAGGGTTCACTCATGGGAAAAATCAACTTTGTAATAAGCCTGCCTTACAGGCATCAATTTGTACTGTTCTACAAGGAGTCAAAAGTTGTTCAGGCACCACATGACTACCACTATTACTACCACACACATGTGTGTGTATCCTATCATGTACCATGCTTTGAAGACACATATGCAGACATACCTCACTATATAGGGACCATTTAAGTTAGTGGTTCCCAGATGTTTTGGCCTTCAACTCCCAGAAATCCCAACAGCTTGTAAATTGGCTGGGATTTTTGGGAGTTGTGGGCAAAAACACCTGGGGACCCAGTCCTGTAGCCGGGGGGGGGGGGGGAGGTAGGGGTTCAACACCCCCCCCCCCCAATTTTTTCAGGATAAAAAAAAGCCTGGTTTACTCATTAATTTAAAGTGGTTAACCAAATCCCCACGCTAAGTGTTGTGATAGAGTCTGTTGGTAGTGATAGTAACACTAGTTGTAGTAGGAGAGGCAGGAAAACTACTCGCGAGCAAGACTATAATGAAGAGCAACAAAGGAAAAGAATGTGGGAGATACTTAGTGAGCCAACAGATGAGGATTCTTTTGATGGTTTTGAGGCAAATGAACTGGATGATGGGATGTCAGATTCTGGGTCTGATGGGATGGATTGGACAAGGGTTCGAGAGATTCAAGATATTTGTGCTGAACCCACAAGCAGTGACACATTTGAGGGTTGGAATAGTGAAGACTTGGATGGAACTTGGGAACCTTCAGGATTAGACCAGAGATGGACTACTTGGAGGAGTGGTGGAAGAGGCACAGCTGGGAATGGGTTGGGCTGAACTAGGGGTGACTCCAGTTTGGATGAGGAGCTGCAACAAGATACAGCTCGGACACGGGTGTTGGCTGAATCAAGCTCTGATCAAGACTTGTAATAAAAAGGGGAGTGTTTGCTATTGTAACCTTGCAAGCGGCAAGGAGTCTTGTTGGGCACTTTATGGATCTTTGCTACAGAAGACGGGTTTGAATGAAGACTTTGGGATGTAAGTTATGCTCTGGGCTTTAGCAGCAAAGGGGGCTGGAACTGTGTGGTTTTTTGCTGGACTGCACTGTTTTGATGTTTTGCATTAGCTGCCGCATTGCCCCGCTGCTTTGGCTCCCTGTGTTTACTCATTGTATCGGGACCTGACCTGGCAGCTGTTTCATCTCTTGTTGAATTGGACTGGACTGGACTTCATTTTTTATTGTTACTCTCTCTCCTCCACATCTACGGCTGAGCATCTGGAGCTGGCGTTGACCACATTCCTGCATTCCTGCATTTCAGTTCCTGCTGTGTTTGAAGCTTGAGTTTCTTTTTACAACCCTTGAAAGGCTGCATTTAAGCATTTTTGAGTTTACTTCAAGTTTTATCTCTGGTGAATCCAGATTATATTATGTTGTGGTTTTTGGGGTCTTTTTGCTTGTTTGGGCTTTTTCACACTGTAAACGAAGTGGTTTTTTGCCCTGTGATTTTGTTTTGGACTAATTCCATGTTTGTTTGAACAATAAACTATACTCCTTTAATTGGTTGGCGTCTGACCTTGACACTAAGTCTATGAGACACAAAAAATTAAGAGTCCCTCCAGAACTGCAAGCACTATCTCAAGCAAATATTGACAATTTATTCACACTGTCATTACTTGCAGCAATAGTCGATGTAGCGAAGCAACCAAGTTTGGGGGGGGAGGGTGTTGAATGCTCTCATTAAGGAGGCCAGACTTGGTGGAGGTAGTTGACAGGGGCAGAGCTGCAGGCTATTGAAGGCTGCTCTGCCCCCTGCTGTGCTCTTTGCTTCAGCTTGAACCTAACCCCCCCCCCGAAATTTTCTACCCCACCCCCCCACCAAAATTTTCAACCCTCCCCCAAAAAAATTCTGGCTATGGTCCTTTAGGGACCCATAGATTAAGAACCACTTAAAGTCATGCAAGATTTTTATGAAAGTTCTGAAACCAATTTGAAAAACAACCAACTTTCCACTCAATAATTAAATCTGAGACACAAAATACAACCAGAAATGGAAGTGCCTATTTAATTTCATGCCCTTTAGTGTTTTAATATATGGCACAAAGGTCTTCTACATATCGATGACAAACAAAATTTTATAAATCAAAGGAACCACTCTTGATACAGAAACTGCTCTCATTATTGGTATTACTAAAATATTCAAGCAGCTGCAAGATGAGTAGTCCAAAATTCTACAGGAAGTATGTTTTCTAATAGATAGCATGGGAAGCTGAACTTAATTACCACTGAAGAATTAAGAAGCAGTCAGCATTTCATAAAACTACTCTGTTAGTCAGGGGATTTTGGGATCTACACTTTGTAAAGACAAAAAACATGAAATATCACAGTCATTTCATACCATGATTTCTCAGGTCACAACATATAAATATGCAATTTACAGTATACAATCTATAGTAAACAGTAAAACACCAGCAACAAAAGTATTCTTTTGTTTTAATATCCATATTAAAATAACAGCTCACATGGAATAAATGGAAAAAATATTTTAAGATGTTGCTGTTGTTTCCTCCCAGAATGTAATTGCAAATATTTATTCATCAAGGCCAATTGCAATTGCAATGTCTTATAAAAATATTCAATTATAAATGCCACATTGTGATGTTAGATGTTATTTGGTGCAAAAACATCTAACAGTTCAAGATTCAGCAGCACAAGTAGATAGATACAAAGTATTAGAGAAATATTCACCCACCTCTTTTTTATATTTTGTGTGTTACAATCTGAAATTAAAATATGATTCCATTGCATTCTTACGATTTAGAGTTCACAAAATGCTCAACACTGTGAAGGTACAAAATACTTTTATTATGGCACAAATACTAAGTATATAAAAACATATTTCTACTTCCTAGATGCTACGTGGAAAAATCAAGGTCTGTGTGAATATTTCTGCAAGGAGACAAATAATGACATTGTTCAATGGCCGGAATCACTGGGTTGTTGTAGGTTTTTCTGGGCTATATGGCCATGTTCTAGAGGCATTTTCTCCTGACGTTTCACCTGCATCTATGGCAAGCATCCTCAGAGGTAGTGAGACCTCACTACCTCTAAGGATGATTGCCATAGATGCAGGCGAAACGTCAGGAGAAAATGCCTCTAGAACATGGCCATATAGCCCAGAAAAACCTACAACCCAATGACATTGTTGTAGTAGAGCCTGTGAGTAACGTTACAAACAGTAGTATGGGTGCCAGAAGGGGAAAAAGGGTTACTCAGGAGCAGGAATCTGATGATAAGCAGCAGAGAAAGAGGATCCGGGACATATTTACAGCACCTACAGACGAGGAGTCGTTTGAGGGATTCTCTGTGGATGATGGATCAATGACTGAAGGAGAAGAAGGAGACACCATGGATTGGACTAAGATAAGAGAAGGGCAAGCTATTTGTGAGGAGCAACTAGTGATACCTTTATGGTATCACAACTAGTGATACCTTTATGGGGTTCTCTGGGGTTGAAGACTGGCAATCAGGGGATCAAACTGAGTCTTGGGGGGATCTAAGTCTTGACAGGAGAAGGAGGAATTGGAGGGAAAGTCAAGGGAATTCACGTGAAGAGCTGGGAGCAGCTGCAGGGGATAGTGATGTAGTGGTCAGTTCATCTTCTGATGATGATTTGTAGATAAAAGTGGGTTCAGGGGTGAGGAGTCTTTGCAGAAGGTAAGGTGTTGATGTGCGTTTGTGTGCTGGGTGCTGTGTATTGGGAAAGACTCTTGTAGACTTGCTGCTGCCTGCTTCGTGTTCGGCGTTGGACCTCGTGATCTTTTGTGTGTTTTTGACCCAGATTGGCCTCTTGTGACTGTGGACTTCTCTCTTCCTGTATATAACTATATTCCCCTACTCACCCTCACACATTTGCTTTTAAAAGCTGAACAACTATAGTCACATACAGAAGACTATCATCTGAATTTTCTTCTGTCCCTTTTAAAAAATAAATTAGCCAGAGAAACCTCACACAAAACAAAATATTTGAAAGATGATCTTTAGTCCTTAAGAAGAGTTTGCTATAGTTAAAAAAAACCTACACATTTCTTGTTTATTGCAGGGGGGAATGAATAATAAATATATTTATTTATTTATTTATTTACAACATTTATATTCCACCCTTCTTACCCCGCAGGGGACTCAGGGTGGAGCACAACATATATATGGCAAACATTTAATGCCGGAACATAAAACCATAAATATATACAAACATTAAAATCAATTATATACACAATAAAAGTATTTTTAAAACATCTCAGGACACCATTTTGCCTCATTGCACTGCCCTAAAGGCTTGGTCACACAGCCAGGTCTTCACTATTCTTCTGAAGGACAGGCCTGATCCAATATTGCCAGGAAAGGAGTTCTATAACCGAGGGGCAATCACTGAGAAGGCCCTGTCCCTCATCCCTGCCAAATGTGCCTGTGATGGTGGTGGGACTGAGAGCAGGGCCTCCCTAGGAGTGGTTTATAAATAAATAAATAAATAAATAAATAAATAAATAGGTTTTATTTGTACTCCACCATCATCTCCCTGAAGGGACTCGTGGTGGCTCACAAAGCACTCTGAAGTGTCACACATAACATAAACAATACATAGACATAAAAACAATAATAACATACGATTACAACTGCAAATATACTATAAATTATTGCATAGTTAAATATTAAAAGTCATAAAACACAGTTGTGACTATGGATAAAACTGGTTGTTTAGAATTAACAGTAGAATAAGCAGAGAAGGTCTAACTTTTACTTTTACCAGCACATCCTGGTATTTATTTCTTTTCAGGAGTTCTAGCAGAAGCTGAATTTTGTTTGCCAAATTCTATGTTGTATGAGGCACAAGCAAAACTACAAGGGCCCTAAGTAGCCTAAGACCAATGTGACTCCCACTAAAAACATGGTCTTAAACCTGATTATCTGTAGACAACAAGCTACCTCTTTTTGTCCCTGAGTCAACATGATTTCATAGTAATTTAGAAAGAAAGCAAAGAACTACAGTAATCTCAAAGAAAACACACACTCCTGGATCACAGCGATGCCAAGAGGAAGAGTTCCAGTTTGCCTTCAAACTGATTTTCCCCTTTAGTTCTGATACTACTTCTGATTCTCCAATGTTTCATTTGCTAAATGTGGAATGCAGGATAAATGTTCTGTGTGTGTGTGTGTGTGTGTGTGTGTGTCCCACATCCCACTTATTTTTTTTTTAAAAAATCATGTTTTCTATCCTCCTATGTCCCTTAAATGTGATAACCCTCCCCTCTCCAATCTGAATACTATTCACATTATCCTTTTGCACTTTGCAATAATTTTAACCAATCGGTAAATGTGATATCTATTTATTTTCTCTACTTTGAAATGTAGTATCTGATGTGTAGCAGTGGATTTTACCCAGCACCCAAAGTCCAAGTGCAATAGACAAGGGGGAAAATGAACAGAAAAATATTTAGTCTTTACTCAGCAGAGATGGAACATAAATTTGCAATGTTGCATACAAAAATCAAACAGTGCAAGAAATTTACATAGTCCATGTAAGTAACACAAAATAAGGCATCTTCATCTTAAATCAAATGAGAGAGCAAAAATAAACCTTGAGTAAATAGCTATTCCACCATAGCCTCCTTCGGAGTTGCTGCTCCATGTTCCTCCCCAGAGCAAAGCTTTTAAGCATAGACCTCCTCAGAGAAAAAGCTCTCCAGTAGCTCTCCACCACCCAGACTGTTGCAACCCAGAGCAGGAAACTAGACCCTCAGACCACAATCCACCACACTTGACTTCAGGAAAAACAATCCTTTTTTATTGAAGAAAGATGCGTACAAAAATAGAGGAAATATGCAAGGTAAAAAGCCACAGTATAAATCAGCAACAAGAAATGTCCATGAACAAGATCAAAAACCCACAGTAACACTGCTAAATCCTGGAACCTGTTAGCAATCCACTAACCGTACTTGAAGCAACTAGGAAGCCTCTCAGGAATAAGGCCACTGGAATCAGGAGACCTGCCAAGGAAGATACTTGAATCTGGAACAATGCCTTGTCTGAAGATGCATCCAGGCGCGTGGTTCTGTTACGTGACACGCCTGCCGGCTTTGTTTGCATTTCTCTCAGTCTAGCTGACCTTCGTAAACTTTGAGATTCTCCCCTGCTCTGTCAAATCTGCCCTCTCCTGTCCTCATTAGAGAGGCTAGGTGTCAGATTCTCTGGAGAGCTACGAGTGGGAAGAAAAGGGAGTGAAAGTTCACCGCTTGGCTCTGAAATATTCTCACGGGAATTTGGACTTTCACTTTCCAAGGCTGCAGGAGTTTCACTACACAAACCCTCATCTTCTACATTGCCCTCAGAATCAACATCTTCATTGGCATCAGGAAATACAGAGAATCAAGTTCAGGTTCACACACAGGCTGAACCCCAACACACACCCACACTGTATTCTAAAAAACTCAAACAAATATACCCCTTTGGGTGTGGTCCAAGCTTGCTGGTTGACCTATATTACCAGCTGTACATAATTACCATCATAAGGTTTTTCTTCAACACACACACACACTTGGTCCTGCTATGACTTACCGCAACAGTATCTATCTAAAATGATAGACCTATTGAAAGTTATTTATATCCGATGTTGTTCCCATTTTCCACTTTAAGACTACTTCAGAATCTAAAGTCGTCATTTTCATAGCTCTCCTGCATGAATAGTCTTTTATGCCTCATTTCCTCTTATTACATGCTAAATCTTGCTTGGAACATCATAATTAATCATTTCTAATCATCAGCCCTGTCCCAGGTATTTCAACATTCCTGGCTGTCTGAAGCATTTCCCCTAGGCTTCGGCTATGATGTTCAGTCTCCCTCACTGGGATATGTAGGTCCTAGGGCTCTCTGGAGGTAAAACAATTACAGCCAGGTGAATGAGGGGAACTGGAAGGAAGCACAGAAAGAAAGTCTGCTCTCAAATCACTAACTGCTTCATTCTGACTTCTCCTGACAAGGACGAGTACATTTCTTCTTCTCGCAGGACCAATATATCTAAAGATAATAGAGATACCACCACCCATTCTCCTTCAGCATGAACTTGCTAGCCTGCATAACTAGCTCCAGTAGGTTTCACTTACACAGATAAGAAAACAATAGATCTGTCAACAAAGGATATTAGCTCAGAGCATGTACATACACACTTTATGCATCCACATTAAACTTTTAAGCAATTTGCCCATGAAATATTTAACAAGTGTAGCCTCTGAAGGATAAAAGATATGGAGAAGTGACAACGGTATTAATACGCTTGATGCCTTTTCTGTGAAAAATGATGGCAGAGATAAGGGTAAAGCATCTGCTTCCTTTGAAAATGTTCCATATTTTCATGAATCATACAGTCCTTATGTTCTCCTCTCTCTTTCGCTTAGTCTCCGTGTGGGGACCATACAATTTTAATGCTTACAAATCAAGCTTATCCAAAATCTAAACCAGCTACAGAGGTGGTTGAAGAGAACCTACTTTTCCTCTTTGGGGAAAATTACTTACACAATGTAGGACACATCTACACTTCTAATGACTTGAAGCAAATAAGAATGAATATTTTAAAGAGCTTAACATATTATAATGGAATAATAAGATTGGAAATGATCCTAAGGGCCATGTAGTTCAACCCTTGCCATACCCAACAATAGCACTCCTGAAAGATGCCCATCCAATGTCTATTTAAAGATCTCCAAAGATCCAGCCCCTTCCTAGAGGCACTTTGTCCCACTGTCCAACAACTCTTAACAGTAATGAAGTTTTGCTCATGTTTATGTACAATCTCTTTACTTGAAATCTAAGGCTGGATCTACACTGCCCTATAATGCAGTTTCAGAATCCAGTTTAAAAGCCTGCCCAATTTATCGGACCGGGAAATTGCAGCAGTGAGTGCTCCCTCTACCCACCATTTTCAACAAGGCTACTTCCACCTAGTGGGCCCTGTAATGTGCTCACTCCTGGCTATAGCCAGGTAATTAGGGGCACGCTCTTCAACTTCCTCCAAATGATAGCAGTACAAATGGTTGAGCAAAATGCCTGAGCAAAGGCTCCTCGGAGCAAAAGCTGAACTGTATTCTAAAACCCATACAGTTATATCCCACCGGGTATGGTTACTAGTTGACCTACATTAACAGCTGCACATAATAATCAACAGAATAAAGTTTTCTTTAACACACACACATACTTAATCCTGTTACAACTTACTGTAACAGTTTCTTTCTTTGTATCTTTGTCATAATTGAGGGAGGTTGGCATGGGCCCTGGATCTAGTACGTTATTCTCCCCCTCCCCACACACACACACATACTTCCAGGGGGGATCTGCCGTGTGAATGTTAGGAGGCACAGGAACCTGAACTACACCCCCTGTCATCTTCCTTGATCCAGGACCCATGTATGGCTGCCAACCCTACTTTCAACTTCAACTAGTAAAAACGTTGTGGCCTTTGGTTATCCCACCTCCCTGTGTGAGTCTGTTTTAAATGCTTGGGGAGGGGCTAGGGGGGATCGCAATTGCATTGAACAGGATTATATGAGTCCACACAGCTCTCCATTGCTCCTGGCACACAGGGCGTGTTCCTGTCTCCTTGTCCCCTCATCACAGCCACCTCAAAAGAGAGAAAGAGAGGGGTTCCCACTGTCTCAACTGCCACCCATTCTCTCCCTTCAAAAAAGGGTGAAGGCAGGAGGCAATGGCATTCATAACCTTTTGGAGAAACATCTTTTGGAGATCATAACTTTTTTAAAGAAAGCATGACCTTTCAGAAAAGAGCCAAAAACCCTTCAGAGTAGAATCTTTTCTTGTGGTATACAACCAGATATAATTATGCAAGGCAATGCTTTCAGTTATTAGACTGAATAACCTGTTATCTCCGATCTGTTAGGAAAACAGAGATTTTCCCAGTGCATAAAAAATAGCAGTGCTTCAGAAGTGTTTTTCAGTTGCCCAAATATATATATACTCTCCCATAAAACAACTTGTTTTATATCATGCACTCAAGAGATAAAATGAAGTAGACTTGGATAAAAATAACATATTTGGTTTACTCATGACCTTTATGTGGACTGAAGCACCTTTTTATAACTTCTCAGGAAAGATAGAGTAAAAGAAGCTGCATGCCAGAACATACATACAGGAAACAGTAAGCAACAGGATCATAAATAAATATTACTAGAAAGGGCATAAAGAAACAAAGCCAAGAGGCCTCTCCTTCTCCAGGGAGTCCTGTCTGAAGCAAAGTTGGATGGGCTTTGGCAAGCTGGTGCTAGAAGATCAGTGCAACAGATAAAGGAGCTTCAGTGTGTGTGTGTGTGTGTGTGTGTGTGTGTGTGTGTGTGTGTGTCTGTGTGTGTGTGTGTGTGTGTGTGGTGAGGGAGGGGCCCTCTCTCACTGGGGACAAGGGGCCACCATCTGCACAGGGCTCTGGGGCCAAGGCATAGCAAGGCACCTTCCTGGCTGATCTTCCTTCCCTGTGTGATGAGGGGAAGCCAAGACTGCATAGGGCAGCCAAAACGAAGCAAGACTGGCTGGTTCTGGGGGCACATGTGACAAGATCCAAAGAAATGCAGTTCCCTGGAACAGGTGATATTTCATTAGGTATTTCACTCTAGATTAAAGAACTACATGTAACGGAGTCTCATGCCTAGTTTGATGCTTAGCCACAGCACTTACTGTACCATCTTCTAGAGATACAGCTTAATGGTGTAACATTAGAAAATGCTGACCATTTCCGCTACCTTGGCAGCCACCTCTCCACCAAAGTCAACATCGACACCGAAATACAACACCGCCTGAGCTCTGCAAGTGCAGCATTTTCCCGAATGAAGCAGAGTGTGTTTGAGGACCGGGACATCCGTAGGGATACCAAGGTGCTTGTCTATAAAGCTATTGTCTTCCCAACCCTGCTATATGCCTGCGAAACATGGACAGACATCACATGCAACTCCTGGAACGATTCCATCAGCGCTGCCTCCGGAAAATCCTGCAAACCTCTTGGGAAGACAAGCGGACAAACGTCTCCCAAAGCAGTTGCTCTACTCTGAATTTAAGAACGGAAAACAGAACGTTGGTGGACAGGAAAAGAGATTTAAAGATGGGCTCAAAGCCAACCTTAAAATCTCTGGCATAGACCCTGAGAACTGGGAAGTCCTGGCCCTTGAGCGCTCCAGCTGGAGGTCAGCTGTGACCAGCAGTGCTGCAGAATTCGAGGAGGCACGAGTGGAGGGTGAAAGAGAGAAACATGCCAGGAGGAAGGCGTGTCAAGCCAACTCCGACTGGGACCGCCTTCCACCTAGAAACCAATGCTTTCACTGTGGGAGAAGATGTGGGTCAAGAATAGGGCTCCACAGCCACCTACGAATCCACAAGGAAACCCATCATGGAAGACCATCTTACTCGTCCAACGAGGGATCGCCTAAGTAAGTAAGTAAGTAAGTGTACCATTTTCTATCCTGCTTATTTAAAACTAAAAGAACTGTCATGATATTAACTTAATATGTGAAATAAATACATCCAGCTGATAATAGACGTAGTGCAATTATCATTTGTGAGATCTACTAATTAAATTATATTATCATAAATGATATAGAACAAAGGGATTGACTTGAGTCATTTCACCTCAGGCTAATGCCTTGAAATATAAAATAAATAAATAAGGACGATCATTACTATTATGATTATTATGCATATGCAACAGAATGGTTTCTAATCTAAAGATAACTCTAATTAAACTGGCTGATTATTCCCATTGTGGATAATGCCGATGTGGCTGCTAAGTGCTTATGTCACAGTCGGAATTGCCTGGGAGAACACATTTAGATTATCATTTTGGATTGATTTATATTGTTACATGACACCAATCAGAAAGATAAATCTATAGCTAGCATTTCCTAAAGGGCTGTGATTACATTAATAATTTCCGGAGTGTACAAATTAACATCAGTATTAAATTTCCAGTACAGTCTTGGCCATGACCAGCACCATTTCCCTATAAGAAAAAGAAAGCTTATGAGATTAGCCTGGGATGGCCCAGAAAGATGTTTGTTTCTAGCTGTAAACATGTTTCTAAACCCTGATAACATACAAATTCAGTAAGCAATTTGATGGAGGGTACAAGTCATTTTGTTGGATAGCACCACAGGCAACGGGAGGACAAAATGCAGAAGTTAAGTAAGATTTCACCATAAAACAAATGCCAAAATACCTGACAAATCAAATGCAGAAAGGTATAATTCATGCAACATAGATGCCTCCCTCCAAGCAGTAATAGACTGTACCAAAACAAATACCTCTGTAGTGATATATATGAAAATACTTGTTGAGATTAATTTCACAATTCAGCAGCAGATCAGTTGCACAACTTCAGCGCTTTCCAGTAGCTTCTTCCTGCACAGTATTTTCAGTCAACTGCTCCCACAAGCTGCAGTCACTCTGGAACTCTTTTACAGACACTTGAGCACATGCCCGGCCATTCTCAGTTTTACTATTGTTTTCCCCTCCAATCTAGATGACACTACAAACTTACCACAGCACATGGTTATATCTTGTTTTAGCAGACAGATTCTTTTAATCAATTACATAGAGCCTTCGACGGACAGCATCACAGCACAAGCACACTCTATATGACTTCCTTATATACAATTCTATACAATTACACATAGCAATCTCTGATTGGTTCCCAACTCATTAACTTAACTCAGACCCAGGATTGCATCATTCACAATCACCTGGACTAGGCCAGAACACATTCCCCAAATGATTCCCTATATACAGTTAATGCATGACTCAGCATTTCCAATAGAAGCCTATTAGCAGTGCATGACTCAGCTATATTACATTACAATACATTGTAAAAACTGACAATACTATATATTCAGCAATAATAAAAATCATCATCATCTTTATTTATACCCCGCCACCATCTCCCCGAAGGGGTCTCAGGGTGGCTACATGAAGCCAAGCCCAAAGATACAATACAACTGAGTAAAATACAAAATACAGACAACAAAATTATATCAGAATAAAATACATAAAATAACAATAAGATAAAGCAAATAGACATATTATAAAATCGAACTTAATGGGTAGTACAATGCAAAAAACTAAAATACTCCCAATGTTGTTTACAACATATTCCCAGCTTCTACAAAGTCACTACTTCAGTGTTTACTTTTTGAAGCATGGCTAAACAGTTATGCAAGAAGGTCAGTACAAATAACCTTTTTTCCTTATTTACATATAATGAGAGTTTTGACAATCCTACTTTCAAAGCAAGAAGAAACATTCCAGGGCTGAGAACAGTATTCCCCTGAATGCTTAAGTGTGACAGATGCCGTCTCAGTAATTGCCAATCAGCCTATACACAGCAGCTGAAAACACAAAATACATCACTTTGATCTCCTTGACTCAAAATGCATTTCCCAGACATGAGATCTGCACCACTTACAGAACCTGTCCATTCTCTAGCTACATTTGAAAATATATATTTGGTTAAACTGTAGAAGTTTCTTCACAAATCCAAGTGCTACAACTTACAATCTGAAGTTCAATACATCCAAAAGCAAGTATGCATCTTTCCTCTCCAAAAGCTCAACTTCCCAAAGGACAAAGAAAGGTCATCACAAACATGCACATAATTTAGTTTTACTACTAATTTGATAAATGAATGCCCCATTTAATCAGTGTGTTGAAAAGTAAGGCATGTATAAAATTTCAGCATAGGTTTTTTGAAAAATGTGCAGGGAGCAGATTACTTACATTTGGCAGGCAGGTCATAACCACAAGTGATTTTGGCTTGCCCAGTTTCACAGCCACTTAGGTTGCGACATTCAGCAACCAGGCAGGGCCCAGCTGCTCTATGTATACAGCCGTCAACTAAAAGATAAAAAAAGGGGGGGGGGGGGGGGAGAGAGAGAGAGACATTAAAAATCAAGATAGAAAAATTTGCATTACTTTCAAAGACATAGGGTGCAGAAAAACAAATATTCCAAATTTAATAATATTTGGGTATCAAACACAATCCAGTGGCAGCAGAATTTGCTGCAGAAACACGAATGGGCAACAATACTGTGCTGTGACATAATGTTGCTTCTGAGACAGTCTTCCAAAAAAAAGAGAGAGAGAGAGAGAGAAAGATATCCACTCAGATAGAACAAAACATTTTGTGTTGTTTTAAAAAGTTTGTGAGGTAGTAAAAGAACACAAAACCAAATATGTACCATCTCATCTTAACAACTAAATTGGCTCCCCCAATGAAAATGAATGGTTTTTATACTTCCCCTGATACAGACAGATAGACAGATGTTTTTGCAAAGTCCTGGAAATATAAGGTTAATAATATTCAGCCCCAAATTACAGTGAAACCTTGGTATCTGCTGGGGTTTGCTTCTTGGACCCCCATGGATACCAAAACCTGTGGGCGCTTGAGTACCTTTATATGTAGTTTATTCGATGCTTAGACCATTGGTCTTTCACATACAAGGCAAGGCAAATAAACAAATACGAGGGGTATTTTTAAAGTAAAGTCCGTTTTGTTGTAGACACTAGTAGTTCGCGCGCATACCGGAACGAGCGTGTGCGTCGTGTACCGGCATGCCTCGGGAACAACTGTGCTCAGTTTCCGCTCTGTAGCTAACCTGTACGGTTCTGTTCTGTGCTTTAAAAATGTTTAAGACTATCATCTCACCCGCCACATGTGAGGTTCGCTCAGTGATACGGTTTTTGTCAGCAAGGAACCTGCCTGTTGCAGAAATTCATTGACAGATTTGTGAAGTGTACGGTGATACTGTTATGAGTGAAAGCAAAGTGCATAAGTGGGTATGACAATTCAAAGATGGTCGTGACAATGTCCATGATGAGGACCGCTCCGGTCGCCCTTTTTTGATTACAGACTATTTGGTTATCGGAGCAGGTGGCAAGTTTTTATGAAGAGGGTATTTTAAAATTGGTTCAGAGGTATGATAAGTGTTTGAACAAACTTGGCAACTATGTCGAAAAATTGAGTGAAGTATGTACTTTCTGAAAATAAATTTACTTTTTTGAAATAAACTTTCGTTGTGTACTTATGTTCCAACGGACCTTACTTAAAAAATACCCCTCATATATGAACACCAGATTATTAAATACAATATAAAATACACAATAAAATACACATTGCGATCGCGCTTGGTCTGACCTCTAAGGTCATGACCTTATCCTCCACAGAGTTCCTTTATATACAACTAGCTGTACCCGCCACACGTTGCTGTGGCCAACCTTCCCTCCCTCTTTCTCTTCTTTCCTTCTCTCCTTCCTTCCTTCCTTCCTTCTCTTCCTCTTCCCTTCCTTTCCCCCTTTTCTTTCAGTTTTCTTCCTTCTGTTTTCTTCCCCCCTTTTCTTCCTTCTCTACCTATTCTTGGACTGCAACTCCCAGCATTCCTCCTGATCTATCTATCTATCTATCTATCTATCTATCTACCTATCTCTATCTAATCTATCTATCTGGAGGATTGCTGGGAGTTGCAGTCCAGGAATAGGAAATTACAAATATGCAGGGATTGGGATGCTCTCAAAGAAATCCAAAGAGAAGAATTGTATTTACATATTACTTGTAAGCCGCTCTGAGTCTCCTTTGGGGTAAAAAGGGAAGCATATAAATTTCATAAATAAATAAATAAGAAAGCTTGCATCGTGGAAGCACTGCATTTCGATCCTCCTCCTCCCCTAAAGGGCCTAGTCTAGGGGATACTGGGAGCAGTAGTCCAGAAGAAAATCTGAATATGCTTTCTTCTGGACTCCAGGGGGAGTCAACAACAATTCTTTATTGATTAGTCAATTTTGACCATATCAAAACATACAAAACATACACATACAGTAAAACCATATATGAATATGAGGCATCATGGCCTACTGGCCTGTCAACCCACTCCTAAATAATTGAGCAACTATGAGATAAAAAGGTTAAAAGATTAAAATTGTTTAATTCCTTAAAATAGAGGGAGTCATTTTTGCATGTGCGCTGTAGCATCTTTTTGCTTTTTTGGCTTTTTAAGTCCCTTCTGCTGTTTTTCAGTATTTTTAGGAGTGATGGTAACTGATAGGTGTATTGTGTCCAAATTTGGCGTCAATTCGTCCAGTGGTTTTTGAGTTATGTTAATCCCACAAATGAACATTACATTTTTATTTACATAGATGATATAGAAATGCCCTCTGTAATATAAAGTTGTTTGCTTTATGGATTTTTAAAATATTTTCAAGACATTGATAGTTAAACACATGGATGCAGGATGCTTTGATAGGGAGGGCCAATCATAAACACATATAAGTGCTTAGAGCAGTGTTTCTCAACCTGGGGGTCGGGACCCCTGGAGGGGTTGGAAAGGGGTGTCAGAGGGGTCACCAAAGACAATCAGAAAACTCAGCATTTTCTGTTGATCATGGGGGTTCTGTGTGGGAAGTTTGGCCCAATTCTATCATTGGTATGGTTCAGAAGGCGTTTTAATTGTAGGTGAACTATACATCCCAGCAACTACAACTCCCAAATGTCAAGGTCTATTTCCCCCAAACTCCACCAGTGTTCACATTTGGGCATACTGAGTATTTGTGCCATGTTTGGTTCAGATACATCATTGTTTATGTTCACAGTGCTCTCTGGATGTAGGTGAACTACAGCTCCCAAACTCAAGGCCAATGCCCACCAAACCCTTCCAGTATTTTCTGTTGGTCATGAGAGTTATGTGTGCCAAATCTGGTTCAATTGCATCATTGGTGGAGTTCAGAATGCTCTTTTAATTTAAATGAACCCTAAATCCCAGCAACTACAACTCCCAAATGACAAAATCAACCCCCCCCCCCCAATCCCACCAGTATTCAAATTTGGGCGTATGGGGTATTTGTGCCAAATTTGGTCCAGTGAATGAAAATACATCCTACATATCAGATATTTACATTATGATTAATAACATTAGCAAAATTACAGTTATGAAGTCACAACAAAAATAATGTCGTGGTTGGGGGTCATCACAACATGAGGAACTGCATTAAGGGGTCACAGCATTAGGAAGGTTGAGAACCACTGGCTTAGAGTTATCATTGTGAATGGAGGCATGCAAAATAAGAAAGATCCCAAGAATACACACACACACACACACAAATGAATTTTAACAGCACAAGCCTGTCATGTTCACATTGCTGATTATTTACCTAGCCACTTGCCAAGTAAGAAGAAAATTGTTTTTACTATTATTAAACGAAGTGAAAATGAAGGCATAATTCAGTATTACTTTGTAGATACTATATAATCCCTTTGGGTTAGTTGGTGGGCTATTAAATGCTAGAAATGAATTAAATAAATAAAATTATTTCGCTGGATTGCTTAGCACTTCCCACATCATAAAATCTTTTAATACAGAACAATTGCACATCACAACAGCATCTCTCCTTGAACTCCATTCACATTACTACTTTAATATTCCAAACATTTAATCATTTAAATCATAACAGCTGCAATCGTAATATCAGCTAAAAGTTACTGGTGCAATTCTTAGTGGTTATTGCCCTCAGGAGCCTAAAAGAAAAATATTAGCTATGAAAAAATTTGAAAAGAAAAGAAACGCAGAAAGAGGTTTTATTCTTGTCACAAGCAATACACATTTTTTCCTCGATCACAAATACAAACAGAGTTTTGAAAATAAAATTAAAGCTAATTATATCATCACAGTTGTTGCTAGTCTCTACATCACTGACAGTACAAATAATTTATTACCAGAAACCTGCAATCACAATATGTTCTCAGTAATAGTGAGATTACAGTCAGGCATAAAAAGTAATAGACTATGTCCACAATTCTCTAGTACTAAAATATGCCTTGTGGATTTGTTAGATTCAAAAGCCTTACGTACAATTTGAGATTGCTGGTTTTGTTTAGGTTTAACCCAGTGTCCAATGGATCTATTGCCAGTCCTTTGGGACAGTAGTTGACTTCCTATCTTCCTCTTATGCATGGATGCAGGGGAGCAATAGGGCTAATCAGGCAGGGTCCAGGATAGATAGGCCCTGCATCACTTTTATAAATTCAATTCAGTTCAACATTCCATCCTTTTCAGTCCCAGTGTGACTTGACTTTGTCTTGGAGAAGACATATGCAAGTTGTAGTTACTGGGATGTATAGTTCACATACAATCAAAGAGCATTCTGAACTCCACCAATGATGGAATTGAACCAAATATGGCACACAGAACTCCCACGATGAACAGAAAATATATATCAGTGATTGGTTTGGGGGGGGGGGGCAAAATACTGTTTGCTTACCATTGAAAATTATCTAAGGCCGCCTCTATATTCAAGGGCTAGAGGAATTAGCTAGGGAATACTAACAATGGGAACAGGGCCTTGCTTATGGTCTGTTTCTTTTATTCCTGAGGAAGGCTAGGCCAAGGTTGTTTGGCTAGATTCCAGAAAGTGGGAATTTAGTTTGGAATTATTATCAGAGATTAGTTTCCTGAGATATTCTCCTGTTTGTTAACTCTAGATTTGAACGCAGAACCCATCTAAGAATTGTACATCAAACGTAACCAAAACCTTTTGTGCCATTCACTTACAGAAACCATTACGCATTTGTATCAGAAGAGTTTAAGCCTGTTAAATAAAAGCTTTGTTATAGTTAACACATTACAACAGCCTGTGTGTGAACATCATTGGTATTTAAACCCTCTGAGTGAAGAGTACATCACACTGGCAACAAAGATCCGCCTAATCAAAGCCATGGTATTCCCTGTAGTAACCTACGGATGTGAGAGCTAGACCTTAGGGAAGGCTGAGCGAAGGAAGATCGATGCTTTTGAACTGTGGTGTTGGAGGAAAGTTCTGAGAGTGCCTTGGACTGCGAGAAGATCCAACCAGTCCATCCTCCAGGAAATAAAGCCCGGCTGCTCACTGGAGGGAAGGATACTAGAGACAAAGTTGAAGTACTTTGGCCACATCATGAGGAGACGGCAAAGCCTAGAGAAGACAATTATGCTGGGGAAAGTAGAAGGAAAAAGGAAGAGGGGCCGACCAAGGGCAAGATGGATGGATGGCATCCTTGAAGTGACTGGACTGACCTTGAAGGAGCTGGGGGTAGTGACGGCTGACAGGGAGCTCTGGCGTGGACTGGTCCATGAGGTCACGAAGAGTCGGAGACGACTGAACGAATGAACAACAACAACCAGAAGAGTTTAACCCTGTTAAATAAAAGTTTTGTTATAGTTAACATTACAACAGCCTGTGTGTGAACATCATTGGTATTTAAACCCTCTGAGAGCAGGGCCTCCCCAGAAGATGTTAAACTCTGAGGTGGGGTGTAGAAGGAGATATGTTCGGACAGGAACACTGGACCGGAGCCATATAGGGTTTTATAGGTCAAAACCAGCATTTTGAATTGTGCTTGGAACTGGATCGGCAGCCAGTGTATAACAAATATACTGTATGTGCTCTGAAAGAATTTGTCTGGGCTACCTTCCGTCAAAATCCTTGGAAGCTTCGAGGTAAAACCAGGACAAAAGGATGAACTTCCAGGAGCAATCCATGTTGGGAAGGAAAGAAAGAGAGGAAAGAAGAGGAAAGAGGAGGAAAGTGAATTGAAAAAGATTCAATATACCCCAAGGAGAACTCTTGGATGGGGGTTTCCAAATCTACAATGTTATTATGAGGCTTTCCAATTAAGAGCACTACTAGAAATAAGTTTAAAGGGAGAAGATAAATGGATAAAAGTAGAGAATGAAATAAATGTAGGATGGGGAAAATACGGGTTATACACCAGAGATATTAACAAAATAAAGGAAAATCTAACAGGACCAAGAAAGGTAGCATATGACTGTTGGCAAAAACGGCAAAAACTATGGGCATATAAAATATCAGGAAAGACCCCAATTAAGAGCATGGGACTCCCCGAAAGGTTAGCAAATAACTTAGAAGAAAAGGGATTAAGGAGGGTAAAAGATATGTGGAAACAAGATGGAGAGATAATTAATTGGCCAGAGCTTTTGGAAAAGGGGGGAAGAGAAAATTGGTTAAAATTAAGAGGGATTTGGGAAAAAGTAAAAAAAAGAGGGTGCAAAGCCCACTGAAGAACTAAAGGTAGATACATTGCTAAATGCCAGAGAAAAGACAAGTAAAGGAATAGTGGCAAAAATATATAATTTAATGGTAGAAGATAAAGAGTTTATGGTTAGAGCAATAAGTAACAAATGGAATGGAGTTAAATCATTACAGACAAAAGAAATAGAGGAAATAATTAGGAATATGAATAAAATAAGAATAGAAAAATATAATGAATTGGAAAAAAGATGATATTAAGATGGTATAGAACTCCTGAACTCCTATATGTTAAAAGGAAAGAATTCGAAGTGTTGGCATTGTAATAAAGAAAAAGGTACTTATTCACACATGTGGTGGGAGTGTTCTGAAATAAAAAAAAATTCTGGCAAATGATACAAGGAAAAATTCAGGAGATATTCCAGATAAAGATTCAAATTAATAATGAATTGCTACTTTGGGAAGTGTTGGATCATCCTAGTATACTAATTGCCAGGAGTTATTTAAGGTAACAATAAGAGCAGCCCATGCGGTGATTGCTAGAGGATGGAAAGACAAATCGAAATGGACGTTAACTAATTGGAATGATTATATGTATGACCAAGTGCTGTTAGATATTACGGGAATTATGACTAAGCAAACACCAAGAATGGACAAAGAAAAGATCATTACAAATAGATGGAAGGTCTACTTCAACTGGGTGAAAAATGGAGGAGCCAACGATCACATCAAAGAAAAATACAAAGACTCTACCAGTGGCTGGATCTGCAAGATTAGCTAGAAATATACTGTGGTTGAAGAGGGAGGGGGAGAGAGGGAGGGAGGGAAGGAGGGAGAGGGAGGGAAGGTGGAGATAATGTAATATACACCAGTGTAAATTAGCAGAATGTCTTTAATATTTGTTGAATTATTCAGGTTTTATATGTGTAACACTTGGAATTTGGCTTACTGATCTGTGTGTATAACATAATAAAAATATCTTTTTTAAAAAAAGAGGAGGAGAGTGAAAAGAAGACCTTCCAATCAAATACATACTGCCAAACATGTCACAGATGGAAACTGGGGAAATACAGCCAGGCAACATCAGAATGTGATCAAGACAGAAATAGTTCTAAACGGGGAAGACCACACCAGCCAGGAGAGGCTGCAGCAGTGGCATGAGTCTACTGGGAAGGGCAAGAGACCACCCACCTCCTGTACTCTCCTCAATGCTGTGTTAAATGAAAGCAAAATACTTTTGAATGTCACCTCAGTTTGAAACAAACAGAAAGATGTGGTAAGTGGGACATTAAAATGTATGGGATGAAGAGGAGTAATCACTATTGCCCTTGCCAAACTGGAGCAATTGGTCGGTATACATTTAGTATATTTTTGGAATCTGGAAATATTTACTTTACCACACAACCCAGTAGAATAAAGAAATTAGAGGAAATCATGATGGAAGTTGTTGTTCTAGCAAGGGCAGGTGTTAAGTCCACACTGTCACTAAAGGCAGCAGAGACCTGACAGTCTATCTATATTATGCATTAGAAACTCAATTGCATGCTTTGAAGTGCTTTATGCCTTTGTTAGCGTTCAGGCAGCCGGGTTTGGAAGGGGGAAAAAACATGCATAAATGATTCTTTTTAATACTCAAAATCCTGAACCTGTCTCATTAAATTTACAAGATGCTATTCTGAAGAGTATTTTAATCATCACAGGCAAGCACAATTACAGAATTGCATTTTCAAACCTTTCCATTTGAAACATTCAGTATTTTTCACCCTAGGAATAAATGTACAAAATATGTGCCTGTGCTGCTAAAATCCTGATTGCAATGAACTGCAAGTGCAAATTTCAACCTACAGTTACATGAATTATGAGATATACAGCATTAGTAGAGAAAGGGACAAGCTTTAGAAATCATGAAGAGGTCAGAAAGGGGCGATTGATTTTCAAGAAAATTGTCATTTTGTTCATTATTGAAATACCTATTACACTGATGCCCATCTATTCTGCCTTGGTTAGACCACACCTGGAATATTGTGTCCAATTCTGGGCACCACAATTGAAGAGAGATATTGACAAGCTGGAATGTGTCCAGAAGAGAGCGACTAAAATGACCAAGTGTCTGGAGAACAAGCCCTATGAGGAGCAGCTTAAAGAGCTGGGCATGTTGCCTGAAGAAGAGAAGGTTGAGAGGAGACAGGATAGCCATGTATAAATACATGAGAGGAAGTCAGAGGGAGGAGGGAGCAAGCTTGTTTTCTGCTGCCCTTGAGACTAGGATGCGGAACAATGGCTTCAAACTACAAGTAAGCAGATTCCATCTGAATATTAGGAAGAAATTCCTGACTATGAGAGCCATTCAGCAGTGGAACTCTCTGTCCCGAAGTGTGGTGGAGGCTCCTTCTTTGGAAACTTTTAAATAGAGGCTGGATGGCCATCTGTCGGAGGTGTTTTGAATATGATTTTCCTGCTTCTTGGCAGAGGGTTGGACTGGATGGCCCATGAGGTCTCTTCCAACTCTATGATTCTATTATAACACTAGCCGTCCCCTGCTACGTGTTGCTGTGGCCCACATGGGGGTTCTGTGTGGGAGGTTTGGCCC
Organism: Anolis sagrei; assembly: GCF_037176765.1. Classification (NCBI taxonomy): domain Eukaryota; kingdom Metazoa; phylum Chordata; class Lepidosauria; order Squamata; family Anolidae; genus Anolis; species Anolis sagrei. The sequence goes on from NC_090021.1 coordinate 159,262,888, forward strand.
AGTTCTATCGTTGGTGGGGTTCAGAATGCTCTGTGATTGTAGGTAAACTATAAATTCCAGCAACTACAACTCCCAAATCTCAAGATTCTATTTTCCCCAAACTCCACCAGTGTTCACATTTGGGCATATTGAGTATTCATGTAGAGTTTGGTCCAGATCCATCATTGTTTGAGTGCACAGTGATCTCTGGATGTAGGTGAACTACAACTCCAAAACCAAAGGACACTGCCCACCAAACCCTTCCAGTATTTTCTGTTGGTTGTGGGAGAACTGTGTGCCAAGTTTGGTTCAATTCTATCTTTGGTGGGGTTCAGAATGCTCTTTGACTGTAGGTGAACTATAAATCCCAGCCACTACAACTCCCAAATGCCAAAATCAATTTGTTTGAGTGAAGGACATACATTGGGTTGCTAGGTGTCTTGTGTCCAAATTTGGTGTCAATTCGTCCAGTGGTTTTTGAGTTCTGTTAATCCCACAAACAAACACTACATTTTTATTTATATAGATGTACTTTCAACAAACCTTGATTTCTTTAAAAAATACAATATCAAGATACATTGTAATTTCAGAGATGATTCTGAATAACCAAACCCCAAAAATCTAATTTTAGAACAAGTGAGAAACCCTTGTTTAAGCAACAGAGCTTCTATGACATACATAAAGGGAAAGTTAAGCTATGTGTGGATGACATAATAGTCACTTCCTAAGGTCCATTGCAAACTCAAGCCAATCCTGTAGTTTTTAATCCCTGATTTTGAGGAATTAAAGAGCTGATATGGATGAGAACTGCCCATGATGATGCCATTTATGCAAAATACTCAATGCAGAGTTGTGAGAGCGGGAGGCATGATAGAAGAAGTAACAGGCAAGCATAACTCCTCCTGCCCAGACAGTTTGCACATAACACACTGTGACCAAGGTACAAATAGAACATTTAATTCATGAATAGCATGAAATTGCATGTGAAACCTACTAACTTACTATATTTCTAAAACATAACATAACACAGTTTTGTGTTCATCACCAATAGTCAAATGAATATGAATGAAATCAGTGCCAATCCCTGCATTAAGGTAGAAAGAACAATTCCAAGTCCAGTTACTTCATAATTACTGCATTTAGGTCAGTACAAAAGTGCCCGGGGAGGCTGAAATTCACTCATTCACAAACACAACTGCCTTTTTATTGTCAGATTTGAATTTATCTATTGTTTAGAATAGAAGTGGTGTAGTTGCCCTATATAAATTTAGGGCAACTATACTGGCAGGTGGTGGTATATAGCATACCCAGAAAATAACATGTGAATTGACCTTTTAGGTTCTATCATGGTATTGGCAGAGTACCTATGGCATCTCCGTTTGTTTCAAGGTCTGGTCTCATATCATAGAATCACAGAATCATAGAATCAAAGAGTTGGAAGAGACCTCATGGGCCATCCAGTCCAACCCCCTGCCAAGAAGCAGGAATATTGCATTCAAATCACCCCCAACAGATGGCCTTCCAGCCTCTGTTTAAAAGCTTCCAAAGAAGACACAATATTCCAGGTGTGGTCTAACCAAAGCGGAATAGAGGGGTAGCATAACTTCCCTAGATCTAGACACTAGGCTCCTATTGATGCAGGCCAAAATCCCATTGGCTTTTTTTTTTTTTTGCCACCACATCACATTGTTGGCTCATGTTTAACTTGTTGTCCACAAGGACTCCAAGATCTTTTTCACATGTACTGCTCTCGAGCCAGGCATTGTCCCCTATTCCGTATCTTTGCATTTCGTTTTTCCTGCCAAAGTGGAGTATCTTGCATTTGTCCCTGTTGAACTTCATTTTGTTAGTTTTGGCCCGTCTCTCTAATCTGTCAAGATCGTTTTGAATTCTGCTCCTGTCCTCTGAAGTATTGGCTATCCCTCCCAATTTGGTGTCGTCTGCAAAATTGATGATCCTGCCTTCTAGCCCTTCATCTAAGTCATTAATAAAGATGTTGAACAGGACCGGGCCCAGGACCAAACCCTGCGGCACTCCACTTGTCACTTCTTTCCAGGATGAAGAGGAAGCATTGGTGAGAATCACCCTCTGCGTTTGTCCATTTAACCAATTACTGATCCACCTCACTGTAGTTTTGCCTAGCCCACATTGGACTAGTTTCCTTGCCAGAAGGTCATGGGGGACCTTGTTGAAGGCCTTACTGAAATCCAGGTACACTACATCCACGGCATTCCCCGCATCTATCGAGCTTGTAACTCTATCAAAAAAAGACATCAGATTAGTCTGGCATGACTTGTTTTTGATAAATCCATGTTGACTATTCGCGATGATTGCATTTGTTTCTAAGTGTTTACAGACCACTTCCTTAACAATCTTTTCCAGAATCTTGCCCGGTATCGACGTGAGGCTGACTGGACGGTAATTGTTTGGGTCATCCTTTTTTCTTGAAGATTGGGACCACATTGGCCCTCCTCCAATCTGCTGGAACTTCTCCCGTTCCCCAGGAACTCTAAAAAATGATTGCCAATGGTTCCGAAATGACTTCCGCTAGTTCCTTCAATACTCTTGGGTGTAGTTGATCTGGCCGTGGGGACTTGAACTCATTTAGAGCGGCCAGGTATTCCTGGATGACTTGTTTCCCAATTTGGGGTTGGATATCTGAATTCTTGTTATATAACCTGCCATTGAAGGATGGTAAAAACTTGGCTGTGGGACCAAGCTTTCGGGACAGGGCAATAAAGCAGCAATAAGAAAGATGACCAGGCCAATTAGATTTGATGCGGATGACTAAGACGGTTTTAAATGGTGTATTTTAATATTTTGATAAATCTTTATGTATTTTATGTGAATTTGTGTCCCGGCATTGAATGTTTGCCATGTATATGGTGTGCTTCACCTTGAGTCCCCTTTGGGGTGAGAAGGGCGGAATATAAATGTTTTAAATAAATAAATAATAAATATTGTTAATAAATTCCTATTTAGATTGGGCAGTTTCTGAAAGCAAGTGCTATATCAGCAAAATTGCATGTCATTATTTCTTTACCCAAAATGTCAGGTTTTACAATGTATTGTAATGTAATATAGCTGAGTCATGCACTGCTAATGGGCTTCTATTGGAAATGCTGAGTCATGCATTAACTGTATATAGAACTTCATTTGGGGAATGTGTTCTGGCCTAGTCCAGGTGATTGTGAATGATGCAATCCTGGGTTTGAGTTGAATCAATGAGTTGGGAACCAATCGGTGATTGCTATGTGTAAATGAATTGTATATAAGGAAGTCATATACAGTGTATATTTCTCCTTGTGCTATGATGTTGTTCGTCGAAGGCTATATGCAATTAAAGAACCTGTCTGCTAAGACAAGATATAACTGTATGCTGTGGTAAGTTTGTAATATCATCTAGACTGGGGAAAAGACAATGGTAAAACTGACAATGGCTGGGCATGTGCTCAAGTGTCCGTAAAAGGTTCGAGTGACTGCAGGCTGTAGAAGCAGTTGACAGAAAATACTGTGCAGGAAGAAGCTACTGGAAAGTGCTGAAGTTGTGCAACTGATCTGCTGCTGAATTGTGAAGTTAATCTCAACAAAAAATGTCAACATTCAGTAAGGGACACTCAGCATGGCCACACATTATTCAACCAACATCCACTCACTTCCATTAGGATTACAGTTGGCCTGCCATATTTGTGGAGACATACATTCCAGGACCCACAGAAAGTACCAAAAATTTGTGGATGCTTAGGATCCATTATATGCAAAGGTGTCAGCTCACAACAGCTGCTCCCAATGAAAACACAGGACCACGCTCTGGTATCAAAGAGAACTTTACTGCTGGAAACATAGACATGCAAAAAGCCGAGATTGCCTGGCGTCAGCCGGCACCTCCTTATATACCCTCCCCCTCATTCAAAGATGTACCTCCCGCCAAGACAAAAACCCCGCGTAATTCACCCGCCCAAACTGCTGGCCGTTTTCTTTCAGGGTCAACCGCTGCATGTGCTTTATCAGTGTCCTGGCACCAAAACCAAGGCCCTGGAAACTGGGTCCTGACACAAAGGTGTAGCAAAATGGCTCCCCTTGAATGAAAGGGTGAACAAACTAAAAGGAGTGCTGGAGAGTATGTGAGGATAAATGAAATGGCAGGAGGATACAGAAGCAGGCTCGTAGCCTGGGGGGGGGGGGTGTTAAGTGTTCAACCCTTAACCCCGAAATATTTCAGGCTAAAAAACTGGTTTACTCATGATTTTGGTTAACCAGTTAAAAATCATGAGTAAACCAGGTTTTTCAACCTGAAACATTTCGGGGGGAGGGGGGTTGAACCCTTAAACACTCCCCCCCCCCCCCAGCTATCAGTGAAGTGCTCAGCACAAGAAAGTCAAGATTTGCCTTTTGGAATTTTTTCCTGGAAATGTTATTTTAATCCATAGATCTAGAGTCTGCGGATACTGCGGGTTGACTGTCAGATTTAAAGCCCAGTTGAAACAAGTTGGCTTACAATGGGTAAGAGGCACTTTAGGGTACAAGCCATCTACTCTAGTAATTCTAACCTGCCAAATGGACACCTCTAACATTTATCACATAGTCACGATGGGTTGTGTCAAAGAATATGGAACATAATCCAGGATTCTACCATGGAAAAGAATATAATTGTGCATGAATTTCCCAACACAGTGTGTCCCAGAGAGATGTGGAACTTTTTGGTCTACGTTTTGAAGGCTTCCAGGAAGATGCAGGAGTAAAAAAGATAGAAACACAGGTCTCTTTCTGAAACAGTGGGTGGCATCAAGCACTGGAAACCTATGTCTGCTTTTGCAACAAGTACAGTACTTACTTTCTTAGTGCTGGTTCACACAGGCTTCTGCTTTACACCACAGAATTGCTCAACTACGTTTTAAAGAAAATATTGTAGTCTATTTCCCCCTTTTCCAATTCAACACACACTTTGCATAGCAAAATGAACAAATCCATTCTCATCGTCTTCCTCATAAAAAGTAGGACTATCTAAATTTAAGTATAAATATTCATGTCTGAAAATAATAATTTCAGGAAAATATGAATTGACATTGCAAATAAAGAGGAACTGGAAGATGATAATAGTCTTTTACTCAGCATTGTCTCTGAACAATACACAATTTCAATATGTAGTTTAAGAAATGCCATGTATTTTTCACTATAGACAGAAATACTGCTCCTCAGAAGCCTGACTTAAATGGACATTTTTTCAGTTATTGTAGAATCTGATTTCTCTTTATAGTCCAAACAATCCTAGAAATGGTTCCCTGATCTCAAACCATATTTAGTCTTGGCCAACTAAGGAAAATAAGTTACTCTTCCTATATAAAACTGATATCAAGTAAACATTATATTAAAATAGGAAAGGAGTAATATTTTTGCAGAGTAAATATCTTCATATTAAAGAAAACATAGAAACGGAATTGTCAACGTTCCACTCCACAGAATCCTTTGGAGATTCCTGGTATCTAGTTAAATACTTCAAGGTAGGTGAGATTGTGCAGTCCCGTATCCCAGAAGCAAAGTGGCATACCCCTCTCCTAGGATTAGGTGTGCTGATCCTTCTTGAAATCATCAGGCAAATTTGGATTATCAAAACTACTATGAAGTTGAATCCCATAAGGAATTACTAATTGAAAGAATACCATTCCAGTGCTTCTTAGACTGTCTGATATGAGAGACTTGCAGTTATTTTTTCTGCAATGTGCCAGGGACGGACCAGCACTAAATTTTTGCCCATTGAGTACAATTGTTACTTCCTTTCCTGGAAAGTTTCCAGGATCAGGAGGCAATAACCCAAGGACCACCACTTTGAGTAGACAACACTGTCAAGAAAATGCAGACACCAGGCAACTGCACTAGGACTGTGGTGCAGCTGGCTGGGAGTCAACTGCATTAAAATCACTACTGACCAAAAGTGAATGTCCGACCAATTTGTGTAGCTTGCTGTTGACCTTTGCAGCCCGAAAGATAGTAGCATCCGTCAAGTAGGAAAATTTAGGTACCAACACATGGGGAGGCTAATTTAACTAATTTACGATGCCATAAAAATCTCCACCAAGCCTGCAAAGAATGAGGAAGTGTTTCACCAGTGTCACAAATGTAAGGTGAAGCAACAGCACCCCTGGTGGCCAGAATACCCTCATGAAAAGTTGGAATGTTAAATTGCCTCTGTGTCTGTCTATATATGTTGTTTGTCTATGGCAGGGGTCCTCAAACTAAGGCCCGGGGGCCAGATGCGGCTCTCCAAGGTCATTTACCCGGCCCTCACTCAGGGTCAACCTAAGTCTGAAATTACTTGAAAGCACACAACAACAACAACAACAACGCTATCTCGTCAGCCAAAAGCAGGCCCACACTTCCCATTGAAATACTAATAGGTTTATATTTGTTAAAATTGTTCTTCATTTTAAATATTGTATTTTAAGTGTTTTTGCACTACAAAGATGATATGTGCACTGTGCATAGGAATTCATTAATTTTTTTTCAAATTATAACCCGGCCCTTCAACAGTTTGAGGGACTGTGACCTGGCCCTCTGTTTAAAAAGTTTGTGGACCCCTGGTCTATGGCATTGAATGTTTGCAGTCAGGCCCGTAGCCAGGATTTTGATTCGGGGGGGGGGGGGGGAGCTGAGTCTGAGTGAAAGAGGGTCTACCCTAGCAAACCTTTTGTATTGTTACTCCAATACCCCCATACATATGGAATATATTGAGCATGGTGATCAGATCATGATATGAATAAACATAACAGTTTAAATAATGTACCAGTAAGGCCTTCTCGCGGACCACCATGAGACTTTTGTGGGGGGCTGAAACCCCTCAAGCCCCCCCCCCCCCCGGCTACATGTCTGTTTGCAGTCTATATGTACATTGTAATCTGCCCTAAGTCCCCTGTGGGGTGAGAAGGGCGGAATATAAACACTGTAAATAAAATAAATAAATAATAAAATTGTAGCTTAAAGCTCCTGCCTGAAGCCTATTTTATGCATACTTCGTTGGGAATAATTTCTACTGAACACATGGATGGGACATTTAAGGACATAGTGGGCTTGTAAGAATCTTTATATTGAAAGATGGCTAGATCACAATGAATTGGAGTATTTCCTCTCTTGTCGACTCTGTCCGAATTCACTAATGTAGCTGCTGTGATGGCCCAATTGGAGAATGCAGGTCATAACAGAAGGTCCTGCCTCCAGAGGCCTATGGAGACATCTATTCTCTCTTTAAGAGCTGTTCTAATGGGCTAAAGATGGGTTGAGCTGCTGGAATAAGAAATGGATCAAGGAGACTTTGCAGCACTTGTTTCTACTTTATTTGCTCAGGTTTATGCATTTCATTTCTTATTTTTATTCCTTCGATAGCAGTCAGTTGTTACTGTTTTAGCTGCTTATTGTTAGTTTAATCCAATGTATTTTGTAGTTGCATAAGTATGTAAAAAATGTGATCAAGTTGAGGTGCCTCACCTCAAAAATAGTTCCAGGCACAATGCAGCCCTTCCTTTATTCTTCTTAAACAGATTCTCTTCCTTGCCCTTCCTACCTCACCTGACCCAAGTAAGAGGATTCTAGTTTAATCCAATAGAAGCAGGGGGGAAGAAGGTTAGGTGAGGGAACTAAACTAAGAAAGAAGAAGGCAAGAAATGCAGTGAGTACACACACTCACACTACCGTAACACTTTTGAAGAGAGCACAAAGAGCTCAGACCCCTCTGACCTTTGAAGGCTGTGCTATTTTCTCCCCATAGCACATTTGCAAGAGCATTTATTCAAGGGAGGACACCAAAACACAGGCGTGATCAATGGCATTAGCTGCACAAACAGGGAAGCAACCTCCTTGCTTTATCATTTCTAAAATAATTGCTTAAGAGAAGATGCAAGGTCAAAATCATTTGCTTGGTGGATTCTGCTTGAAGTATATTAAAAACAATGAGTATGGCATTCAGATTTGTCAAAGAGCATCTATCTCCCTCTCCTCAATGCAGTGGGCAATGTCCTTTCAAAGCACACAATAAAAGAATATTACAAAGCTAAATGCCTGCTCATGAATTACTTATACAGTGACTGCGTGCTACAACTCCTAGCACCTCTTCAAAGTGTAATAGTTAAAATTATACAGCAGGCACTGGACAATTTAATGATGTGCAATGCAGATAAATGCATTTCTTACTGAAGGGAGAAAATCATTGCAAATTGCAAATTAATCCACAGCAAAGCAAACAGCATCAGGAGTGCCAGAGGAAGTTTGTTAACAAAATGTTCAGTATTTCTATCCCTGTGATGGTGATAAAATGGTAACATAATCAAACACCACAGCAAAACATAAGAAATCATGTGGGAAAAGGCCAAAACACATATTTCTGACCTTGCAGACTCCATGTAAAAGAGAAGGAACGCAATATATTTTTATAAAGTAAGCATTAAAGCATTTAACATGGAAAAGCAGTACAGCTCTATCTATATAAATAAAAATGTAATGTTCGTTTGTGCTATTCACAGAACTCAGAAACCACTGGGGCAATTGACACCAAATTTGGACACTATGTCCCTAACAACCCAATGTATGTTCTCCACTCAAAAAAACAACGAAAACTAAAAGCGGAAAGGACTTCTAAACTGCATGTCCACAAAGGAGAAATTGCATGTCTACAGAGACCCCCCTCCTCCTCACGGGGAAACAGCCGGCCGTTAAAGCCAGTTGCACATGCATGCCCACGCACACACACACACACACACACAAGCGAGTGGAGGAGGTGGAGGCAGTCTCCTCCTCCTTTCCCTGTTGGAAGAGGAAAGGGCGGATGAGTGCCAGCAGTAGCAACGGAGCAAGGAAGAAGGGGAGGGGGAGGGGGAGGAGGAGGAGGCGAGGAAGGTCCACGGTGCTTGAATGAAGGACCTTCCTTCTCTCCCCCCCCTTCCCTTCTTTCCTCCCTTTCCTTTCTTCCTTTCTTTCCTTTTCTTCTTTCCTTCTCCTTCCTTTCCTTCTTTCCCTCCTTCTCTTCTTTCCTGTCCCTCCTTCCTTCTTCTTTTCCTTCCTGGCCATCTGTCAGGGGTGATTTGAATGCAATATTCCTGCTTCTTGGCAGGGGGTTGGACTGGATGGCCCATGAGGTCTCTTCCAACTCTTTGATTTTATGATTCTATGATCCCTCCCTTTCCTTCTTCTTTCCCTTTCTTAATTTCCTTCCCCATTCATTTCCTTCCCTCCCTCCTTTCTTCATCCCCCTCCTTTCTTTCCCTCCTTCCTTCCTCCTTCCTTCTCCTCCCTCCCTCCCTGTCCCTCCTTCTTTCTTTTCCTTCCTTCCCTTCTTTCCCTCCCTCCCTCCCTTTTTCCTTCCTTCGTGTCCCTCCTTCCTTCCTTCTTCCTTTCCTTCTTTCTATGTAAGATATAAATACACTTCCTTCCTTCTTCCTTTCCTTCTTTCTATGTAAGATATAAATACAATATTAAATGGAAGGGACAGTCAAGAAGTAACGAAGGAAGGAGGGAAAGAGGGAAGGAAGGAAGGAGAGAAGGAGGGAGGGAAAGAAGGAAAGAAAGAAAGATAGAGAAGCAAGGAAGGAGAGAAGGAAATAAAAAAGTGAAAGGAAAAAGAGAGGGAAGGAAGGAGAGAAGGAACGAAAGATAGGGAAAGAAGGAAGGAAGGAAGGAAGGAAGGAAGGAAGGAAGGAAGGATGTAACCAAAGAGCCAAAAAAAGGGGAGGAAAGAAACAGGTAGAGATGGAAGAGGGATAAGAGATAGGGAAAGAAAAACAGGAAAGGAAGGAAAGAGCAAAGGGAGGAGAGAAAAAGGGAGGGAAGGTTGGCCACAGCAACGCGTGGTGGGTACAGCTAGTTTCTATATAAAGCTTCTTACTATTTTATTTATGTCTCACTATTGTGGCCAATTTAAGAGATTACTTCGAGGTGTTATATTTATTGTCCCAAACTGTTATCCCCTATGGCAGACACTGAGGTTCAAAGAAATGGAAAAATTCCCTGCATAGCTACAGCAGAACACTTCTGGAGGAAGGGTTAGTAAGAAACATTTCTCCCATGGTTTACAAAGGCCACTCGCTGTGTTCCCCATGGTTTGCATGGCCTTGACAAAGCCATTACAAAGGAGGGGACACAACAATGAAGGAAGTGCTCCAATTGACAACATCTGTCTAAGAAGGGAAGGCAGAAATAAAGCACTGTCTGATGACTGCAACTTACACTGCTGATTGTAAACTTCCAATTCACTGCGATGCCTCCAAAAACAAATACTGAGATCACATTACACTCATGCCGATTGCACATCCCTTTGAATCTTGTTGCAATTTTACACTTCTATCTTGAACAAATGTCTTTTTTTTAACAGTGGGGATGGACTTTACAAATCTATGCTTTCACATTTTAGATCAGGGCTTCTAGGTTATCCCTAGCTTACACTTACTGGGAACTAAAATCACTAATAAAGCATTTCACATTTTTTTATCATAATCAGCTATTAGCAGTGATGCACAGCTGATGGGTAAGGCATGTGGTAGATCTCATAAACTACTAAAAGATCGTTTTAGCTATTAGATGGGAAAAAACATTTTGACACAATCTATATAAATTAAAATGTAATGTTTGTTTGTGGGATTAACATAACTCAAAAACCACTGGGGGAATTGCTGCCAAATTTGGCCACAAGACACCTACAAATCCAAGGAGTGACCATCACTCAAAATTTTTTGATCTGCATGCATTATTCGCCAATACATCACACAGTCCTAGACACTTGGGAAGTGTCCAACATGTGATCCAATACAACAGCCAGCAGAGTGATCTTGTCTGCTGTGGACCCATCTTGTTTTGTTTCCCATAATAATAATAATCTCCAGCAAAGGATCACCGCCTTGTCGGGGCGCTGGAGCTTGAGCACCTCAATGATGTCATGAGCGAAACCGTGAAGGGCCACCCAAGACGGGACGGTTGTGGCAGAGAGGTCAGACCAAGCGTGATCCCTGGGGAAGGCAATGGCAAACCACTCCAGTATCCTTGCCAAGAAAACTAAATGGACCAGTACAACCAGAGATATGTCGGTATGCCATTGGAAGATGGGACTCCCAGGTCGGAAGATGGCCAAAATGCTACTGGGGAGGAGCAGAGGATAAGTTCAACTAGCCCCAGATGTGATGACGCAGCTAGCTCAAAGCCGAAAGGAAGGCTAGCGGCCGACGGTACTGGAGGTGAACGACGAATCCGATGCTCTAAAGATCAACACACCATAGGAACCTGGAATGTAAGATCTATGAGCCAGGGCAAATTGGATGTTGTTATTGGTGAGATGTCAAGACTAAAGATAGACATTCTGGGGGTCAGCGAACTGAAATGGACTGGAATGGGCCACTTCACATCAGATGACCACCAGATCTACTACTGCGGACAAGAGGAACATCGAAGAAATGGAGTAGCCTTCATAATTAATAAGAAATTCGCTAAAGCGGTGCTTGGATACAACCCAAAAAATGACAGAATGATCTCAATTCGAGTGCAAGGAAAGCCTTTCAACATTACAGTGATCCAAATATACGCCCCAACCACAGCTGCTGAAGAAGCAGAAGTAGATCAGTTCTATGAGGATCTGCAGGACCTACTGGATAATACACCAAAAAGAGACATTATTTTCATTACAGGAGACTGGAATGCCAAGGTGGGAAGTCAAATGACAACAGGGATCACAGGCAAGCATGGTCTGGGAGAACAAAATGAAGCGGGACGCAGGCTGATAGAATTTTGCCAGGAAAACTCGCTGTGTATAACAAACACTCTCTTCCAACAACCTAAAAGACGGCTTTACACATGGACTTCACCAGATGGTCAGCACCAAAATCAGATTGACTACATCCTTTGCAGCCAAAGGTGGCGGACATCCATCCAGTCAGTGAAAACAAGACCTGGGGCTGACTGTAGCTCAGATCATGAACTTCTTATTGCCCAATTTAGAATAAAACTAAAGAGATCAGGGAAAATACACAGACCAGTTAGATATGATCTCACTAACATTCCTAGCGAATATACAGTGGAAGTGAAGAACAGATTTGAAGGACTAGATTTAGTAAACAGAGTCCCAGAGGAACTATGGACAGAAGTCCGCGACATTGTTCAGGAGACGGCAACAAAGTACGTCCCAAAGAAAAAGAAAACCAAGAAGGCAAAATGGTTGTCTACTGAGACACTGGAAGTAGCCCAAGAAAGGAGGAAAGCAAAAGGAAACAGTGATAAGGGGAGATATGCCCAGTTAAATGCGCAATTCCAGAGGTTAGCCAGAAGAGATAAGGAACTATTTTTAAATAAGCAATGCATGGAAGTGGAAGAAGACAACAGAATAGGAAGGACAAGAGACCTCTTCCAGAAAATTAGAAACATTGGAGGTAAATTTCAGGCAAAAATTGGTATGATAAGAAACAAAGATGGCAGGGACCTAACAGAAGCTGAAGAGATCAAGAGAAGGTGGCGAGACTATACAGAAGATCTGTATAGGAAGGATAATAATATTGAGGATAGCTTTGACGGCGTGGTGAATGAATTAGAACCAGACATCCTGAGGAGTGAGGTTGAATGGGCCTTAAGAAGCATTGCTAACAACAAGGCAGCAGGAGACGACGGAATCCCAGCTGAACTGTTTAAAATCTTAAAAGATGATGCCATCAAGGTGATGCATGCCATTTGCCAGCAAATATGGAAAACACAAGAATGGCCATCAGACTGGAAAAAATCAACTTATATCCCCATACCAAAAAAGGGAAATGCGAAAGACTGCTCAAACTTCTGTACAGTGGCCCTTATTTCTCATGCCAGTAAGGTAATGCTCAAGATCCTGCAAGGAAGACTCCAGCAATACATGGAGCGAGAGTTGCCAGATGTTCAAGCTGGGTTTAGAAAAGGCAGAGGAACGAGAGACCAGATTGCCAATATCCGCTGGATAATGGAGAAAGGCAGGGAGTTTCAGAAAAACATCTACTTCTGCTTCATTGACTACTCTAAAGCCTTTGACTGTGTGGATCATAATAAATTGTGGCAAGTTCTTAGTGGGATGGGCATCCCAAGCCACCTTGTCTCTCTCCTGAGGAATCTGTACAAGGACCAAGTGGCAACAGTAAGAACTGACCACGGAACAACAGACTGGTTCAAGATTGGGAAAGGCGTACGGCAAGGCTGCATCCTCTCACCCAACCTTTTTAACTTGTATGCAGAACACATCATGCGATGTGCGGGGCTGGATGAATGCAAAGCTGGGGTGAAAATTGCTGGAAGAAACATTAACAACCTCAGATATGCAGATGACACCACTCTGATGGCCGAAAGCGAGGAGGAGCTGAAGAGCCTTCTAATCAAGGTGAAAGAAGAAAGCGCAAAAGCCGGGTTGCAGCTAAACGTAAAAAAAACCAAGATTATGGCAACAAGAATGATTGACAACTGGAAAATAGAGGGAGAAATCGTGGAGGCCGTGACAGACTTTGTATTTCTAGGTGCAAAGATTACTGCAGATGCAGACTGTAGCCAGGAAATCAGAAGACGCTTACTTCTTGGGAGGAGAGCAATGTCCAGTCTCGATAAAATAGTGAAGAGTAGAGACATCAGACTGGCAACAAAGATCCGCCTAGTCAAAGCCATGGTATTCCCTGTAGTCACCTACGGATGTGAGAGCTGGACCTTAGGGAAGGCTGAGCGAAGGAAGATTGATGCTTTTGAGCTGTGGTGTTGGAGGAAAGTGCTGAGAGTGCCTTGGACTGCGAGAAGATCCAACCAGTCCATCCTCCAGGAAATAAAGCCCGACTGCTCACTGGAGGGAAAGATACTAGAGACAAAGTTGAAGTACTTTGGCCACATCATGAGGAGACAGGAAAGCCTAGAGAAGACAATTATGCTGGGGAAAGTGGAAGGCAAAAGGAAGAGGGGCCGACCAAGGGCAAGATGGATGGATGGCATCCTTGAAGTGACTGGACTGACCTTGAGGGAGCTGGGGGTGGTAACGGCCGACAGGGAGCTCTGGCGTGGGCTGGTCCATGAGGTCACGAAGAGTCGGAGACGACTGAACGAATGAACAACAACAATAATAATAATAATAATAATAATAATAATAATAATAATTCCTTCCTTTTTGACCTATCCTAAGAACTTATCACATTAAGAAAAACTCCATTTCTGAGAATGTTTGAGAATGATTTTGAATGGGTCCTATCACATGACATTTGCCCCATCCTGTCAGTATTCTGTTACAATCCATCTGCAAAGCATCGCCGAAACGGATTATTTGCAGATGGAGTCTAATAGAGTTTTTTTTTTACATACTATGGATTTTTCCATTGCTGAAGCACTGTTTTTGTGCTTGATAGAAAAATCTGCATGCATCTCATCAACAAAGCATCGCCGAAATGGATGGATTCTAATAGTGTTTTTTTTTTTAACATACTATGGATTCTTCCATTGCTGAAGCACTGCTTTTGTGTTTGATAGGAAAATCTGTATGCATTTCATCAACAATGATACTTTTTAAAAGGTCATAGAGTTGTTTTGAATGGATTGGAAGGAGCCAGAATTCCATGGTGTGATGAGTCAAAGCACAGTACTTTCAAATCATAATAATCAGGCGTGATTGAGGAGAGCATGCATCCAATCTCAATACAGTATGCATTCTTCCTTTAAAAGATGGAATGCATCTATATATATATAAATGCTCTATGCATAATTAGTACCTTAAAAACAAAAGAACCAATGAACGAAATCACACCAAATTTGGCAACAAAACATCTCACAACACAAGGAGTGACCATCATGCAAAAAATTATGATTTTGTCATTTGGGAGTTGTAGTTGCTGGGATTTATAGTTCACCTACAATCAAAGAGCATTCTGAACTCCATCAATGATGGAATTGAACTAAACTTGGCACACAGGACTCCCATGACCAACAGAAAACACTAGAAGGATTTGGTGGGCACTGACCTTGTGTTTGGGAGTTATAGTTCACCTACATCCAGAGAGCACTGTGGACTCAAACAATGATGAATCTGGACCAAACTTGTCACAAGCACTCAATACACCCAAATATGAACACAGATGGAGTTAGAGGAAAGTACACCTTGACATTTGGGAGTTGTAGTCACTGGGATTCACAGAGCATTCTGAACCCCACGAATGACAGAATTGGGGCAAACTTCCCCCTGACCAACAGAAAATACTTAAGGCCATCCAATCCAACTCCCTTCATCAGGGCAAGAAAATCTAATCAAAGTCCTCCTGAGAAAGAGCCATCCAGCCATAGACAGATAATAGATGGATGGATATATTGATATGGTTCACAAACACACAGATATGGTATCATAGATTTGGAAGGGACCCTTAAAGAAGGACAATGATATGTTGCATGTTCCAGGGTGGGCAAACCAGACACTCTCCACATCAACACAAACAAAGAAACAGCAAGAAATACTGCTTCAATACTCTTGGTAAGCAAGCAAACTTTTTGATTTTGCGAGCATAAAAATTGGGGTTACCATCTTTCTTTCCAGCAAATCTTTGGGTAATTTGTATTTATGTTTGATGAGAGAAGGGAATGTGCAGCAGCTGGAACTAGGACTTCTGTATCTTCAGTGTAGTAATTAACAGAAGAAGTTCTTTTTTCATTATAACTAATTAATGTTAAACATAGATCTTAATTCAAATATATTCTGGCTTTGTTTAAACAAATGTTTTTATTAACACGAAATAACACACAAACAATAGTTCACAATGAAAACATACTGACACACTAAATTGGTCAGGGAACACCATATTCATTTTCATGGCCAACCCCAGCTGGCTTATTTTTCTTTCTCAAAATTAGGATGAAAACACAGTAAAAAAAACTTTAAAATAAGTCTGCTTCAGGTTCCGCCCCCCCCCCCTTTCTTTGGAGCAGCTTCCTTCAATCCAGGGTCCTCCTATATGTTCAATTGTTATTTCAGATCAAACTTTTTCATTTCTACTATGACAAGGGAGAAAGAATTCTGTAGTCATTTGGACTGCAAAATGGAGAAAGGTTGGAAAGATGGAGATACATTGGTAAAGAGCAGGCACTGACAAAGTTGGAATTGCCCTCTGCGTTCTCCCATTCTACCACCTAGGCATGATAAAAAACAAAACCTAACATTTTGTTGTTGAAGGCTTTCATGGTCAGATTGAGTTTTTCAGGCTTTCTCTCCTGATGTTTTGTCTGTATCTGTGGCAAGCATCCTCAAATGTTTGTTCAGAGATTTGTTGGAAACTAGGCAAGTCGAGTGTGTGTGTGTATTAGGCTGGTGTATAATTTTGGATTAAAATCGGAACTCATATTTGATACATAAAATGTGTGCAGTTTCTGTCACAAAAACAACGTTTCTGGAATAAAACAATGACTTTCAAAGTAAAGAAAACACAATGAAAGAGGAAATAACACTTTCAAAACCTGGAACAGATTTTCTTTATTATTAAAAATGTTTTTATTTAAAAAATTGAAAATTCACCAAAAATCCATGGATAAGTCAAATGTTCTGAAATTTGGTGAGCTACCACTGTAGCAAGTTTCATCAGGATATCTCAAAAATGAGGGAGAGAGAAGCCCCTGAAGTTTCCCCACTGCCAGTGATGTTTTCCCTATTGCACGATCGCAACAGCCAGCACCTCTTACTTTTGAACACAGTTCAGAACCATTTTTTATGGATCGCACATGCCTATTATGTCCAGGGTGGAATAAAAAACCATTTTCTGTTTGAAGCAACTGTGAATATTGCAGTTAGCAAGCTTGATTAACATTGAGTAGCCTTGCAGCTGCAAATTCCATCAATAATAATAACAAAGCTTTATTTATATACCGCTCTATCTGCCCGAGTAAACAACATAACATAAAATTAACAAAACAACCTAAGCATAGAATTATCACAATAACACATGTATATTAAAAATAATCCTGCCTATTCAGAGCAATTAAAAAGCCAGGCCAAGGCTAGTGCAAGCTCAAAATATGAGGAGGCCAGGAATTGAGTACAGTGCTATAACAGGCTAACGGCAATAGCGGTATGGGTCTGTGGCTGCTCATTTCCAGGGCCTATTAGAGGGATGTCTGGGGTAATAGGTAAGAAGTGCAAAGCCATATTCAACAATGTTTGGGGCTGGACTAGAACTGAGAGTATTTGCACAACAGCCAGGCTACCTCTATGCAAATACCCTATTATTATCATAATAAATACGAGGGGTATTTTTTAAGTAAGGTCCGTTTTGTTGTAGACACTAGTAGTTCGCACGCATACCGCAACGAGCACGTGCGTCATGTACGAGCATGCCTCGGGAACAACTGTGCTCAGTTTCCGCTCTGTAGCTAACCTGTACGGTTCTGTTCTGTGCTTTAAAAATGTTTAAGACTATCAACTCACCCTCCGCACGTGAGGTTCGCTCAGTGATACGTTTTTTGTCAGCAAGGAACCTGCCTGCTGCAGAAATTCATCGACAGGTTTGTGAAGTGTACGGTGATACTGTTATGAGTGAAAGCAAAGTGCGTAAGTGGGTACGACAATTCAAAGATGGCTGTGACAACGTCCATGATGAGGACTGCTCCGGTCGCCCTTCTTTGATTACAGACAATTTGGTTATCAGAGCAGGCAGCAAGTTTTTATGAAGAGGGTATTTTAAAATTGGTTCAGAAGTATGATAAGTGTTTGAACAAACTTGGCAATTATGTTGAAAAATAGAGTGAAGTATGTACTTTCTGAAAATAAATTTACTTTTTTGAAATAAACTTTTGTTGTGTACTTATGTTCAAATGGACCTTACTTAAAAAATACCCCTCATTATCAAAATAAATAAGAGAATAAAACAATATCAAAGTAATATTCCGAAAGCTTGGAAAACCAGTAAATTTTTAATGGTAACTTAATAACTATGAGGGAAGAAACTGCAAATGCATAGGTCGGCAATTACAAGAGTTTGGACCAGTGAATGAAAAAAAGACACAAAAATCACACCGAAGAGGAAATCCTTGGCTGAGTGAGAAGCTTAGAAATCCTAGAAGGCAGATCTTAAGCAGGCTGATTGAAAAGAAACAAAGTCAGAAAGATAGGAAATGATGCGAAATTATGTGGAGTTTTGAAAATCAACATAAGAAAATTTTACTGAGTCCGAGGAAAATTGAGCAATTAAGGAGCTGCATAACACAGAAGGAATACAGAAAACCGTGTGGCTATGCTCAAATTCAGTACACCAGTTAGCTCCCCTAGCATTCCCAGGAATGGTACAGGAAATAGAAGAGGTTTATGGGAGCCTTATTTATCCCAAACCCCTCTTGCTCAAAAGCACAAAACTCTGGCAAATGGGTTTCTTGAAAATCTTCATGTATATTCTTTATCCAGAAAATGCTCTTGCTGTTGAACTGATGACATAAGCTCATTAAATAAGCACTGTAACCATTTACACCAAATCATTAGAAATTCTTTTGTGCTGGAACAAAAAGAAATTATGTATCAACATGTTAATCTTCCTGCATTGTTAAAGATTAGAGATAGAAGATGACGACTGGAAATGAATTAAAGCGCAAGAACATGCAAGAATATGTCTTCACACTCAGGGTCCTTCCAGACAGGGCCCAAAATGCGGACTTTTACCGGAGGTGTCCAAACGACGCCTCCGGTAAAAAAAGAATTTGGGGCAAAGCAGGTAAATCCTGCTCTGACCCAAAATAATTAAATACCCCATTAGACCCAGGCTTTCCTGGAGTATGGGGGGCTATGAGGACTGACTTCCGAGTAATTCTGGGGGTCAGTTCCCACAGCCGTCTCGGGTTTTTGGGCTTTATGAGCCCAGAGAACCAAGAGGGTATCCACTCTCTTTCCCAACCCCCTCCCCAAACTATCTTTAAAAGTTAAAAAATCTTACTGAGCCACAATGACTCTCTTCCAGCAGGTCTCTTGGCATGTAGGTATGCCAGGAAGTGAGAGGGGGCAATTCCTCACACACACACCCGATGCATCATTTCTACATTCTAGGAGGCCTGCCAGAGGGTTGTCAAGGCAGCGAAGTAAGTATTTTTTAACTTTTAAAGGTAATTCGGGAGAGGGGGCTTCTGGGTATTTGGGTGCCCTCCTGGTAAGTACCAGGAGAGCATCTAGACTCCATCCAGAAAAAGTCCAGGTATTGGGGGAATGTGCGGACCCAAATCCACACCAAAGCGGGGGTTTAACCTATTTTTGCCATGGATTTAGACCGTGTTTGGAAGCACCCTCATTTGTTTTGGTCCTCGGTTCACTCACTTGTCCTTTTATTAGTGTCAATTTTTCATTGGAAATTTCTTGGATAAAGATCTACCATTTTTGTATATTTTACTATATGAAAGAATCTTATTACATTGATAATACAATACATAACAACTTGACATATTACCCAATGATTACTAATCTATTTCTGATTTAAAGATTAACTGCTTGAGGATAAAATAATAATAATAATAATAATAATAATAATAATGGGTTGTTGTAGGTTTTTTCGGGCTGTATGGCCATGGTCTAGAGGCATTCTCTCCCGATGTTTCGCCTGCACTTTGGCAAGCATCCTCAGAGGTAGTGAGGTCACTATTTTATTTATTTATTTATTTATTTATTTGTTGCATTTGTTGACCGCCCTTCTCAGCCCTAGGGCGACTCACGGCGGTGTACAACATATAAAAAGACAATTTACAATAAAGCCATAACAAAATATCAACATATCACTAACACCATATTAATAATTACACTAAACAATCCGCTCCGTCTCATAGTAGAATCATAACCAATCTCGTAATCCATATTCCTTTCCAGTCGTCATTACCAATTATTGTAGCACTCAATTAAATGCCTTCTGAAATAGCCACGTTTTTAGGCTCTTACGGAAAGACATAAGGGAGGGCGCCTGTCTGATGTCAACAGGGAGAGTGTTCCACAGCCGGGGGGCCACCACCGAGAAGGCCCTCTCTCTCGTCCCCGCCAGACGTGCCTGTGAGGCAGGTGGGATCGAGAGAAGGGCCTCCCCAGACGATCTCAAGGCCCTCGTGGGCTCATAGGCCAAGATGCGGTGCGAAAGGTATTTTGGGCCGGAACCGTTTAGGGCTTTGTAGGCCAACACCAGCACCTTAAATTGGGCCCGGTAGCAGATCGGCAGCCAGTGGAGCTGGAACAACAAGGGCATTGTGTGCTCCCTGCGTCCCGCTCCTGTTACCTCACTACCTCTGAGGATGCTTGCCAAAGTGCAGGCGAAACATCAGGAGAGAATGCCTCTAGACCATGGCCATACAGCCCGAAAAAACCTACAACAACCCAGTGATTCCGGCCATGAAAGCCTTCAACAATACATTAATAATAATAATAACTTTATTTATACTCCTCCACCATCTCTCCAAGGAGATGGTATTCTTCAAATATAAAACTACGTTACAGGTAATTTATACTTTTATATTTGAAGATGGTATTCTTCAAATATAAAATTACATTACAGGTCCCTTCTACAGTGCCATATGGCATGAGTCTACAATGCCATATAATCCAGTTCAAAGCAGATAATCTAGATTTTATATGGCAGTATAGAACAGGCCCTAGATAATATGTAATGTAAATAGGATGGCTCATGGAAAAGAGGGCAAGGATTCTGTGCCTTTAATAAATGTAAGTATTTAGCAAATGCAACCTTCAGCTACAGAATAAACATCCACATCAAAGCAACTATCAAAGATAATGGACTGCCTCCTTTTATTGTGGCCACCACAAATGTAAAGAAAAATGTGTCACCTCATCATGAAATCAGCTCCGAAAAATGAAGGAAATACTGAGCACCATTCCATGGACACAGATACTAAAGGACAAGGGAGTTAGGGATGGATGGGAATTTCTCAAGAGTGAAATACTCAAGGTACAATTGCAAACTGTGCCAACAAAGAGAAAAAAATAGGACAAGTGCAAAGAAGCCAGAATGGATGTCCAAAGAACTTCTAACTGTGCTAAAACACAAAAGAGACATGCACAAGAAATGGAAAAAGGGAGAAATCACCAAAGAAGAATTCAAACAAATAGCCAACACCTGTAGGGATAAGGTCCGCAAGGCTAAAGCACAAAACGAGCTCACGGTTGCCAGGGACATTAAAAACAATAAAAATGGCTTCTTTTCTTATGTCAGTAGAAAAAGGAAAAACAAGGAGGCGATAGGGCCTCTTCGAGGAGAAGATGGGGCAATGCTGACAGGGGGTAGGGAAAAGGCAGAACTACTTAATGCCTTCTTTGCCTCAGTCTTCTCACTCCTCACAGATTAAGTTTTGCCTGCTCAACACCAAGATTTGGGATTTTCATTTTTTTAAAAAAAAATCAAGGATATCAGGGATTGCCTGTGACAAAGCAATTTATTTTGGTTCCTGCAAATATACATTGGCCACCACAATGACCTGGTTGTACAGAAACACTCTACGGGCCCTTCCAGACAGACTCTATATCACTGGATCGGATCCCTGGTTTTCTGCTTTAAACTGGATTATATGAGTCCACACTGCCATATAATCTGGAATAAATAGAAAACCTAGGATCAGCTCAGGATATAGGGCCTGTCTGGAAGGGTCCTTAGAGACTGGCTACACTCTTGCTGTAAAAGGGCCCCCAGGCTTTTTAAAATCTTTGTAGACAAATATTCATAGGATTAAAAAGCTTTCACTAACAACAATGTATTTAATAAACAAGGGAAAAGAATTGGATAAGAAAGAGTAGAATTCAGATAAATGTGCCATTTAAGTAAAGTCTCTAAACCAAAGAAAACAAAGCCAAAGAAACAATTGAGTTCAATGAATCAGTTAGTTATTCGCTAGTGAGCAATTAAAGGATAGGAAACCTGGTGCCCTGCAGATGTTTTGGAATGCAAACTCCTCTCCAGCCCAGCTGGCATGGTCAATAATTGTTCTCTAAAACCACCACGCTGCCTACTCATAGATTAAGGTCTCCCAAACCTGTCTGGTGCAAAACAGCAGGGATGAAACATATAGCTGTAGGCCTCAGCCTATATCAGAAAACCCTATGATGGAGTCACACGTGTTCAGATTTATTGTACAAAGACTCAAAACTTAAGGATTTATAGCAGGCATTTTTCAAAA
Organism: Anolis sagrei; assembly: GCF_037176765.1. Classification (NCBI taxonomy): domain Eukaryota; kingdom Metazoa; phylum Chordata; class Lepidosauria; order Squamata; family Anolidae; genus Anolis; species Anolis sagrei. The sequence goes on from NC_090021.1 coordinate 159,284,998, forward strand.
TATAATACACAACCATGTTTAAAAAAACAGATTGACAAAGCAGACTGGTTGTGTCAAAACAATTTCTGGACCAAATAACATCACACAAAGCATCAGTGATTCACTTGTTCAACTTTGTTCATTCCTGTCAAAAGTGGCCTTATGCATTCACCATAGGGTAAAAAGGCTAGTCTGTAATTGAAAGAATGAACAGACAAACATTTTTATTATATTTTTTATTTCATTATATAAGTAAAATATACCATTGCCACAGTCACCTTTACAAAAATAAATTCCATATCTTCTCATAGCATTCTGATGATTCCCGTTATCCTATCTTTTACCATCCTTTATTATCTAGTACTTATTACTACTTATTACGTATTACTACTTATTATTTATTATTACTACTTATTATGGTGGTACGGGCATACTAAATCACCTTGTCTCTCTCCTGAGGAATCTGTATAAGGGCCAAGTAGCAACAGTCAGAACTGACCATGGAAAAACAGACTGGTTCAAGATTGGGAAAGGTGTACGGTAGGGTTGTATACTCTCACCCAAACTATTCAACTTGTATGCAGAACGCAGGCACATCTGGCGGGGACGAGAGACAGGGCCTTCTCTGTGGTGGCCCCCCGGCTGTGGAACTCCCTCTCTAGGGATATTAGATCAGCCCCCTCCCTCCTGACTTTCCGAAAAAGAGTAAAAACTTGGCTCTTCGAGCAAGCATTCGGAACCCCGGAGTAAACAGACAAACTAGAGATGGAAATTGACCCAGGAAGGGCCAAGACAATGTAACGGATGAAGATTTGAACGAGAGGACATAGTTTCTTTTTAAATTGTTTATTTTGCACTGTCGTTTATGTTTAATTGCACTTGAGGTTCTTGCTTTATCAATGTATGTATTTTGTTTCGGCATCAAATTGTGCCGACTGTGTATACCGCCCTGAGTCGTCTTCGGGCTGAAATTAGCGGGATAGAAATCATGTAAATAAATATAATAAATCATGCCATGTGACATCACACTGGCAATGAAGATCTGCATAGTAAAAGCAATAGTATTCCTCGTAGTCACCTATGGATGTGAGAGCTGGACCATAGGGAAGGCTGAGCAAAGGAAGAGAGATGCTTTTGAACTGTGGTGTTGGAGGAGGAATGACTGACACTTCAATACTAGTAAATAAATACATCTGTGCCAGGCTTGGAAGAAATTCCTATATTGAAGTTCTATAAGAGAAAATCAATGAGATAGCAGTTGTGGTTTAAAAAAAAACAAAAACAAAGAATGTTTTTTTGTCAAAACTTCTTTTATAATTCCAACAATCAGTCAATGCATGAATATTTCAGAAACTTTGGGGGGGGGGGATGATCCCCTGTTATCTTGTGTCATTGTATAGAAAATTCAAGGAGGTAGCTCTTGTAATCTTTTTTTAATGTTGTTTGTAAAAACTTTGAAAATTCCCAAAAAATCCATGTGTGAATGAAACATTCTGAAACTTGATGAGCTAAGAGTGGTAAATATGCCCTATGACGGTAGTAAGTTTCATTCTAAAGCTCTAACAATGAGGGAGAAAGGCGCCCCTGACACTGATACAATTACTTAATGAAAATTAATGAAAAAGTAGTTAACTCATTATAAATACAATACAGATCCCATGCAATTTTGGAAACACTTTAGAAACCATCCCCCCACCCTCTAATTTCATAATGAGTATCGATTTTTTTTCATTGATCACACAGGCCTATTAATTATACAAACTCACAAACAACAACAAATACTAGCAAATACTTTTGTTTACATCCATTTTTTAATGTCAGATTGCCTAACATTCAATGACGTCTTTAGGTGTTTAATTAATTAAAAGAGGAACCTAAGAAAACCCTGACAAATTAATAATATAATGCAAACAATGTTGTTTAGTCTATGCAAAATGCTAGATCATGTTTTAGGTTCTATGCACAAGCCTTTATGAGTGCAAAGAAAACCTGTGAGTCAAGCACTCCATCCCTCTCCTCATTCAGGAGTGACAGTAAACTCTAAACAAGCCAACTGCAAACCCTAGTTTATGAATCTGAAATGTGGTTCTTTGAACCATATTGCTGCATAAACCATGATTCCTCATTCATATGTAACTGTCAAGAACAGGAGAAAACAAAACATTGTTGGTTTCTTCATCTGACTTTATCGGGTGGAAGGGAGAGTGGTTACGCTCAAGAGTCTTTGCTAACATTTGATGGACCTCACACATAGTATTTGTAAATAATGTGACATTCAGATTTGTTCATATGCAGTTCAGGGGAAAGCAGGAATACGTTAGTTTCCATTTTTATCACACTACTTATGGCAGCAGAAAGTAAACGTAGATTAATTCACATTTTGATATTTCAAGAAGAAATAAGATACGTTCTCATAAGATTACAACGGGTTGCAAAATTGTTGTTTGAAGACTGTGGGAACCATAAGATGGTTACAAAAGATAATGGTTACATTTCTGGTCTCAAATGTATTCTAGAAAATTAGATTAATCGTTATAATTTTGTAGGAAAACATTTACAACGATGCTTATTAGCAACAGAAATCTAATTCCAGGTCTCAAATTAAATCTCCATCACGGTGATGACGATGATAGTGACAGTAATGACAACAAAAATATGGGTAGGACAAAAAATTAGTATCTCAAATTTCCGATATAATCAGGCCTTGAACAATTGAGCAACCATTCCAGATCCACCCAAAGGTGCATGAGTTAAGAAGTCTGCTTTAGAATATGTTTTCAATGCAGTGATTATATTAAGTGTAGTTCAAGGCAAGAGAGACAGACAATTTTCATATAAATATGCAATGTAACACTTAAACTTAATTCTATCTAGTGCCACAATTCCAAAGGCACACTTGGACATGGAAAATCTTTTACATATTCTTGTGATACAGGGCTATTGTCTGACACAACTTGATGAATTGCGGAGGAACCGGGTACCATGAAATTCAACCCCTTTGCAAATTAATGAATTACAGGTGTGAATATCAAGTTAGCCTCTTTGCCCCAGAGGCATGTTTCTACAGCCTTTTCTCAGACATTTGGCCTCCGAAAGCATTATGGATAATTTATCATAACACACCATCAATTTTTCATGAGTTTTGAATGACACCGAAGAAGAAAAAATCCAAGTCCTTCCAAACAAAAAAAATTATATCACACAATGAGCATGACAAGTATTTGTGTTTGCTAAATAATGTTAGTCTATCTTAATTACTAAATTAAACTCTGGTTGAAGTGGGTGTGATGAAAGATTCACCCTTAATTAAGCTTAAAACACCAGCATAACTAAAAACCAACATTATCTCTATATTTTTCTTAGTTTTGTGGCTGCTGGTAACAGTCTATACTGCAAAAACAATACTAATCCTCTTGTTAATTGCCCTGAACAGTTTCAGTGTTGAAATGCAAGAATTAAGAATGGTTGAAGTTCAGTATGAACAAATTCTCACCATGAGGGAAGTCTTCGCAACTGGCAATAGGTGCACGCTTCAAGGGTCAGAATAAGGAGCAATTCTAGTCATATATTGAAATTGAATCCACACAAGACAGAGGTCCTCCTGGTCAGTCGAAAGGCCGAACAGGGCATAGGGTTACAGCCTGTGTTGGATGGGGTTACACTCCCCCCGAAGACGCAGGTTCGCAGCTTGGGTGTGATCCTGGATTCATCACTGAGCCTGGAACCCCAGGTTTCGGCGGTGCCAGGGGAGCTTTTGCAGAGTTAAAACTCGTGCACCTGCTGCACCTTGGGAAGTCTGATCTGGCCATGGTCGTCCACGCTCTAGTTACATCCCGAATAGATTACTGCAACGCACTCTACGTTGGGCTACCTTTGAAGACGATTCGGAAACTTCAGCTAGTCCAACGGGCGGCAGCCAGATTACTAACTGGGGTGACATACAGGGAGCATACCACCCCCCTGTTGTGCCAGCTCCACTGGCTGCCAGTCCATCTCCGAGCCCAATTCAAAGTGCTGGTTTTTACCTATAAAGCTCTATACGGTTCTGGCCCAGCCTACTTGTCCGAACACATCCACCCCTACGTCCCATCTTGTAATCTAAGATCATCCGGGGAGGCACTGCTCTCCCTCCCGTCAATTGCACAAATGCGTCTGGTGGGGACGAGAGACAGGGCCTTATTGGTGGTGGCCCCTCGCCTATGGAACACACTCTGTGATGGTGGTTGTTGCCCCTCACCTATGGAACACACTCCCAAATGAGGTAAGATCTGCTCCCTCCCTCCTGGCTTTTAGAAAGAAATTAAAATCATGGCTTTGGGATCAGGCCTTCAGACAGTAGATGTTTGTAGAATTTAAAGGACATGGACTAGAATGACAATACAACTGGTGAGACTGTTTTTATTATTTATTGTTTTAATGATTGCTTATGTACTGTCTAATTATGATTTATGTTTAATTGTGGTTTTATTATTGTGGTTGTTATGGTTTGGCATCGCGTCAGTGTCCAGTGTATGGCATTGAAGTTTTGTCAGTTATGTGTAAACCGCTTTGAGTCCCCTTAGGGGTGAGAAAAGCGGTATAGAAATACTGTAAATAAATAAATATGCATGTATCCATACAAATTGTAAAGAATGGGGTTGGAGAACCTGTGGACTCTCAAGTGTTGTTAAGACCCCATCTCACATTAGTCTGAGCCAGCAGGTCCATTGATGGGAGCATAGCTCAATAACAAAAGGTAAACCATATGTTCCTCAGTCTTAGTGTAGGAAGGAAGTACTTCCTTGGAAGCCTCACCCCAATTTCTTGGGATCTAAGACTCTTCTGCAGATCTTTATGTGTTTGCCTCCAAAATTTGAAGGTTAGTCATAAGAGCATTTGTCTGATTGTGCTTCAAAAACTCTATCACCATCGGTTCATACAAATTCCGTGCTCACATTTGTAGGAGATTGTCTGGATTGTGTTCCTGCCTCTAAAATAATCAACAAGTAAATGGCTTGTAAGGCTCTCTCTTGTTTCTGCATCAAATGTACACCTGAAGGTGAAGAAGCTAAAAGGACAGGCTTCACACTGAAAAGCCTAGCAAGCCATATATTTTTATTTATTTCCTATATTTATATGCTGCCCTTCTACCCCCGAACTCAGGTATATATGAGATATATGTGTGTGTATGGGTGTATGTGAATGAGAGAACACAGTCTTTCAAACAGTCTGGAGCTAAGATATCCAGAGCTTTGCCAGATACTATTTTCATTCTATCTTTCTTCCATACAAGCCACCACAGCACATTAAAAGAACTGAACACAGAGCACTGGGAGTGGGGAGGAGAGAGCGGGGGAGATGGCCACTTATATACATGTTCTCTACAGTCTCAAAAATGTCAGTAGCAATAAAGAAAATATCCAGGTTAGTCTATTTATATGGTGTAGGCAGGAACAAGGCAGTAACAGAAGGGCAGAGGCTCACATTCAGCATTGACACATTGACTAGCAATACATTTGAGTGTTTTGGTTAAGATATGAATGCAAGTCATTCACTATATTGCATAACATTTGAGATAAGAAATAGTAACAAGGTGAGTCTTCACATTACTGTTCATTAGTAGATGCATCATGTAACATCTATTCATCCAGTGGCTAGTATACACACTTTTGCCCTTTAAGTATATTCCAGCCAAATGAAACCAAGGTTAGCAAAAGGTCATCTTCTATTCGAGTCAGCTATAATGGCTGTTTTGCTGAAACATGGGCTTTGCATAATAATGTTTGAATGAAAGTAGGCAATAAGAATGAAAATAACTCTGTCAGTTGGACTCTAGTAATTGATGAGGAAGACTCAGTTCTAAATGCCAGCTACTCTAGAAGTGGGGAGACATGGGGTAACAGAACACAGAGTTTGCATGCAGAAACTGTTGGTTCAAATCCTGGGTTTTCCAGGTAGGATTAGGAAAGAACCCATCCTGAAACCTGTTCTCAGTAAATATTGATAATGGACTAGATGGACAGTGATAGGTAATTTCCTGTGCTTCCAAAATCATAGAGTTGGAAGAGATCCCAAGGACCATCCAGTCCAACTCCCTACCATTCAGAAACACACAAAGCACCATCAAAAGATGGCTATCCATCCTCTACTTTAAAACAGTAGCATATTCCACTATCAAACATCTCTTAGCATCAGGAAGCTTCTTCTAATGCTTAATTGGAATCTCTTTTCCTGCACTTTGAATCCACTGGTCTAATCTTAGTCAATGAAGCACCAGAAAACAAGCTTGCCTCCTCCTCAACATGGTATTTCAAATATTTAAACATAGCTATCATTCCCTTTCCAATCATCTCTTCTCCAAGCTAAATATACCCAGATCCCTGAGCTGCTCATAGGGCTTGGTCATTTTAGTCACCCTTCTCTGAACACATTCTAACTTGTCAATCTCCTTCCTGAATTGTGGTGCTCAGAACTTGAAACAATATTTCAGGTGTGGTCTGACCAAAGCGGAATCGAGTGGGACTATTAGTTCCCTTGATCTAGTAGACAATATTAGTCTCCGCACTGTATATATGTCCTCTGACACCTCCTCAGTTTGGCTACCAAATTGAAACATGGCTTTTTATCAAAGTATTTGAAGCCAAATTGATATTTTCCCCAAAGATTTGTGTGCCTGGTTTTTGATCACTTTCATCAGTAGGCCATCCCAAGATGTCATTATATAGGGTTCGATACAAATATCTTAACAAACAAATTATAAAAATGATTATTTTGATGACCTTATGTCACTTCAACAGATGCATTTACTAAATTATCTTCTCCACCCAGCAGACCTTAACTACTTTATAATGTCTGTTCTGTCGCCGCTGGGCTTAAAACGAAGTGCTTTTAAATCAGGATGTGCAACTTGAGCCCAACGGGAAGCCAGGGGCCCCGAAGAGAAGCTTTTAGAGATTTTTCCCCCATAAACAATCTTTAGAGGGCTTGAGCTTAAATACAACAAAGTCTTTATTGATGAACAATCAAACAGGAACTTCTTTTGTCTTCAAAGGTTAAACAAATGCTTCCAGGCTTCAAGCAACTGGTGGCTTCTAACTGTTTCTTTGCTTTACTTTAAAGGAAAATCCCTTTCTAACTCCTCCCAGGCTGACTGTGAACCTAAACCTAACTGATGTGGACCCACTACCAGGCTGAACTGCGTCTCAAAACCGAGTGGACCTACCAGTAGGCCTGTAGTCACTTAGCTGGAGTTCTTGATGTTTAAAGCTGTTATTCCCTCCGAAATTCCTCAGGGCTGTAAAGCTGTTTCCCTAGAACCTTTGGGAATCTTTAGATGCTCTTAAGACTGTTCTCCCCCAGGAAGTCATAAGGGTTGAAGCCTTTGTACAGGAGAAGTCTCTATACGTTTTGTACATTGACTTCCTTTGCTGAGACTGACTGAAAATGGCTCCCTTCCCTTCTCAATTGTCCTGAACAGGGGACGGAACCAAACTTAATGATGATGGACAGGGGGCCTGCCCTATAACTGCAAACTTTAACAGGAAGCCACCCTTCTGCAGAATCCCAAACCTTGGGCTGCAAGCAAAAACTTAATATAAGGCAAATAAAGTGGAGTTTCTGGTACAGCTGTACCAGCACAATGTCTATTTCAATCTAGGGGGCAGACAAGGGCTGTTTTGTTCTTGAATTACTCTGTAAGCTTCTATAGTCTTGTGTGACAAAGCTGCAGGATTGTTCCTGCAAAACTAGACAATAGGTGCCATTTTGATATCAGATATATTTTGCTTGTTAAGCAGAAGCAGGAAAATCGTGGCAGAATGAAAGCTTGAAATTGCCTTTATTGTAGAAAATGTTGTTCACCAAATCTCCATACATTTAAGTATATGACCCACATGTTCTTCTAGGTACACTTCACTACTGAATCAAGAGAAGAAAGTACTGAGTATTTTATCTCATGCCTATTTCAAAGGCTTTCCTAAACTATGGTGAGAAGAAAAAGTAAAACTTTTTTTCTGAAAGTTCCCAAAACATTTATCAAAATACAATGCAGATTACTTCTAATTATTGTGCCCATTAGTCTGATCTATTGAACTGTTGTACAGCGTAATTTTAATTAGCTTGCACAGTTAGGAATCTCCAGTATTTGGGTATTGTTCTGTCTTTTGATACACAAAGTTTAGCAATTTATCTGTGCACATCTGCAGTAAACATGCTAAATTAATAAAATAACCCTCTGAAAGTTGGAGAGAACAAACCCATATACAACGTCTCCCCAACCTAATTCTTGTTTATCATCATGACTGGTGATCCCACATGTCCGAGTATTATTGCCTTCCAAGTGTAGGGTCTTGGCGGTGGGACTGTAGGTGCCTATAGAGCAGTGGTTCTCAATCTGGGGTACCCAGATGTTTTTGATCTTCAACTCCCAGAAACCCTAACAGCTGGTAAACTGGCTGGGATTTCTGGGAGTTGGAAGCCAAAAACATCTGGGGACCCCAGGTTGAGAACCACTGCTATAGAGGCTTATTCTTGATCTGCATATTATTTCACAGTGAGGGCATCAGTTTCCAGCTGGAAGGCAGTCCTGGTCTGGGTTAGCTTGATGCACCTTCCTCTTGACACGTTTCTCCCTTTTGCCCTCCTTTCTTGCCTTTTTGAATTCCACAGCACTGTTAGTAACAGCTGACCTCCAGTTAGAATGCTCGAGGGCCAAGGCTTCCCAGTTCTTATGCCACAGTTTTTAAGGTTGCCTTTAAGTTCCTCTTAAAATCTCTTTTCCTGTCCAACAACATTTTAATTTCTGATCTTGAGTTCAGACTGGAGTAACTGCTTTGGGAGACAGTGATCGGGCATTCAAACAACATGGCCAGTCCAATGAAGTTGATGGCAGAGGACAATCACTTCAGTGCTGGTGGTCTTTGATTCTTTCAGAACACTGACATTTGTCTGACTGTCTTCCCAAAAGATTTGCAGGATTTTTCAGAGGCAACGCTGCTGCTGAGTACGCATGCCCAGTGTGGAACACATCTCACCACACTAAAACAGTGGATGTGGCTCTTAATGAGACATGCCGCATTATCACGGGGTGTCTGCACCCTACACCACTGGAGAAATTACACTGCTTAGCCGGTATTGCACCACTTGACATCCGCCGGGAAGTAGCAGCCAATAGTGAAAGGACAAAGGCAGAGACATCTCCAGCTCATCCCCTGTTTGGGTATCAGCCAGCACGTCAACGACTTAAATCTAGAAATAGTTTTCTAAGATCTACAGAGACACTCGCTGGAACACCTCAGCAAGCGAGAGTCCAAAAGTGGCAGGCTCAAACCCAGAACCTCAACCAATGGTTGATACCAAATGAGAGACTCCCCCCTGGGCACACAGAAAACTGGGCAACTTGGAAGGCACTGAACAGTCTGCACTCTGGCACCACAAGATGCAGAGCCAACCTCAAGAAATGGGGCTACAAAGTGGAATCCACGACATGCGAGTGTGGAAAAGAGCAAACCACTGACCACCTGCTGCAATGCAACCTGAGCCCTGCCACATGCACAATGGAGGACCTTCTTGCAGCAACACCAGAAGCTCTCCAAGTGGCTAGATACTGGTCAAAGAAATGTAATATAATTTGACTGGTTGCCCTGACACGACAAATAAATAAGCTCCAGCTCCTCATGCGGGGACATGAGAGAAGCTTCACACAAGGCTGATAAAAACATCAAATCATCCGGGCGTCCCCTGGGCAACGTACTTGCAGACAGCCAATTCTCTCATACGAGAAGCAACTTGCAGTTTCTCAAGTCGCTCCTGACACGATTAAAAAAAAAAACCCAGGGGGGACTCAAATGACTAGTAATTGTAACACAATATAAGTAAAGTTTGCATGTGTGGATATTTACAATTCATGGCCTAAGGGTGACATTTTCTTGTTATATATCCATTACAAGACATTTTAAGCTTACTTTAGCAGGGGAGGAAAAACTCATGGATGAATAGCATGCATTTATAGAGTTTAATATGACATTCCGAGCACATAAGGCTGCTTTAATCCCATAAGGAACACAACTGTTAAGCTGTTACTAGAATGCTCTTTATAGCCGTGCCTGCATGGAACATTGTTGTTATCACTACACCCTATTAGATATTCATGGCTCTGTTCCCAATTCGGCTATAGTAGGTGTGGTGGGTGTACTGCTATTTCCTCAGTTCTTTCACTCCATTTAGCTACACTGGTCTTGATAAACTGCTTCGCTACACACTAAAACAAACTGCTCAACGACAAAAGAGAGCGTATTTGTACCATATCAAAAGAGTGCCGTCTTTTCTCCCCAAGGCTCCACATGTTTAATCTCAAAGCCAAAAATTCCAGCAAAAGGGCCTTCACGTCACACCAGCACTTTCAAAATGACAGCTGCTCAGAATTCATTCCTGAAACCTGAGAAACCTTCAGATGTAGGAACAAAAGGATTAAAACCATGTACACTGCACTTCAGAAGGAGGCATCACTGTTTGTTGAATGAAAGCAATGGCTTTATGTCCAGTACGTTCCTTCCTGCAGCCGAGAAAATCCATAGTGATCTTACACACTGTGATAAGGCCAGCAGGGTTTGGAGAGTGTATTTGCACTTTCTTCTTTTTCCAAGATAGTCTAAATGTCTTTATATTGGCATCTTGTAAACAAACACTTCAAGTATCATTGCTTCAGTGCTGGGTGTCTGAATATAAAAGGCAGTTATTGTGAAAGTGATGAGCACTAACTGTTCCCAAGTAAGAGAGCTTAAGAGAATTAATAACATGAAAAATCCTCTGACTGTCAAAATAATTCTTTTATAACATTTGGAAGTAAGATGTGAGGAAACTATTACTGTCAGTAACACATATCCATTTCCCCAACAGATGTTAGGAGCCTAAGCTAACTGACTATTAAGTACAGCTTTAATATACTGTAAAAGGAGGTTACTGGGTAATAGATAAGGGGATGCAAAACACAGTTTGCTTTCTTGAATGCCTCACAGCTTTTCTTTTGTTTGCCCTCTAAGCATAAATTAAGAATTTAAAAAAGCTTAAAATCTAGACCAACTGTGGGCCTATTCCTTATATGAACTGCACTTCTGTCCTACATTAAAATTAGAGATGTGCTCTCTGACATATAGAAGAAGAAGAGGGGATTGCTTCCAACCTTTTCGCTAGTGTAGTGAAATTGCTACTCTATGTTAAAGTTTTGGTGTATACCTCTATGTTTACATATGGCAGATAGGGAAGAATAAGTACAGACAGGGTAGCAACAGCAGAGATAGGATTCATTTGCATATGTGAAGCCGATTGGTCATATGCAGATTAGTTTAGGCCCAGGATTTGAAAAGGCTGCTAGGCCAAAATGACAGTTGGGGAGAGCAGAGCTGAACATTCCAAAGGGGCAGAGCCAAGGTTCTGAAAGAGGCAGTTAGAGTGAGGGAGTTTGAAAATGACAGTTAGGAATCTGTGTGTGGAGAGTTGGTTTTTGAGTGCCTGATACAAAAAAGCAGTTATGAAGATGTGTTAAAGACTTCTGATATAGAGAAGCAGTTAGTTAAATAGAGCTCGAGTTTTAAGGAACATAAAGAAGGCTAGTGTTGCCTTAGTTCCGAATATAATTCAGCCAAGAGTGTGTAAAGCAAGTAACATGTTTGTGAATGTGAAACATCGATAGTTTATTCAGAAAAGTTAACCAAGGAAATGATACTGACCGTAAGCCTCAAGATTGCAACAAAACACAAATGTAACCACAAGCATTGGAGCCAGAAGTTATAAATAAACTGTGTTACTTTGTTATACACAAGAGTGTTTCATCACCTGCGATATAAAGTACAAAGGTTTAACAGCACACAGAAAGTCCCTGCCAATATAAAAGAAGAAACTGAATCAGTATAAGGCAGCAAAGAGGTTTTTAAAGAGGAAATAGTCTCTCTCCCTCGCCTCAGCTAGGAGGAAAAAAATTGAACCCACTCAGTGGCTTCAGTAACTTTTCTGAAGAAAAGGTGTAAAAACTGCTGTATTTCTAAGGCATCTCCCAATAAGTTATTCTGAAGATCCACAACATATTGTCTCTGGACTGTACATTCACATGTACTTATTCTGGATTAAATAAAAACCACAAGTTAACACTTGTGATGGCATGCCGGTATAGAAGGACTTAATCTTCTTCTTTTGGACGTGCTATGACTTGGGACTGTTTTTTGACAACGCTTTTGCTTGCTTCCACCTTGTTTTCTTGTGTTTTCTGAACTCTGTGATTTTGAAGCCGTTTGAACTTTCTGTTATCCCGGATTATATCCCAGTATAATCCGGATTATTTGCTAAATTACGTTTTTAGGAAGAGCTTGAAGACTTGTCTATTCCGGTGTGCCTTTCCAGAATAGGAATATGTCCAGAAGCACTTTACTAGAGACTTAAGATTGTCCACACAATGTACTTACCCAAAAATCCTTATATTTCAACTGTCATACTCAGCACTTTTAATCTGTACCCATTTATACTTGGCCCAGCCTTAGTTTTATTGTGCTATGGTGTAATGTTTTTACTGCTTACTGTTATTGCTTTAATGTTTTGATTTGCTTTATGGTTTATGTGTACTGTTGTATTGTTGTTTTATTGAGGCCTTGGCCTTTGTAAGCTGCATTGAGTCCTTCGGGAGGTGTTAGCGGGGTACAAATAAAGTTATTAATAATAATAATAATAATACATTTTTTGCACAGCAATTTGCTACAGACTTTAAGTTCTTGCTAGATACACTGAATTAAGTGTTTCTAGCTATTTTTGTTGTGTTAATAAACTTTGTTTGGACCTTTATTTTTGTGTCTGCCTCCTTTAAGGCATCTGGTTCACAACAATAATATAATATAATATAATATAATATAATATAATATAATATAATATTATACAGTAATATAATATAATAATATAATAATATAATAATGTAATAATATGTAATATAATATACAATAATATACAATAATAATAATAATATAATATATAATATATAATATAATATAATATAATAATATACAATACTATAATATAATATAATGTAACATATAATAATATAATAATAATAATAGTTTTAACCTCGGAGAAGAAGAGAGGAGGGGGGGGAATTCTCTATTCCGATTTTAAAATGCTTCATAATAATAATAATAATAATAATAATAATAATAATAATAACAAACCCCTTTTGACTTCATGCAGGGAATGCACAATTAAAGCACCCCTGATAGATGGCCATCCATTTTTAATAATAATAATAATAATAATAATAATAATAATAATAATTTTAACCTCCTGGTCCAGGAAGTTTAGCTGGGTTACAGAGAAGCCGGTTTTTTAAACCGTTTTAAACCAGAGTGGATGAATTTCCTCCCTTTGCCACCACCCCCCTTTTTCTGGAGTAAAACAACTACTTTCAAAGTAAAGACCAACCCATTAACGAAGGATTCGGAAGTATCGTATGTATTGAAAAGTTTTGAACTTTTTTTCCATTGAAAATCGGAATTGACTTTAGATATGAACCACGAGTTTAAAAACATTTTTTTCATTGATCACCCAAGCCTAGAAAATACCATTGCTTTAATTATGCGGATCTTTGTTGCCAGTGTAATGTCTCTACTCTTCACTATTTTATCAAGATTTGTCATTGCTCTCCTCCCAAAAACTAAGCGCCTCCTGATTTCCTGGCTGTAGTCTGCATCTCCGGTCATCTTTGCACCTAGAAATACAAAGTCTGTCTTGAATTAGTTGTCCAAAATGGATCTATTTGATTTCCTTAGGTCCCACACACATACACCAACTATCACAAGCTATTCAACAAGATTCTCCAAATGAAAAGGTAGGGATGGTGGGTGTTGTAGTCCAAAACTTCAAGATATTCAGAAGCTGGGAATAGCTGTGGCTTTGAGTCCCAAGCTAAAGTTATGTAAGCCTGTGGCAATCTTCAGACAATCTGAACAGAAACAGAAACACTAATTAAAATGTTGTTGCTTCTACAGTAGGAAAAACCAGCCAAACCTCTGTTTTTAAAGAGTGGGAAAATTTTACTTTCATGATGATAATGGTAAGAGATCGCTCCTCTGACAAGGATTTCTTCCTGCCAAGTAGCATAAGAAAACAATGATGTTTGCTGAAATGCTCTGATGTATTTTCCCATATAATGAGCAATGAGAAGACAGCAAGATATATTTTCAAAGGCACCAAACCAAACCTCAGGTGTGTATAAACCAACAGTATCGCCAACATATCAAATTAATGAGTTACTACTCTAAACAGAGGAAAAGTCATGATGATCAAAAGAAAGACTATCACAGAGATCTCTGGGCAATGCGAATACAAACACGTTCTTGCCGTGTGTTATTAATTCAGTCAATTTTTTAAAAGTAAATAAGAAAAAAAGTTTATATTCTCATTGTTTAGAGGTCTGTATTGCAAACTGTCCCTTCTACATAAGCCTGTAAGATGGATGGACTGGAGGATACTACCTTCTTAACTGGGGGCTGGAGGAGCTGTTCTGAATTCCAAAATATTTTGATAAGTCATGTCTGTTGCATCGCTGCACCAGTCTCAGCCCAGAGACTGTCTACTAAGAGGTGATGAGCACTTTCACCGAACCCCTGCCCTTCAGTCAAAACACTTGGGTGGCAATGTTGGATGGCAAGCAACTAGAAGTGACATATGGCTTACTTGGCCAAGTATCAATGCTACTCTTCTTTCCATCACCATTGCTATGTATGTTATTTATAACCAACCCTTCTTATTTTGAGCTCAGGGCATCTATGAATGAATATAACACAGTTTAAAATGACTTAGTGACTTATTAATGACTTAGATGAAGGGTTAGAAGGCAGGATCATCAAGTTTGCAGACGACACCAAATTGGGAGGGATAGCCAATACTCCAGAGGACAGGAGCAGGATTCAAAACGATCTTGACAGATTAGAGAGATGGGCCAAAACTAACAAAATGAAGTTCAACAGGGACAAATGCAAGATACTCCACTTAGGCAGAAAAAAGGAAATGCAAAGATACAGAATAGGGGACGCCTGGCTTGAGAGCAGTACGTGCGAAAAAGATCTTGGAGTCTTCGTGGACAACAAGTTAAAAATGAGCCAATAATGTGATGTGGTGGTAAAAAAAGCCAATGGGATTTTGGCCTGCATCAACAGGAGCCTAGTGTCTAGATCTAGGGAAGTAATGCTACCCCTCTATTCTGCTTTGGTTAGACCACACCTGGAATATTGTGTCCAATTCTGGGCACCACAATTGAAGAGAAAGATGGGCCCAGTGGTGCCACAATTGAAGAGAGACATTGCCAAGCTGGAATGTGTCCAGAGGAGGGCGATTAAAATGATCAAGGGTTTGGAGAACAAGTCCTATGAGGAATGGCTTAAGGAGCTGGGCATGTTTAGCCTGAAGAAGAGAAGGCTGAGAGGAGATATGATAGCCATGTATAAATATGTGAGAGGAAGCCACAGGGAGGAGGGAGCAAGCTTGTTTTCTGCTTCCTTGGAGACTAGGACGCGGAACAATGGCTTCAAACTACAAGAGAGGAGATTCCATCTGAACATGAGGAAGAACTTCCTGATTGTGAGAGCCGTTCAGCAGTGGAACTGTCTGCCCCGGAGTGTGGTGGTGGCTCCTTCTTTGGAAGCTTTTAAACAGAGGCTGGATATGAGATTAAAGGACATGGACATACTTTCTTACTAAAAAAGAATACAGGCAATCCAATAAAACAGACAAACTGGTCGATAATTGAAGACTATATTGAAAATAGATTTAGGGACCTTTAATTATACAGAAGAGGTATTGAAAACATACAAGGTTGAATATATAAAAGGGATAGATAAAAAAAGGTTTGGACAGAATCAGAAGGAAGTCCACATTTTATTTTATTTTATTTCCTTTTTTATTCTTAATTTTTCACGTTTCTCTCTTTCTTTTTCTTTTTTGGGTGATGTGTGTCAAAATTTTCCTACTTTTCTATCTTCTTCAAATTATTCTCACTCTTTCACTGGAGTTTATGATATCTTAATCTTAATAAAAAATTACTTGCAAAAAAAAAAAAACCAGAAGCTGGATGGCCATCTGTCAGGGGTGATTTGAATGCAATATTCCTGCTTCTTGGCAGGGGGTTGGACTGGATGGCCCAGGAGGTCTCTTCCAATTCTTTGATTCCATGATTCTATAATTCTATGAGAATAATAAAATACATGTTTTTGCAGTGGAGTCCCCGGTAATGCAGTGGGTTAAAGCGCTGAGCTGCTGAGCTTGTTGCCTGAAAGGTTGCAGGTTCGAATCTGGGGAGCAGCGTGAGCTTCCACTGTCAGCCCCAGCTTCTGCCAACCAAGCAGTTCGAAAACATGCAAATATGAGTAGATCAATAGGTACCACTCCAGCGGGAAGGTAAGGGTGCTCCATGCAGTCATGCCGGCCACATGACCTTGGAGGTGTCTATGGACAACACCGGCTCTTTGGCTTAGAAATGGAGATGAGCACCACACCCCAGAGTCAGATATGACTGGACTTAATGTCAGGGGACAACCTTTACCTTTTTATAATTACAACATTGCTGTGGCCAGCAAAGTGCTTTCCCGTGCCTGAGTTCTGTAGCAGTCATCTAACCTTGTAGCTTTCTTCTCTGTATGAATGTGTTTTCAGTGCATGGGAGAGAAATATCAAGTACTGTATATTGACTTATTGCTTTTCTGTTTAAAGTATTAAAGAATCACCTCTGAAATGCCCATGGTCTTCAGAAAATAACGGGAATACTTTCTTTATATATTGTTTTCTATAGTTTGAAAGGGGAGCCCCCGGTGGCGCAGTGGGTTAAAGCACTGAGCTGCTGAGCTTGTTGATCGAAAGGTCGCAGGTTCGATTCCGGGGAGCGGTGTGAGCTTCCGCTGTCAGCCCTAGCTTCTGCCAACCTAGCAGTTCGAAAACATGCAAATGTGAGTAGAACAATAGGTACCGTTCCAGCGGGAAGGTAACGGCGCTCCATGCGGTCATGCCGGCCAGATGACCTTGGAGGTGTCTAAGGACAACGCTGGCTCTTCGGCTTAGAAATGGAGATGAGCACCACACCCCAGAGTCAGACATGACTGGACTTAATGACAGGGGACTACCTTTACCTTTACCTATAGTTTGAAAACATCAGATTTTAAGTTGGAAGGGTTTGATAATGTTCAGTGCTAGCTCATACTGCTTAATTGGTAGATAGTGTTATGTTACGTTATGCTATGCTCTCTCTCTCTATATATATAAGATGTTAAATTTTTAATTAGTTTGGTTTTAATTCTTCTGTTTATTTACTGATTTATGTGTATATATGGCATCAGATTTTTGCTTTTCTAAGGCTGCCCTGAGTCCTCTTTGGGGTGGAGAAGGGTGGGATATAAGTGTGGTAAATAAATAAATAGTGTTCTTCTCAATACAATTTCTTCAGAGTTGTTTCATTCAAATATGTTCTAGAAAAACTGTGTTGGGTTTTGTAAACTAAACAGGGAATCTTTCTCACATTACGATTCTTATAGTAAAAGTCAATAGATGCACCATGCTTCTTCCTTAATTTGTTCACACACACACACCAAACAAAAAAAAGGAAGGAATAATAATAATAATAATAATAATAATAATAATAATAATAATAATGAATAACTGTCTGCAGAAACAGGTGTAAAATACAAATAATCTGAATTCATTTTGGGTATCTCAAAAACATTAAGTCCAGTCATGTCCGACTCTGGGGTGTGGTGAAATCCTGGTTGAGACCGACTACAGAACAAAGTTATTGCCCACACATATGAACTGAGTTGGATATGATTTTATCTTGGCGATTTGACTTATTTGTAATTTTAATCTATATGTATTTGAACTTCTTGTTATTGTATGATGTTTTTAGATGGTACGATTAGCATTGAATCTTTGCAGTGAGTCGGTCTGAGTCCCTTTACAGAGGTTAGAGCACATTGGGATATAAAAGTTCTAAATAAATAAATAAGGCAAAGAGCCGGCATTGTCCGTAGACACCTCCAAGGTCATGTGGTCAACATGACTGCATGGAGCACCCTAACCTTCCTGCTGGAGCGGAACCTATTGATCTACTCACATTTGCATGTTTTCGAACTGCTAGGTTGGCAGAAGCTAGGGCTGACCGCTCCCTGGAATCGAACATGCGACCTTTTGATCAACAGCTCAGTGCTTTAACCCACTGAGCCACTGGGGGCTCTGGTTATAATTATAGGTATGCAAAATATGATTATTCTTTAATGTGCCATTATGATTTTTCTAAGATAGTTTATATTGCCATCTCTGTCTTAGCAAGGATGTCATTTACTGATAGCTGAGAAAAATAATATGTTTGGTTCTTTGTTTACTTGAAGATGGCCTTGACAATACTCATCTTTGTACTCAATAGCTGATGCATCTGTAGTGCTTTTGTTCAGCCAATTTGTGATCAATAAGTAGGCAAGTAAAAGTACTAACAGTAAAGGTCCCATTTCACAAATGATATTTCATGCATATTTTCTCGCCTTGACTGAAAACTCTTTTATCTCCTTTCTAGGTTTGTTGTGAAGTAGAACTTCAGTCCTTGAGAAAAAACTCTCATTCTTATTTAAGTAAAAGATTTAAATTCTACAAGAAAAAATAATGTGTATGTCTTAAAAAACACAGTGTGCCATTTCCTACTTTGACATTACACAGCAATTTGCCTGTCATGTTTCATGCTTTCTTCATAGAGTCAGGATGGATTTGCCTGCCACGGTTCTTTCTGATACGTGTATGATGGAAACCTATCTTGCTTCTCAGCTTTCACTTCTACGTTCTTTAACTGTTGAATGACACCACTGGGCCCATCTTTCTCTGACTACAGGTTGCATATGCTATTTCCCTAGTGTAAAAACTCAACCTCCCTAAATTCTACATGTGTTAAATCAGGGGTCCCCAAACTACGGCCCGCGGGCCACTTCCGGCCCGCCAAGGGCACTTATCCGGCTTGCGGAGGAGGAGCGTCCCCCCCCCGCACACACACAGTGCCCCTCCCTTGGCTGGCTCACACTATCCGTTAGGCCCAATGGGCAGTGTGAGCCAGCCAAGGGCAGCTGCTCTGCGCAGCATACTCCCGCGTAAAGCACCTCGCGAGGTGCTTTACGCAAAAGTAGGCCGCGGTGCTGCTCCTCCCTTGGCAGGCTCACATTATCTGTCAGGCCCAATGGGCAGTGTGAGCCAGCCAAGGGAGGCTGCCCCAGCGCTCCGTGCAGTCATGCCGGCCACATGACCTTGGAGGTGTCTACGGACAACACTGGCTCTTTGACTTAGAAATGCAGATGAGCACCACACCCCAGAGTCAGACATGACTGGACTTCATGTCAGAGGAAAACCTTTAACTAGGAAAATTGTGGAAGATCCAGGGTGGGAGCAAGAACTCTTGTCTGTTGGAGGTAGGTATGAATGTTTCAATTGGCCACCTTGATTATCATTTCATAGCCCAGCTCCTTAAACCGCTGCTCATAGGGCTTGTTCTCCAGACAATTGATCATTTTAGTCGCCCTCCTCTGGACACATTCCAGCTTGTCAACATCTCTCTTCAATGGTGGTGCCCAGAATTGGACACAATATTCCAGATGTGGTATGACCAAAGCAGAATAGAGGGGTAGCATGACTTCCCTAGATCTAGACACTATACTCCTATTGATGCAGGCCAAAATCCCATTGGCTTTTTTTGCCACCACATCACATTGTTGGCTCATGTTTAACTTGTTGTCCATGAGGACTCCAAGATCTTTTTCGCACGTACTGCTCTCGAGCCAGGCATCGTCCCCCATTCTGTATCTTTGCATTTTGTTTTTTCTGCCTAAGTGGAGTATCTTGCATTTGTCACTGTTGAACTTCATTTTGTTAGTTTTGGCCCATCTCTCTAATCTGTCAAGATCGTTTTGAATCCTGCTCCTGTCTTCTGGAGTATTGGCTATCCCTCCCAATTTGGTGTCGTCTGCAAACTTGATGATCATGCCTTCTAGCCCTTCATCTAAGTCATTAATAAAGATGTTGAACAGGACCGGGCCCAGGACAGAACCCTGCGACACTCCACTCGTCACTTCTTTCCAAGATGAAGAGGAAGCATTGGTGAGCACCCTCTGGGTTCATCCATTTAACCAATTACAGATCCACCTCACCGTAGTTTAATGAATTCTTGTCCCGGCATTGAATGTTTGCTGTATATATGCTGTGCTCCGCCCTGAGTCCCTTTCGGGGTGAGAAGGGCAGAATATAAATATTTTAAATAAATAAATAAATGTATCATCTTCTGGATATTCATGAGTTTTCCTTGCTTCCTTAAGGTTGAGATTCTTCTTCAAGACTATCCACCTTGGCTTACCTAGAGTAAATGCCATTCCTTATATTGCCAATTTGCCATCCCTAACCTCAAGTATATCTGCCTCAATTACATGCTCTGATAGAAGGGGAAGTAAGGGGGAAATAGGCTAAGCTTGATCTATAGTGACTAGGGAGTTAGTAACTAATTGTCCCCCATCTAACTGGAAGATTAACTTTTAGAGCTCACTCAGGAATTGGGATAAACTGTGAAGTGAGAGCTGACATTGCACCAGAGTGTTTTAGCCTGAAGGGAACCCTGTGGTAATTGGACAATCACCACGTCTACAGGTTGAATGAGAAAATAAAATAAATAGAATTCCTTAGCTAGAGCTCCTTAATCCAGGAACTTTTTATATTTACAAAGTCTGGAAGTAATGAATGAGACCATGTCACAAACATGATGATGCAACCTCCAATTTTATCTGAAATGCCACAAATATATGTGGTGGTGGAGAGATGTCACTGGCTGTACCTGATAACACAGGGTGTCTTCACACATCACCTTGCCTTTGCAGCTGCCATCTGGCTGGCATTAAACTGGATAAACCAGGAGGCATGCTGCCACCCACCTGCAATCATTTTTTCAACCAACATCCTAGGCAATCGGCCATTCACATTTGCAGGCATTAAACATGTGGCTGTTTTAGGCTACTATTTGTTATTTTGGCATTTGTATTGTTGTATTTGTATTTATTTTTGAAGGCTGCTGGCATCGAAGTTGCATGGTGTATGTTTTAGAAATAAATATGGAAGTAAACAAATAGATTAATTGTTCTTGGTGCTCCTTTAAAAATGATGGACACCATTCCAAATGAAGACCCGAGCCCCCAATGTCAGAGATAGGCAATAGTCTCCTCTGTGTTTTAGTCCAAACTGTAAAAGAACCATCCAGGGAAGTTCCTGGGTTAAGGTTCTTTGCTGCTCTGGAGACTAGGATGAAGAACAATGGCTTCCATCTACAAGAAAGGAGATTCCATCTGAACATTAGAAAGAACTTCTTGACCGTGAGAGCCGTTCAGCAGTGGAACTCTCTGCCTCAGAGTGTGGTGGAGGCTCCTTCTTTGGAAGCTTTTAAGCAGAGGCTGGATGGCCATCTGTCAGGGGTGATTTGAATGCAATATTCCTGCTTCTTGGCAGGGGGTTGGACTGGATGGTCCATGAGGTCTCTTCCAACTCTATGATTCTAGGACCTGAACCATTCCACTAAATCTACTACAGGAGTTATGTATCCTTCCATGGATGTCCACACACAGTCACCCACTCATGCACAGAATTCAGTCTCCCAGCTTTGACCCTGGAGCTTGCAACATCTCCTGTATTTATTAGAAGGACAAAGGGTCCCTTGCTTGTGCTACTCTTGCTGGGACTGCAGCTTCTCTATTTCTCTAACTTGTCTTCTTAGGAACATTGGCTTGGCAACCAGATAGATGGAATTTGCATAGACCTCAACCCACTCAGTAAGGTTAGGTGGGGGGCTGGCCAGAAAGGAGGAAGTGAAATGGAAGTCTTGACCTTCCAAGAGTTTTCAACAAGAAAGCTGCCATTCCTGCCCCCATTTGTTGAAACTCTGTTCCTCTACCATTGCAAAATAGCATGTTATGGGAAAATGACTCAGTTCAGCATACCAAGTGAATTGGATGAGGGAAGGAGATACAGAATCTGAAAAGAAATGCTGACCATAGTCTTATGTAACTCACAATACCTGTCAAGGCTGCATCCTTCCAGCTTTCCACAACTTTACTCTCTCCCTCTTTTGAGATTGTTCTCAATGCAGCAGCCACAACTGTGTGCCTCCCTCCAAAAGGCAGGAAGCCCGAAAGACAGTTGCATTTGTCAAGTAGGAAATTTAGGTACCGCATACTGGGGAGGCTAATTTAACTAATTTACGATGCCATAAAAATCTTGAGCAAGACTGCAAAGAATGAGGAAGTACTTCATCAGTGTCACAAATGGACTGTGAAGCAACAGCTCCCCTGGTGGCCAGAATACCCTCATGAAAGGTAAGTATGTTCGTTAGTGTTATCCAGTTTGCCTTCCTGCTCATTATCAGGCTGAGAACTGTCCTCCTTTTCTGAGTCAATTTGCACCTGCACCTGGCTAGTTTCAGTATCAACAAACTCATTCCTTGCTGTGGGAAACTGAACTTCCACACCCTGTTCCTTATTGACTATACCAGGGACATTTTGAACCAGATTGTGAACCTGTGTCCCATCATGCTCATCAGAGGCACTCTGTGGTTCCAGCTGAGTCACAACATAACCTGAGGCCTTCCAGGTGGACTTCAGCTCCCAGAATCCCTGATATTGGGTCAAGCTAGCTGGGGTTTCTGGCAAATGAAGTCCCTGGAAGTCTGGGAACCAGTGCTCTATTTATTTATTTATTTGTGTACATACCGCCTTTCTCAGCCCAAAGGTGACTCTAGAGCAGGGGTCCTCAAACTAAGGCTCGGGGGCCGGATACGGCCCTCCAAGGTCATTTACCCAGCCCTCACTCAGTGTCAACCTGTCTGAAATGACTTGAAAGCACACAACAACAATAATCCTATCTCATCAGCCACAAGCAGGCCCACACTTCTCACTGAAATACTAATTTTATATTTGTTGAAATTGTTCTTGATTTAAATTATTGTATTGTTTTTAAGTGTTTTTTGTACTACAAATAAGATACAGTATGTGCCGTGTGCATAAGAATTCATTCATGTTTTTTTCAAATTATAACCTGGCCCTCCAACAGTTTGAGGGACTGTGACCTGGTGGGATTTAAATGAAATAATTTAAATTAGACACTAACAAAATGAAGTTCAACAGTGACAAATGCAAGATACTCCACTTTGGCAGAAAAAATGAAATGCAAAGATACAGAATGGGGGACGCCTGGCTCGAGAGCAGTACGTGTGAAAAAGATCTTGGAGTCCTCGTGTACAACAAGTTAAACATGAGCCAACAATGTGATGTGGCGGCAAAAAAAGCCAATGGGATTTTGGCCTGCATCAATAGGAGCATAGTGTCTAGATCTAAGGAAGTAATGCTACCCCTCTATTCTGCTTTGGTTAGACCACACCTGGAATATTGTGTCCAATTCTGGGCACCACAATTCAAGAGAGATATTGACAAGCTGGAATGTGTCCAGAGGAGGGCGACTAAAATGATCAAGGGTCTGGAGAACAAGCCCTATGAGGAGCGGCTTAAGGAGCTGGGCATGTTTAGCCTGAAGAAGAGAAGGCTGAGAGGAGATATGATAGCCAGGTATAAATACGTGAGAGGAAGCCACAGGGAGGAGAAAGCAAGCTTGTTTTCTGCTTCCTTGGAGACTAGGACACGGAACAATGGATTCAAACAACAAGAAAGGAGGAGGAAGAACTCCCTGACTGTGAGAGCCGTTCAGCAGTGGAACTCTCTGCCCCGGAGTGTGGTGGAGGCTCCTTCATTGAAAGCCTTTAAACAGATGCTGGATGGCCATTTGTCAGGGGTGATTTGAATGTAATATTCCTGCTTCTTGGCAGGGGGTTGGACTGGATGGCCCATGAGGTCTCTTCCAACTCTTTGATTCTATGATTCTATGATTCTATAATCCAGCCCTCCAACAGTTTGAGGGACTGTGACCTGGCGGGATTTAAATGAAATAATGTAAATGTGAAAAACAATAGGCACAGATTCAGCAAGAAGCAGAAATCACTTCACTATGAATGAGGATTTAAAACAGTGAAAATAGTTCTCGATTTTAAGGCATACTGACATGTTAGCATTTTAGATGTGTAGCATTTGATGACAACCAGACATTTCCCCCATTTTTCTTCTAAAAACATCAACCTTACACACAGCACATGATAGAAAAGTCTGCCCCAGAACAAGTTTGTATGATAAGAGTCAGATTTTTGAAGTGTATCATGGCATTAATTCATAATGAAATTATACAGTAACATTCTCAACTAATTACAACTGCCACTTTCCCTTTTTCTACTGAGTATTTGCTGTACAGACTTGATGAACTACACTTCAAATGCAGTAAACATATCAAATACTAGAAACAGGTAAGTCAAAATAACAGCTGCATAATAGTTGTAGCAGTAGTCACTGAAATGAAATTGTTTTCTCTTCCATCTTCCTCTATGTTATTGATTTACAGAACACCAAGGACAATATTAGAAATCCGTATTTGAAATACTGAGCTGCGGAGGAATGGAATACAGGAAGAAAAATATATCCAATTGTGCCTGTAACTCTATAAAATAGACTTCAAAATAAAATAACTATACACATCGCAAAAATAAAGCACCTTGGCTGTAAAAGATGGGCAGGGATGTGAAGTTGTCAAGATGAACCCAAAAAATGCGGCACTCATTATTATACTGATAGAGGCATTGACAGAGAATATCTACCTCATCTGTAAGCAGACACAGGAAGGGGGAAAAAATCACTCTTTGCACAAAGAAGTAAGAAGGACCTAAGTCTTGTGCTATCAGGGAAATACGTATTAATTCAGGGAGTAGCTGGTAATTTTTGGGAAAAGTGTCTCAGCTGAAATAACAAGGAAAGCTCTACTGGTAGCATGGTAGCTTGATTCATGAAAACAAAGAGTCGTTTCCCAAAAAGGCTTCATAGAAACCACCATTCTTAACATACCAGCACCGATCTTTCTTCTTCAGTGGTCACATAACAAAAGAATTTATGTGCTAAATACCGTATATATTAGAGTATAAGCCGACCCGAATATAAGTTGCGGCACTTAATTTTATCACAAAGTACAAGCTGAGGGTGGGAAAAGCATCCACTATGGGTCAATCTATATAAATAAAAATGTAATGTTAGTTCGTGCTACCATCAGAACTCAAAAACCACTGGGGGAATGGACACCAAATTTGGACACAAGACACCTAACAGTCCAATTTATGTCCCCACTCAAAAAAAATTGATTTTGTCATTTGGGAATTGTTGTTGCTGGGATTTATAGTTTACCTACAATCAAAGAGCATTCTGAACTCCACCAATGATGGAATTCAACCAAACATGGCATACAGGACTTCCATGACCAACAGAACACACTGGAAAGGTTTGGTTGGCATTGACCTTGAGTTTGGGAGTTGTAGTTCAACTACATCCAGAGAGCACTGTGGACTCAAACAATGATGGATCTGGACCAAACTTGACACAAAAATTCCACATGCCTAAATATGAACACAGATGGAGTTTGGAGGAAATAGACCTTTACATTTGGGATTTGTAGTTACTGGGATTTATAGTTCACTACAATTAAAGAGCATTCTCAAACCTACAAATGACAGAAATGGGGCAAACTTCCCACACAGAACCCCCATGACCAACAGAAAATACTTAAGGCCATCCAGTCCAACTCTCTTCACAAGGGCAAGAAAATGTAATCAGAGCCCTCCTGACAAAGAGCCATCCAGTCATAAATATAGATAGATAGATATGATTCTCACACACATAGACAGATATAGTATCATAGATTTGAAAGAGACCCTTAAAGAAGGACTATGATATGTTGCATATTCCAGAGTAGGCAAACCAGACACTCTCCACATTCACACCTAGCTCCAGCAGACAAGAGTCCTTTGTCTCACCCTGGTCATTCCACAGATATATAAACCCTTTTTCCTAGTTCCAACAGACCTCACTACCTCTGAGGGTGCTTGCCATAGATGCAGGTGAAACGTCAGGAGAAAATGCCTCTAGACCATGGCCATACAGCCCGAAAAAACCTACAACAACCCAGTGATTCCGGCCATGAAAGCCTTCGACAATACATTGCAATACAACTGTTTGGTTTGCTCCTGACATGATAAATAAATAAATAAAATCACACAGATTTTGTGCTGATGCCCACAACAAAGGCCAATTGATCTCTTAAGGAACGGAAGAGATAACATAAAAAACAATCAATTTCATACTACCCATTTCTGCCATGACCTATTCATTCTTGAGCCTACAGCCCTAAAACAGAATGAGTTAAAACTCTAGCTGTGCAGTATGAGATGCTGATACGAAACATGTAGGCTTTCATACACAACAAATCATTATTTTCACATATAAACAAAATAATTGTCCTTCCCCATGAGACAATAGATAAACATTAGTGTGTTTAGTGGACTTTCTTGTTACTGATATGGCCTTTGTAGAGGAATAGAAGCCCATGAATCCTTCAGCAGATGCTCTGTGAGTTGCACATATGGCAGGTTTCACAATGAATGCTCCTAACTGATGTCCCAAATTACGTTGTATTATTTACATATTTTAAAATTATCTGAGGAAGAACCGAACTACCAACAGAACAGATGTTTATCTTCAAAATTCTCCACTGAGCAACTCTTTTCTGAAATCGCATTAATTTTTATAGGGCTTGGATGAGAATAGCACTTGCTAGACTCTTCTCCAAGAGAATGATTTGGCATAAAGAACGTAATAATTGGACATTTACCAGTATCTCACAGCCTATAGTAGATTTTTATTAGTACATGCTCGAAAAAGTCAAGTTGTATTCGGAAAGATAAAAAGGGTTCACCACCATGAGGGGTTTCTGAAATGTTAGCTTCTACTGGCGAATTACAATGCAATTTTCTAGCCAACTAATTTCACTCAAAAAGATAATGACTTGAGCAAAAAGCTAATCAACTGCCAATCAGGACGCTTTGAAGCATGGGATGTAAAATATTGAAGCCAGTTTTACAAGTCATAAAAAACACTTATGTTCCATGATATGTCATAAAATCTGTGATGGGAATCTGAAATTGATGAAGCATCCTTATTTCTCCAGTGACTTTCCTAAATAAACAGCTTTCAAGTTTAACCAAATCTTCCATTAATATTCAGGCCCATTTAAGGAGCATCAATACTACACAATTAACTGTGTAAATGTCAGAGAGAGAACTAAACAGATTAATCATCTGTCTTGTTTTGCCTACCTGTCAATGCTACTAATTTCCCGGGGGTGGGAAGAGGTTGGCTGGGGCCAAGGTAAAGGTGGAGAAAATTCACCTGTGAAATGCATATTTTAAATTACAGGCACAAGAAGATATAGCAAATCACTGGGAGGTGTAATTTACAGTTAATTTGCACTCTCATTATTACCATAGTTTATATTATTCGCTTTGCACATTTTCTTGACAGAATGTGTAGCATGTTAAAACAGATGCTTTTAGGCATGTTAACCACAACAGTCCTGCATTGTACAGTACTTTCAAACAACATGATTCTTCTTCATTTCATATTTTAAGTCAAATTATTATTTGTCCATATTTTCGCTTAGCAATGGATGCACTGGGAGTGGTGGGTTAGAGGACTGCTAGATTGGTACGTTATGGCAAGAAAAACATTGACTTCCTCTCACATATATATATATTTATCTCTCTCTCTCTCTCTCTCTCTCTCTCTATATATATATATATATATATATATATATATATGCTCTGTGCATAATGAGTACCTAAAAAAAAAAAGAACCAATGAACAAAATCACACCAAATTTGGCAACAAAACGTCTCACAACACAAGGAGTGACCATCACTCAAAAATTATGATTTTGTCATTTCAGTTGTAGTTGCTGGGATTTATAGTTCATCTATAATCAAAGAGCATTCTGAACTCCACCAACGATGGAACTGAACCAAACTTGGCACACAGGACTTCCCTGACCAACAGAAAACACTAGAAGGGTTTGGTGAGCATTGACCTTGGGTTTTGGAGTTGTAGTTGTAGTTCACCTACATCTAGAGAGCACTGTGGACTCAAACAATGATGGATCTGGATCAAACTTGGCAGGAATACTCAATATGCCCAAATATAAACACAGATGGAGTTTGGGGGAAATAGACCTTGACATTTGGGAGTTGTAGTTACTGGGATGTATAGTTCACCTACAATCAAGGAGCATTCTGAACCCCACCAACAATGGAATTGGGCCAAACATCCCTCACAGAACCCCCATGACCAACAGAAAATACTGTGTTTTATGGTGGTCTTTGGTGACCCTTCTAGCCAACTTCTAGAGCAACTGCTTTGGGAGACGGTGGCCGGTCCAGCGGAGTTGGTGGCGGAGGACCATCGCTTCAATGCTAGTGGTCTTTGCTTCTTCCAGCATGCTGACGTTTGTCCGCCTGTCTTCCCAAGAGATTTGCAGGATTTTCCGGAGGCAGCGCTGATGGAATCGTTCCAGGAGTTGCATGTGACATCTGTAGACAGTCCACGTCTCACAGGCATACAGCAGGGTTGGGAGGACAATAGCTCTATAAACAAGCACCTTGGCATCCCTACAGATGTCCCGGTCCTCAAACACTCTCTGCTTCATTCAGAAAAACGCTGCGCATAGAAATCCTGTAATAATGTGGCATATCTCATTAAGAGCCACATTCATTGTTTTAATGTGGTGAGATGTATTCCACATTGGGCATGTGTACTCAGAAACAGAGTAGCAACAAAGAAGGGCAGGTGTCTTCACTGTGTCTGGTTGTGATCTCCAGGTTGTGCGAGTGTTGAAAATGTCAATTGTACTTTTCTATTAGTGTTTTGGCCTGTAATATTTAATGGCCTCCTTCTGGAGCTGATAAAATATTAAAGAATAGGAGACAATACATAAATAGCAAAAATTACTAGTAGATTATAATACCAGTTATGCATCCATATACCTTATACAGAATTGCATGCAAAATATCTCAGTATTATAATGACTTAATAGCCCAAATAAATTTATACAGAAACAAAATTTAACTTACAATGCAACTTACAATGTTTGTAAAAAGAGTGTTTCCTGAGCTTTTGCCTGACAACTGATAGTTTGCAAAGTAAGAAGGTAGAGCATTCAACTGTTCCATTTTTTCATATATTTTTTTCCTGTAGAATTGTTATGATAAGGATGCCCTCAGTACATGTTGGGGGAAAATGGAACAGAATAATTCTCTGCTTCCTACTTCTCAAACTTCTCAGTTGCCAGAAAAAACTCAAAACACACTCTTTTTAGAATCCCTGCAGGTGATTTTAAAGTTTCATTGTAAGCTATATTTTGTTTCTGTATACATTAATTTGTGGTTTTAAAACCGAGACATTAACATGCATTTCTTTGTAAGATATGAGCACACATAATCTGTATAAATAAAAATGTAATGTTCGTTTGTGGGATTAAACAGAACTCAAAAACCACTGGACGAATTGACACCAAATTTGGACACAAGACATATAACAACCAAATGTATGTCCTTCACTCAAAAAAATGATTTTGTCATTTGGGAGTTGTAGTTGCTGGGATTTATACTTCACCTACAATCACAGAACATTCTGAACCCCACTAACAATGGAATTGGGCCAAACCTCCCACACAGAAGCCCCATGTGGGCCACAGCAATGCGTGGCAGGGGGCGGCTCGTTAATACAGAAAAATCTAACTTATTTCTAGTTATAATTTCTTAAACCATATCTGAAGCATCTATCCTACCTTATCATTATGAAAGATTTTGGTATCTGAATTTTCTTGTTTACTTTTCCTCTTCTTCTCCCCACACTCCCTTTTGCATCATGCTCATTGATTACTAAGGCGAACTAATAGTTTTAGTAAATCGCTTGTGTATTAAAATATAAAACAGTTATACTTTTATATGTACACAGAATGATAATATTTAAGTGTAGTAAATAAATGAAGGAAGCTACCTTTCTGTAAAAATATAGGAGCTTTTGAAAACAAAAAAGAGAAAAAAGTAAATATCTGAGTTGTGGTTTTAATTAGATGGATTTTATTTCTCATCTGAGCAACTTTAATTATACCATTTAGGTGTGCTGCACGGCTGTGATGCTATCTTCAAAAAGAATAGGGTGAATGGTCTTTAAAAATTAAACTACTGTATTTCACACATCAATGCAAAGCTGGAAATTGAGCGTTTTCCATGATTGTTTCAGAATATTAAACTATTGCAGTCAATGATGCAACATTTATTCAAACTAAGCATTTTAAATATACTTTAAATATATTTCTATCTAAATTATTTTTATTTGTATTTTTTAAAATTACATCAGAATTTCTATAATATTGCTTAAAGTTGGTGCTTAAAATTTGGGTATGATAGTGACGCATATTTTTGGAATTAACACAGCAAGCCCCCGGTGGCGCAGTGGGTTAAACCCCTGTGCAGCAGGACTGAAGACTGACAGGTCACAGGTTCGAATCCGGGGAGAGGCAGATGAGCTCCCTCTATCAACTCCAGCAATTCATGCGGGGACATGAGAGAAGCCTCCCACAAGGATGATTAAAAAAAACCATCAAATCATCCAGGCATCCCCTGGGCAACATCCTTGCAGACGGCCAATTCTCTCACACCAGAAGCGATTTGCTCCTGACACGACCAAAAAAAAAAAAGGAAGCTCCTCTTACCAATAGAACTGGGCACCCCAACCAACAAGCTCTGATTTGGCATATGGTTGAGTGGCATAGTGGCCCCAAGGAGTCATTCCCAGCAAGTTTTGGTGTCTTCCCCAATTTCTAGTAAGTAAATAATGAAAATGTGCAATGAATGGAGCGGCTTAAAAAGCTGGGCATGTTTAGCCTGGAGAAGAGAAGGTTGAGAGAAGATATGATAGCCATGTATAAATATGTGAGAGGAAGCCACAGGGAGGAGGGAGCAAGCTTGTTTTCTGCTGCCCTGGAGACTAGGACACAGAATAATGGATTCAAACTATAAGAAAGGAGATTCCATCTGCACATTAGGAAAAACTTCCTGACTGTGAGAGTCGTTCAGCAGTGGAACTCTCTGCCCTGGAATGTGGGAGAGGTTTCTTCTTTGGAAGCTTTTAAACAGAGGCTGGATGGCCATCTGTCAGGGGTGCTTTGAATTCCTGATTCTTGGCAGGGGGTTGGACTGGATGGCCCATCAGGTCTCTTCCAACTCTATGATTCTATGATTCTACATGGTTGAGTGGCATAGTGGCGCCAAGGAGGCATTCCCAGCAAGTTTTGGTGTCTTCCCCAATTTCTAGTAAGTAAATACTGAAATAAAGCCTGACTGCTCATTGGAGGGAAGGATACTAGAGACAAAGTTGAAGTACTTTGGCCACATCATGAGGAAACAGCAAAGCCTAGAGAAGACAATTATGCTGGGGAAAGTGGAAGGTAAAAGGAAGAGGGGTCGACCAAGGGCAAGATGGATGGATGGCATCCTTGAAGTGACTGGACTGACCTTGAAGGAGCTGGGGGTGGTGATGGCCGACAGGGAGCTCTGGCGTGGGCTGGTCCATGAGGTCACAAAGAGTCGGAGATGACTGAACGAATGAACAACAACAACAAATACTGAAAATGTGCAATGAATGGCTTCTATACACCCTCCATGACGTTTTCCTTCCTCCTGTCCCATTATCCTCATCTATGATTCTGTCTTGTTTAGGGCTGATTGTTCAATATCAGTATTATTGTCAAATAATAGAACTGAACAGAGTTTAGCAACTTCTGGCCCTTCAGATGATTGTGGGTTGCAACCCCCTTCAGCCATAGTTAGTAATGGTGAGGGATAGAACAGTTGCAGTCCCATAACATCTGGATGGCCACAAGTTGCAGGGTTTACAAGAAACAAAGATTACAGCTTTGTGGGTGGGTCCTGAAAAGAACTTCAATGGCAAATCTATCTAACAATCCTGTAAGTATTGTTGAAGGCTTTCATGGCCAGAATCACTGGGATGTTGTAGGTTTTTCTGAGTTGTAGTTCACCTACATCCAGAGAGTACTGTGGACTCAAACAATGATGGATCTGGACTAAACTTGACACAAATATTCCATATGCCCAAATATGAACACAGATGGAGTTTGGAGGAAATAGACTTTGACATTTGGGATTTGTAGTTACTGGGATTTATAGTTCACTACAATTAAAGAGCATTCTGAAACCCACAAACAACAGAAATGGGGCAAACTTCCCACACAGAACCCCCATGACCAACAGAAAATACTTAAGGCCATCCAGTCCAACTCTCTTCACCAGGGCAAGAAAATGGAATCAGAGCCCTCCTGACAAAGAGCCATCCAGTCATTAATATAGATAGATAGATAGATAGATAGATAGATAGATATGATTCTCACACACACACACAGATATAGTACCATAGATTTGAAAGGGACCCCTAAAGAAAGACAATATGTTGCATATTCCAGAGTAGGCAAACTAGACACTCTCCACATCAACACTGACAAAGAAACAAGAAATACTGTTTACTCACAAGTATAAAGGAATTACATATATTAGAAACCAACACTTTCTCATTACTTTATTTTCCAGAACACCAGACTGGGCCACAGCAACGCGTGGCAGGGGGCAGCTAGTGTGAAGATAAATAAATAAGTATTTTTTTTCTCTTGCATGCACACATACACACAAGCACACACACTTAACATTTGTTAAGGTATGGGATTTTTAAAAGCTTCATGAATGAAGTAAGAGTAAATTGCTTCATTCATGAACCTTCAAAGTTTTTTAAAAACCCATTCATGTATATCTTAATAAATGTAAGTGTGAGTGTAAGAGTAGATTGATCTCAGCAGCTTATTTCACAACATAGTGCCAGCTTGGTAGGTGGACTCTGGCTTGGAAGCCCTGGGATCCATACTGAACAAGCAATCAAACAGCTTCATATAGAATTCTTTACAAAACCATGCCATGGGAGCAGTTGAGCAACAAAAGGATACGCCATGCATACAAATTCAGCAATAATTTCTATCCTGAGCATTCTCACTGGCTTCTCTGCAACATGCATTCCCCACGAAATGGAACATTTTTTGTTCCAGACATGTTTGTCGAGGGGATAAAATAACATAGAGATACTAGAATAAATTTTATCAAAGCAGGATTATTTTTCCTTAAAAGAAGTAAATAGGAGATGGTTCAAACTTGAAAATACTGTTAAAAATTCTAACAGATCTACCTTGAAGATCGTGTTCTGTGCTGAATTCTGCAAGGGGACATGGCTCTAAGACACTCAAATGTCCCATCTAGTGGGATGAGTCTTAATATGAAAAATACAGCACTGCAGGCTTATTATTGTTGTTGCTAAACATATTATTTTTTCCTTTGTGATTAATGTATAAAATTGGAATAAACTGGGAAGCTAAATACAGCCAATTTGCTGTGCTAAATTAAAAATTATACCCACTTTAAAGCATACACGTTATGGAGACTAGGAACCAATTTGACTATAAAGATGCTACTAGTCCATTAGGTAGATTTATTTGGTTCATTACCTATTTGTTTTATTTGAAAAGTACACAGGCATAATGGAAAGAGGAACAGATACCCGATGAGAACAACAGTGGTGAAGAACAGGGTGTTTGTTTAGCTGCTGCTGTGGCAGAGTTAGTTAGTAGCCAGCTGCATTAAAATCACTGCTGACTTCGAAGCCAGCCCGGGTTGGAGTGAGCTCCCGACCATTGATAGTCTAGCTTGCTGTTGATTTATGGACCCCGAAAGACAGTGCATCTGTCAAATAGGAAATTTAGGTACTACTTTATGCGGGGAGGCTAATTTAACTAATTTACGACACCATAAAACCTTCCGCCAGTGTACGTAAGAATGAGGAAATATTCAATCGAGGACTCAATGTCACAAAGTGCACGGCGAAGCAGCGGCTCTCCCTGTGGTCAGAATCGAGCATACCCTCACAAAGCTGGAAAACTGAAATGTTAAATTGCTTATGTGTCTGTCTATATATTGTCATGTTGCCAGCTCTGCCTTATTTAGGTAGAGATGAACCAAACTCCCAGTTTTATCAAACAGTTTAATTAAAACAGCACTTACTTGCTGGCTGTTTTAATAGACCAAAATATAAAACATAAAGATAGCACTCAGCCACAGAATAAACAAAAACTGATAGCAAAAGCTACACCGTAGTCAAAGGGTCCAGTCCAGTGGTCAAACACAGAGAGTTCAATAAACAAAGTCCAGGGATCAAGAGTCTACGCCGTAGTCAAAAGCCAGTCCAAAGGTTCAAGGTTCCAGGATTCCAAGATTACAGGAAACAGGTCAGGATACCGAAAATCCAACAGACCTGGGGGGGAAACCAGCAGCATCCACCACCAAAATATAACAATACTTTTCTCCCAAAGATCACTTCCAAGGCTCACTCCTTATATCCACAAACACACAGCTATCTCTTGCATACCTCCACCCTTAATTCCTTTCACCCATGAACTCTTACTTACAGATTACTAAAACTTTTAGAACTAATACTTACATTAACCCTTCCAACAACAACAACCAATCATTTATTTCGGTCATTGACCAGCACAGGAAATAGAGTCACATTTTCATTAACGCTTCCATCACCAAGTACCATCAACTGCAGAACATATGATATATATGTTGTATGTCTAATGGCACTGAATGTTTGGGACCCACCTACCTGCGTGACCGCATCTCTGTATACCAACCCACACGATCCCTTCGATCATCCGGAGAGGCCCTGCTCTCGATCCCACCAGCATCGCAGGCACGATTGGTGGGGACGAGAGAGAGG
Source organism: Anolis sagrei (assembly GCF_037176765.1). NCBI lineage: Eukaryota > Metazoa > Chordata > Lepidosauria > Squamata > Anolidae > Anolis > Anolis sagrei. Next base: position 159,319,848 of record NC_090021.1, read on the forward strand.
GCCTTTTCGGTGGTGGCCCCTCGACTCTGGAACTCACTCCCTAAAGACATCAGACAGGCCCCAACTCTGGCAGTCTTCAGGAGGAGCTTGAAGACGTGGTTGTTCCAGTGTGCCTTCCCGGAATAATGATCCCATAGCACTTTGTCCTCCAAAGCACTTTACATTTCTTTAGGTCTGCTCGTACGCCCTTCCACAAACACCACTATCACCTTTTCGTCCATATCCCAGCATTATTTCCAATTTTAACTCTACATTTGGCCTTCCCACTGTTTTTAATTGTGTGTTGTCTTATTGATAATGTTGTTTATTTTATTGTCTATGTTTTTTAATTGCTTGTATTGTTGTTATTATTGCTTGTATTGTTGTAATTGGGGTCGGCCTCATGTAAGCCGCACCGAGTCCCTTGGGGAGATGGTAGCGGGGTACAAATAAAGTATTATTATTATTATTATTATTATTATTATTATTATTATTATGTTTGTTATGTATTTGTGCATTGTAATCTGCCCTGAGTCTCCTGTGGGGTGAGAGGGGCAAAATATAAATACTAAAATAAATAAATAGATAGATAATTTATCCTATTAAAGGTCACCCTACAACATTTTCTGCATGTTTTCTCCTGTTAAATAGGAGAGGAGAGTTAGGAATATAGGAGGGTTATCCTGGTCACAAAGAGTGGTGGCTGAAAAGAAAGCAGGAGAGAGAGAAAAACTTGAGGAAAATAGCTAAACTACATTAAACCAAATAATAAAACATATGTAAATATGATATTATGAAATGACTGTACATAAAATAAAAACATTCTTAACTTAAAACAACCAAAATCTTTTAAAATGTAACTGAAGAATATGTGGCTACGGGAAACAATTACATCATGAAATTAAATGTAATATTAGACACTACTGAAAAGGCAGCCGAGACCCTCCTGTGGTTTTGTTGGACTGAAAAGAAGCAGTGCAGAAAAACTGCATTTTTTATCAAAGGGAAAGGGGATAAATTCAAGTTGTGTTTTTAAAGATTCCACTTGGAGCTTCATTGTCAAACCAGCTACCAAAATTTGTTTTTAATTATACATAGTGCAAAAGTCAAGGACTCCTGCTACTTCTCTCTACACTTCAAAGGATATCATGCAGCTTATACAAAATTCAAACTAAATGTGAATAGTGTGCACACTTTCATTGTATTATTACCCTATTATACTATGTCCTATGAAACATTTAAGCATTTAACTTCCAGATGCCTATCTCCCATTTCTCTTGCTTTTTTTCCCATACTTTTTCAAAGCTTTGGGTATGTTAATTCTATTTTATACTGCACATCACCTTGTTTTCCTTTGAAAGATTGTTCAAATTCTTTAACTTATATACTAAACTAAACTATAGTAGCCCCAATGGGTTTTCCATGAATATTGACTCACCCTTTCATAAAGGATCCAATGGATTTATTCTAATGGGTCTTAGAATTTGGATTTCGGTCTCAGGTCCCTGAAGTCACAAGTCCGCAGTTTGGGTGTCCTCTTGGACTCATCACTTACGCTTGAAGCTCAGGCATCGGAGGTGGCCGGGAGGGCTTTTGCACAATTGAGACTCGTGCGCCAACTGCGACCATACCTCGTGAAGGCGGATCTGGCCAGGGTAGTCCATGCCTTGGTCACCTCCAGATTGGACTACTGTAATGCGCTCTACGTGGGGCTGCCCTTGAAAACGGCCTGGAAATTCCAACTGGTCCAACGGGCGGCGGCCAGGTTGTTAACTGGTGCTCCTTACAGAGAGAGGTCAACCCTCCTGTTTAAAGAGCTCCATTGGCTGCCGTTCATTTTCTGGTCCCAATTCAAAGTGCAGGTGCTTACCTACAAAGCCCTAAATGGTTTGGGACCCACCTACCTGCGTGACCGCATCTCTGTATACGAACCCACACAATCTCTCCGATCATCTGGAGAGGCCCTGCTCATGATCCCACCTGCGTCGCAAGCGCGATTGGTGGGGACGAGGGACAGGGCCTTCTCCGTGGTGGCCCCTCGACTCTGGAACTCTCTCCCCAAGGACACCAGACAAGCCCCAACGTTGGCAGTCTTTAGGAAAAGCTTGAAGACGTAGTTGTTCCAGTGTGCCTTTCCAGAATAGGAAACTCCCAGCATGTCCCAAATCACTTTACTAGAGATTTAAGATTGTCTGCACACCACACCTATCTCCAAAAACCTATCCATTTCACCTGTCATGCCCAGCATTTTAAAAAATTTTAATCATTACATTTCGCCCAGCCTTGGTTTTAAATGCATCGTGGTGTTGTTGTCTAATGTTTATTGCTAGTCTTTTAATGTTTATTGTTTTGTTTTATGAGTTTATTAATTGTTGTATTTGTTATGCTGTTGTTTTATGGATGTGTTGGACCTCGGCCTCTTGTAAGCCGCACCGAGTCCTTCGGGAGATGTTAGCGGGGTATAAATAAAGGTTTATTATTATTACTACTACTATTATTATTATTATTATTATTATTAGTTTGATGTCAACTTTAAATGGAGGGAGATGTAATGTCAACATGAGAATGAAAAAGTGATGACAAAGACCGGGACGGTACAACACCTGTAGGGCAAATATTCATTTCAAACAATTATTTCAGACTTCAGTGATGAAGAAAAGAAGAATATCAGGAAGAAGAATTTGGGAAGGATGTAGTGGCAACAGGAATATAATGGCACCTTGCCATCTTCCTGCACGTTAGGAAAGAAAAACAATTTCAACAATGTTTATTATGATATCGATGGAGTATACTAAACAAAGGAATGGGATATTGATTTTTTGGTTCTACTTTTCTATTTACCTTCACTACCATCCTTAGTTTCTTTCCCATCTTCATAAATCCCATTAGTCTGTCTCTTTGCCTTAGCTGTTTTTGCACATATATACTTTCTTCCATGGACAGAAAGAAGACAATCTGCTTCGTCTCATTTTATTTCTATTATACTGCACAGTATAACTTATTCTATAACTCTTTATAATGTCTCTCTGTGTGTATCTTTCAAAAGATACAGGAGATGCAAAAAATAGAGGATAAACTTGGCTTTCTTGGCAGCAAAATTGCATATTTGTGGGTTGTTGTAGGTTTTATCAGGCTATATGGCCATGGTCTAGAGGCATTCTCTCCTGATGTTTCGCCTGCATCTATGGCAAGCATCCTCAGAGGTAGTGAGGTCTGTTGGAACTAGGAAAAAGGGTTTATATATCTGTGGAATGACCAGGGTGGGACAAAGGACTCTTGTCTGCTGGAGCTAGGTGTGAATGTTTCAACTGACCACCTTGATTAGCATGTAATGGCCTGACAGTGCCTGGAGCATACTTTTGTTGAGATTAGATGTCCGAAAAAACCTACAACAACCCAGTGATACCGGCCATGAAAACCTTCGACAATACATTGCATATTTGATTTGTGGGATTTACAGTCCTCCAAATATTGTTGGATTATGCTTTCTTTCTATTTGCTGCAGTCAGCACAGCTAATGGCAAGAGATTCTAAGGTTGCAGTCCATCACCTATAGAAACGTATGTTGCCTTCTTCTCCTGCATAACAGGATCAATTACTGAACAGAATCAACTTTACTACGGGTTAAGCAGACTATCAGTGGCACTGCATGAAATTATGGTATCTGCAAAATTGTGTCTTCTGTAGAAGAACAGCATATTTCAAGTATAGGACTGCTAAAAGGATCAACAACCTACATAATCTTTCACACAGCTGATAGGATAGGTTCCCATCAAAATCAGTGAAACCATTTCCATAGCATGCATATGATTAATTTTGACTAAGTATACTGTAACGTTGAGAGAATTCACACCAGCACTGCATGGCAAAACAACCTCCCAATCCAAACATTACTTAGGCGATCCCTCGTAGTCCGAGGATGATGGTTCTCCAGGAGTGGTATCCTGGCAGTGGGTCCATAGGTGACTGTGGAGCCCTATTCTTGATCTGCATCTTCTCCAACAGTGAGGGCATCGGTTTCCAGGTGGAAGGCGGTCCTGGTCAGGGTTGGCTTGACGCGCCTTCCTCTTGGCACAATTCTCTCTTTCACCCTCCATTTGTGCCTCTTCAAATTCTGCAGCACTGCTGGTCATAGCTGATTGCCAACTGGAGCGCTCAAGGGCCAGGGCTTCCCAGATCTCAGTGTCTATGCCAGAGTTTTTTAAGGTTGGCTTTGAGCCCATCTTTAAATCTCTTTTCCTGTTAAACAACATTTCGTTTTCCGTTCTTGAGTTCGGAGTAGAGCAACTGCTTTGGGAGACAGTGGTCGGGCATCCGGACAACGTGGCCAGTCCAGCGAAGTTGATGGCGGAGGAGCATCGCTTCAATGCTGGTGGTCTTTGCTTCTTCCAGCACGCTGACATTTGTCCGCTTGTCTTCCCAAGAGATTTGCAGGATTTTCGGCTGATGGAATTATTCCAGGAGTTGCATGCGATGTCTGTAGACTGTCCACGTCTCGCAGGTATATAACAGGGTTGGAAGGAAAATAGCTTTATAAACAAGCACCTTGGTATCCCTACGGATGTCCCGATCCTCAAACAGGTAGTGTTTTTTCAGTGTCAATATTGACTTTTGTGGAAAGGTGGCTGCCAAGGTAGTGGAAATGGTCAACATTTTCTAACGTTACACCATTAAGCTGTATTTCTGGCACTGGAGAGGGATTGGGTTCTGAGGATGCTTGCCACAGATGCAGGTGAAACGTCAGGAGAGAATGCTTCTAGAACATGCCCATACAACCCAAAAAACCTACAACAACCCAGTGATTCCGGCCATGAAAGCCTTTGACAATACAATTTTATACTTACCTTTCCCCTTTCCAAACACAAATGTAATACTCTTCTGGATGAAGCGGAAATATGAAAACAAGCCAAAAATTCATGAATATATGCAGATTACTGTAACAGCCACAGTCCAAATGTATGGGTTCAGTGACCTCCACTTTCATTTAAGAGTCCACACAGCATTACCACCGAGAGCATGGTACATGCTAACATTGCACTAGATAATATGCCTGACAAATCTCATGTGGTTAAGAAATCACACCTTGATTCTACCATATAACCTGAAACAACTTAATTTATCCCACCCCCTTAATTACCTTTGTGATTTACATCGTTTGGTATTTAACACAATTTAGCATTCTGTGGAACTGATATTAATATCTAAAGATATTGTAGAGAACAACAAAACTTGCTTTTATGACCTACTGCTGAGAATTAAGTACTTGATAAATGAGGATTGTGTTAATTTGTGATTAACTTGTTTCCCCTTGGTGATTAAACATCTGGTGAGAACATTTACACCTAGATGCTCTATAAACAAAACACAATACTAAGCAAATGTTGAATGACTTTTCAAACTCTGATTAGTGGAAAACAAAAATATGTATAATAGCAGGTATTTAAGCAAAGGCAATGCCTAATTACCCTAAAGGCATCAAATCCTGTCTGATCTTGGAAGCGAGGCAGGGTCGTCCTGGTTAGTAATTGGCTGAGAGGTTACCAATAAATCCCAGATGCTATAGGCTATATTTCATAGGAAAGGAACTGGCAAAACCACCTCTGAATATTCTTTGCTTAACACAATAAAATTCATGGATTTTTCATAAGTTAACAGGCAACTTGGAGGCACATATACACATTAAAACATGAGCACACCTGTCTGTCTATCTCTCTATCAACATGTGTGTGCTCATAAATACGAGGGTTGAATGAAAAGTAATGCTTCCACCTTCATAACTCTTCAAAAAATGGCAATACTGGTATGCAACAGGTACTGACTTGTTCAGTAGACTCTCCTCGATAGTTCCATTTTGGTGGGAAGCCTTAGCATTGAACAGTTGTGTTGTTAAAGTGTTAAGAATGGAACCATGAGCAGACAGTTAGTCAGAAGAGCTGCAAGACCGAGAACAAGCCACGAGAGTAAAGACGAAGATCCACCCAGAGGAAAAGTGTTCTTGCCATACATCAAGGGAACCACTGACCGCATAGGAAGCTGATGCGGAAACACAACATACAAACTATCTACAGACACACCAAGAAAATCCTACAAATGCTACGTCCAACAAAGGACAAGAGGGATCCTCTCACTTCTGCAGGAGTCTACCGTGTACCATGCAGCTGTGGACAAGTCTACATAGGGACCACCAAACGCAGCATTGCCCAAACACGAATCAAGGAACATGAAAGGCACTGCAGACTACTTCAGCCTGAGAAATCAGCCATAGCAGAGCACCTGATGAACCAACCTGGGCACAGCATATTATTTGAGAACACAGAAATGCTGGACCACTCTCACAACCACCATGTCAGAAAACACAGAGAAGCCATTGAAATCCACAAGCATGTGGACAATTTCAACAGAAAGGAGGAAACCATGAAAATGAACAAAATCTGGCTACCAGTATTAAAAAAATCTCTAAAATTACAACAGCAAAACAACAGAGAGGAAACAATCAAGGACTCCTAATCACCTCTCAACAAAAGATTGCCCCACACCAAACAACTGCCAGGCCATCAAATGCTAATCAAGGTGGTCAGTTGAAACATTCATACCTAGCCCCAAAGACAAGAGTTCTTTGTCCCACCGTGGTCATTCCACAGATATATAAACCCTTTTTCCTAGTTCCAACAGACCTCTCTACCTCTGAGGATGCTTGACATAGATGCAGGTGAAACGTCAGGAGAAAATGCCTCTAGAAAATGGTCATATAGCCCAAAAAACCTACAACAACCCGGTCAGTCAATGCAATTTACGCAATGTGCAGTCATTGAATTCTTGACAGCAGAAGGTGTCACCCCAAAGGAGATTTATCAGAGAATGTGAGCTGTTTATGGTGATTGTGTTGATGCGAGTACTGTGCATCATTGGGCGAGAAAGTTTAAAGATGTTGAAGTGGGAACATCTGATTGGCGTGGCAAACAACGAGTTGGATTTCCTGCGACAGCAACCACCAAGTTTCACAAGCAAAAGGTTGACAGATGGATTCAGGATGGTTGTCATATCACTCAGAGAGAAATTTCAAGCATAATTGGCATTTCGCAAGAATGTGTGGGTCACATTATTGCTTTGCTTGGCTATCAGAAGATCTGTGCACAATGGGTACCCAGGATGCTGACACCTGAAATGAAAGCACACAGACTTGAAGCATCAGAGACTGGATCTCATCACCATACGGCATCCTCCATACAGTCCAGATTTAGCACCACCTGACTTCCATCTGTTCCCAATAATGAAAGAAGATCTGTGGGGACATCATTATGCTTCTGATAAAGATGTTGAGAGAAATACATCCAATTGTCTGGTGATTATGTGGAAAAGTGAATAGTGGTTGTCAAAGAGCACATCCTAAGGATTATTTGATAGCCATGTATAAATATGTGAGAGGAAGCCACAGGGAGGAGGGAGCAAGCTTGTTTACTGCTTCCATGGAGATTAGGACAAGGAACAATGGCTTCAAACTACAAGAAAGAAGATTCCATCTGAACATGAGGAAGAACTTCCTGACTGTGAGAGCCGTTCAGCAGTGGAACTCTCTGCCCCGGAGTGTGGTGGAGGCTTTTAAACAGAGGCTGGATGGCCATCTGTCAGGGGTGATTTGAATGCAATTTTCCTGCTTCTTGGTAGGGGGTTGGACTGGATGGCCCATGAGGTCTCTTCCAACTCTTTGATTCTCTGATTCTATGATTTCTGTGTTTGATTTATTGAAATATTCTCATCCAAACCCAAGTTACGAAGGTAGAGGCATTACTTTTCATTCATCCCTCATATATATATACCTTTTGAAAAAAGTGTTAAGTAAACAATTTAAAGTAAAGGAAGTCTGACACTTCCACTTTGCTGTAGATAGGAGGATGAGCAGGAGGCTATTTAGCTAAGAGCCAACTGAACTGCATCCAAGAAGGCACTCGCCCAGCTTAACCCAATCTGCTTGAACCAAGCATTCCACTTGACTGCATCCCCTGAAATAACAACAGATAACAATGGCTATCTTCACACTGTAAATGAAACAGAAAGGAAATATCAAGATGGATTCAAAGAGAGGAATAGGCAACCCTTTCCAAAAGTTGACAGCACTTTAAGAATTGGTCACTGCCCGTTTATTCTTACTCAAATTGCTATTCATACTGGAGAAATTTGACTCTGTGTTTTAATTAACGTTTAGTAAGAAAGCTAGCATATTGTAATCATTTGAGGCCTCCAACAGTATTGCTGAGCCTAGAAATCTGATACCTGACCTTGGGCAAGTCACAATGTCGCAGCCTTAGGGAAAGGAAATCATAGAATAGAGTTGGAAGCGACCTCATGGGCTCTCACAGTCAGGAAGTTCTTCCTCATGTTCAGATGGAATCTCCTCTCTTGTAGTTTAAGCCATTGTTCCGCGTCCTAGTCTCCAAGGAAGCAGAAAACAAGCTTGCTCCCTCCTCCCAGTGGCTTCCTCTCACATATTTATCCATGGCTATCATATCTCCTCTCAGCCTTCTCTTCTTCCGGTTAAACATGCCCAGCTCTTTAAGCAGCTCCTCATAGGGCTTGTTCTCCAGACCCTTGATCATTTTAGTCACCCTCCTCTGGACACATTCCAGCTTGTCAATATCTCTCTTGAATTGTGATGCCCAGAATTGGACACAATATCCCAGGTGTGGTCCAACCAAAGTGGAATAGAGGGATAGCATTACTTCCCTAGATCTAGACACTAAGCTCCTATTGATGCAGGCCAAAATCCCATTGGCTTCTTTTGCCGCCACATCACATTGTTGGCTCATGTTTAACTTGTTGTCCACGAGGACTCCAAGATCTTTTTCACACGTACTGCTCTCGAGCCAGGCATTGTCCCCCATTCTGTATCTTTGCATTTTGTTATATAATCCAGTTTAAAGCAGATAATCTGGGATCAGATCCTGGGATATAGTATAGTGTAGAAGGGACCTTTATGTATGGATACTGAGCAAAGGGAAGAAGCTACCTTATTTTGAAGTGGTCCGTTTCATTACCGAAGGTATGGGTAAGTGAAGTATGTTTGGAAGTGAAATATGTTGTTGGAGGGCATGATAGCCCGTCTCCCATTTCTTTCTAACACACAGCTTTGATTTCAGAACCAAACTGCCATTGCATCTTGAAAAATAATATTCGTAGACATAGTTTCATTGTGCTTTATATGAACTTGTATTGTTCTCATATCCTTAAATGTTTTTCGAAGTGTGCCAAGCTTCAGCCAAAACGGTGACTTCTAAAAATCCTTGAACTATAATTTCTCAGTAAAATGGTTAACAGCCTTTGCTTGTGGATGAAGGAATAATAGTGCGTAGGAGAGTAGGAGTGCATTATGTTTTCTATAATATAAAATGCATTGTGATTCTTTTCTCCAAGGACAATGAAGTCAGGAAATAACAATGCAATTCTGAATCAGAGATGTGCCAGTAATAGGGGTAAAGGATAAGAAAGACCTTCTGTCTGAGGACTCTCTTGTTTGGTTCATGTTGGAGAACTGTGAACTGAGCAATCCACTGGCACAAGTACTAGAAGGGGGTGAAGAAAGGATAGGGCAAGGACATAATTAAATCACAGGTAAACCTCAACCAGCCTAGAAACCACAGTACTGCAAAAGTTTAAGCAAAGGTGAAGGTAGTCCTAAGTAATATCCAATATGTCTAGTTCAGGGGTCCTCAAACTATGGCCCGCGGGCCAGATACACCCCTTCAAGGTCATTTAACTGGCCCTCGCTCAGGGTCAACCTAAGTCTGAAATGACTTGAAAGCACACAACAATAACAACAATCCTATCTCACCAGCCAAAAGCAGGCCTACACTTCCCACTGATATACTAATAAGTTTATATTTCTTCAAACTGATCTTATTTTTAATTATTGTATTGTTTTTAAATGTCTTTTGCACTACAAATAAGATATGTGCAGTGTGCATAGGAATTCATTCATGCTTTTTTCAAATTATAATCCGGCCCTCCAACAGTTTGAGGGACTGTGACCTGGCCCTCTGCTTAAAAAGTTTGAGGACTCCTGGTCTAGACTATCAGCAAAGATTCAGCTGGCTTACTGTTGACTCACCGGGCTCTTGGCCCATCTTTGCCAATCAAGATTGTATTCGGAAGCTACAAACAGATTATCTCAATTTCAATCGCCTTATTGTTAATCTTATTGCTTAATGTATCACATTCTGTAATATGTGTGATATTATTTGTTGTTATGTATCTTCTGATTGTTCTGATTCATGATCAGTTTAATGTAGGGTTGTCTTGACAAGAGTTTTTCAGAGGGGTTTGAATAAACTCCTTGGTAAGACCACATCTGGAATATTGTGTCCAATTCTGGGCACCACAATTCAAGAGAGATATTGAGAAGCTGGAATGTGTCCAGAGGAGGGCGACTAAATGATCAAGGGTCTGGAGAACAAGCCCTATGAGGAGCAGCTTAAAGAGCTGGGCATGTTTAGCTTGAAGAAGAGAAGGCTGAGAGGAGACATGTATAAATATGTGAGAGGAAGTCATAGGGAGGAGGGAGCAAGCTTGTTTTCTGCTTCCCTGAAGACTAGGACGCGGAACAATGGCTTCAAACTACAAGAAAAGAGATTCCATCTGAACATGAGGAAGAACTTCCTGACTGTGAGAGCTGTTCAGAAGTGGAACTCTCTGCCCCAGAGTGTGGTAGAGGCTCCTTCTTTGGAAGGTTTTAAACAGAGGCTAGATGGCCATCTGTCGGGGGTGCATTGAATGCAAAATTCTTGCTTCTTGGCAGTGGATTGGACTGGATGGCCCATGAGGTCTCTTCCAACTCTATGATTCTATGATTCTATATGAGTCTCCATTGCCAGATAATCTGGGATCAGATCCTGGGATATAAAGGAAGTGTGGACGAGGCCAAAGTGGTAATTTCTAGAACTAACTGAACGCTAGAGTTTAAGAAAATATTGATTTCTATTCAAACTAAAGTGAAGTATGAGAGGAGATAACTAAAAAAAACAAACACATTGGACATCCGGTAGCCTGCAGAATTCTGGGAAATGTAATTTGGGAAGGCAAAGAGCCCTATGGCAGAAAATTCAAAATGCCCTGCCCTAAACTACATTTCCCAGAATTCTGCTAACATCAGAAAGCCCTAATAAGGATAGGGGAGAGATTTGTCCCACCGTAGCAGCAGCCAGAGTTTCAATAAATTGTTGAATTTGCAAAGAGGAAAACTGAGTGACACTTCAAGACTAGTAAGTAAATTTGTGCTGGCATGGAAAGAATTCCCTAAATTGAAGTTCTATTGGTTAATTATATGTTGTGTTGTGTGTCATATAGAGATGGACATTCAATGAGATAGCTGTTGTGGCTTTTTTTTAAAAAAAAAGTTTTTGTCAAAACTTTTTTAAAGTCTCAAAAATCAGTAGATGTATGAATATTTTTGCAACTTGGGGGGAATGATCTCCTGTTATCTTGTGTCACTGTATAGAAAGTAGGAGATAGCTCTTGCAGTTTTATTTTAAAAAATCTGTGGATGAGTGAAACGTTCTAAAACTTGATAGGCTAACAGTGGTAAATGTGCTCTATGATGGTAGCAAGTTTAATGCCAATAGTTCAAACAATGAGGGAGAAAGGTGTCCCTGAGGTTTTTCCACTGGCACAACTCCTTAACAGTAATGAAAAATACGATACGGGCCCCGTCCAATTTTGGAAACACTTTAGAAATTATTCCTCCCCCCCCCCATTTCATAATTAGCATTGACACTTTTTTTCATTGATCGCACAGGCCTATCAGATATAACCAAGTATTATGGATGGTGTGTTTTTACATGTTCATTTGAGTGATCACATAACATCATAGGTTAGAAATAGGATTATTCGATACAATGGCAATGAGTTTGATGGACTTTAGATGGTAACCAGACTTGTTCGGTTCCCTCCAGTTACTGCCCAGTTTCGAATCTCTCATTCCTGGGCAAGGTGATTGAGAGGGCAGCAGCGGAGCAGTTGCAGCAATTCCTAGACGACACAGCCGGACTAGATCCCTTCCAGTCCGGCTTCCGTGCAGGGCATGGGACAGAGACTGTGCTGGTCTCCATCATGGATCACCTTCGATGCCAGCTTGACCACGGTGGGTAAGCGCTGTTTGTGTTATTGGATCTCACAGCAGCATTTAACACGGTCGACCACAATCTTTTGACCCACCGCCTTGCTGCTGTTGGAGTCGGGGGACAGCTTTAAATTGGCTGTCCTCCTTTCTTCACAACCATGGACAGCGAATGGAGAGGGGAGGCCTGGTCTCTGAGAGGTCCCCTCTATCTTGTGGGGTCCTGAGGGGGCCATTCTCTCCCCTCTGTTGTTTAACATCTATATGCGACCACTTGCTCAGCTGGTTCGAGGTTTTGGGCTTGAGTGTTACCAGTACGCTGATGACACTCAACTTGTGCTGAAGATGGAAGGCCGACCGGACTCTGTACCCGATTATTTCCATCAGTGCCTCGAGGCCGTTACTGGATGGCTGTGTGCCAGCAGGTTGAGGGTGAATCCAGCAAAGACGGAGATCCTATGGCTGGGTCGACCGGGCAGTGGGGATATCCAGCTGCCTACCCTGGATGGCGAGGTGCTACGCCCGTCATCATTGGTAAAGAGTCTGGGAGTCCTTTTGGACCCTCTGCTGACGATGGAGGCCCAGGTCTCCGCCATTAGCAGAACCGTTTTTTTTCATCGGCAGGCTAGATAGCTGGCCCCCTACCTGTCCAGGGATGACCTAGCTACGGTGATCCAGGCTACGGTCATCTCAAGACTGGACTACTGTAACGCCCTCTACATTGGCCTTCCTCTGTCGGTGATCCGGAAGCTCAAGTTGGTACAAAATGCAGCTGCTCGGCTTCTTGCGGGAATTCCGATGAGATGCCACATAACACCAATCTTACTACAGCTGCATTGGTTACCAATTGAGCACCAGATCACTTTCAAAGTAATGGTACTCACCTTTAAGTCCTTGCATGGTCTAAGGCCGATGTACCTGAGGGACCGCCTCACCCCCTACCAACCCCAGAGATCCCTCCATTCTGAGGACCAAGATCTATTGGAAATTCTCAGTGTCAAGACCTTGCGTCTAACAGCAACCAGACGCAGAGCCTTTACAGTAGTGGCACCATCACTCTGGAATACTCTACCACCTGAGGTCCGTGCCTTGCGGGACTTATCAGCTTTCCACAGGTCATGTAAGACATACCTGTTTTGACAGGTCTTTGATTTTTGATATTGCTGTTTTTAAATTGTTTTAAATTGTTTTTAAATTGTGTTAGATTTTAGCCGTTCTTGTAAGCCGCTCCGAGCCCCAGGGGAGTGGTGGCATATAAGTTTGAATAATAAATAAATAAATAAACAAATAAACAAACAAACAAAAAATGTTCTTATTATATTGTCAAGTAAAAATCCTACAAAATGAGTTATCCACAGACAAACATCAAAATGTAGTGGCCCATTCGACTAAACTATTCTGCTATTGATTTGTGGCCAGCCTTTGTATACAGACACCCTTTAAGATTAGCAACCAATTGCCTGATAAATGTTCACATTCATTAAATCAGAAAAAACAGACTGTGAAAAAGTATTGGAAACAGAAACAATGCAAATGTGACCACTCAAAAGTAAACAAAAAGAAACAAAAGCAGGGTGCATATGATACCTGTCTACCCAACAATGTTTAGCTGTCCAGCATAAGATGTCAGTATACAAAGGCTGGCCACAATCCCACCATCCCTGCCAAGGCAAGAGACACAGCTGGTCAGCCAAATAGAGAGAGCAGATGGGGTGGGGAAACCCAGCACTTTTTGTACACAAGCAGCTTCAAAAATCAGACATGTCTTCACACTTCAGAAGAAGTGATGGCAACAAAAAAATCAAAAGAAAAAACTTTGTCCAATGAATGCAAAGGGCAAATGGTGTAGTATGCTGTAAATCGGGCACATAAAATACCTCCCTTCTGCTCTCTGCTTATGAATAATGAAATGGTGCCACAAGAGCCAACCTGCCCATAGGAAACATGGTGAATGTTTTCCATGAGGACCTGGCCCTGACAGTAACACCAGATAGCATATTACACAGCATATCCTTCTGGGTGGTGGCCCTTCTCCAAGCCAGGGACATGAATGGGCCAGAATCATAGTGCTGCAGTAGCTTAGCAAATAGGTTTCTGAAACACTGTTCCACCAAACATCTCCAAGCAATGTTCAGCCTGCAAAACTCACAGTAGCCCAGGGATTTTGACCATGAAAACCTTTGACAACCAGTTCAAAAATAAAATTATTTATACAGGAAATTTTGTTTTGCAATTCAGAGCCCTATCTTTACAAAAATGTAAATTAACACATTTTTTGTCATGGAAATACAGGCTTGGATTTTAAAATTTCTAAATATTAAAAAGCATAATGCTTCACAGGCTTTCAAGCTTTGCTATGCATACACACACACATTTTATAGGCACAAGTAATCCTGTTCAATTCAATAGTGGCTAAGTCTTGCCCAAGGGAGAAATTATGAACCCATATTTATGTGAGATAATAAAGAGGACAAGAGGATATCTGCATTACAACCATCTCATTGATATTCAGGCGCACACATAATGCATTTCATTCAAATGACAAATGTTTCAGATACTCAGCTGAACAGCCAGCCTAAATTTGGAGAGCTCTTTTTGAATTTTACTTGAAAATAGCTGTTTAAAATAAAAGAGCCAATCAAGCAATGCAAGACCAAAATAGAAGAAAAGGGGTGAAAATATGTCTTTATGGGAGTAATGCCAGCCTAACTGAACTGAAAAATAAATGAGAGGCCAATCATTTTTATATCCAAACAAAGATAAATGTTTGAATGGACGGATGAAAGAAGACACATGTCATTTACGTAGAACCAGGCCCGTAGCTGGGGGGGGGGGGGGGGGGGCTTGAGGGTCTTCATCCCCCCCCCCCCCGAAATTCTCAGGGTAGTCCGCAAGAAGGCCTTACTGGTACATTATTTAAACTGTTATGTTTATTCATATCATGATCTGATCACCATGCTCAATACATCCCATATGCATGGGGGTGTTGGGATAATGATATAAAAGATTTGCTAGGGTAGATCCTGAGCCCCCCCCCCTCAAATTAAACTCAGCCCCCCCCCCCCCCCCCCGAATCAAAATCCTGGCTACGGGTGTCAGGACCCAGAAGCCTCAAGAACGCCAAACACAATATAAAAGGTCCAAACACGGGTTTATTAAACACAAAAGGCTTTAGAGACACTTGCTGCCGTGTCTCTAGCACAAACTAAAAGTCTATAGCAACCGCGACGTAAAAATCTCAATTTAAATATAATCTGGATTATCCTGGAGTATAATCTGGGATAACGAAAATATACAGCAAACTGTTCAAAAGGCACCAAAAAAAATGTGGGAGCAAGCAAAATCAGATCCAGGCATGTCCGAAGTAAGAAGAAGCAGTCCAAAAAGCGTAGTTGATGTCAAAACATAGTCTGGAGTCAAACAGGGAGAGTTGTAGTCAACACTTACGAAGTATCAGCCAGAAGTCATGGAAACGCGAAGATCTGTAGTCCAAGGACCCAAGCTTGAGAGTAATGGCAGGAACAAAGATACACACCTGAAAAGACATTTTGCCTTCTGCAAAGACCCATTGAAACCAAACCAACTTATATCCTAAAGCTCCTCATCAGAGGATGAACTGCTCCCCACCCTTTCATCATCACTTTCAGCTACCCCATTCCCTGCAGCTGAACCCTGTCTCCCATCTCTCCACCAGTGTCTGTCAAGACTTAGGTCCTCCCAAGTGTTCCCCGATTGCCACTCTTCTATAAACCCCTCAAAGTCATCACTGGAGGTAGGTTGAGTACTGATGTCCCTAATCTTCCTGAACACGGGTCCAGTCCAAGTCACCCTCCTCCTCAATGTCACTCCCAGTCCCATCACTCCTTTCAAAACCCACAAAGTCTTCATCTTCTGTTGGAGCGCTAAGTATATCACGGTTATGCTTCCTTTGAAGCTCCTCATCAGATTCTTGTTCGCGAGTAGCCTGCTTAATTCCTCTGCTTTCCTCTCCTTCCCCCATTTCACAGTCTGAGAAACCCTCGAAGAATTCAGAATCAGTTGGAGCCATGAATATGTCTCTAATCCACTTTTGCTGCTGCTCCTCCTCCAACACCTGCGCAGCCCTCTTCTCCCTTCTACCGGTAGTAGGAACATTACTATCACGCTGTACTACAACAACGGGTCTGCATAGAACTATTACCTATCTCACCATGGCACCATGAAATTAAAAAAGAAGTCCCTTTGAGATAAATTGCAAATAATCATAATGTAGACAACATTGCATCTCTCTGTGTCTTTCTGCTAGAATTTCCGAAAGGAAGTACAGTACACAGATCAGTACAGAATTGTCAAAGCTAGTGCTTACAAATTTATAGAACAGTCGTCCAAAGGAAATGATGGAAATCCCTATTGCTTGTGACATTGAGAACTCCAGTGAACAAAATGCTATTAAATGTTCAATAGAGGATTTTGTCTGGAGATTGGATAGATGACCTATTAGGTCTTTCTCATCTCTAGCCTCTGAGATGCCAGTGCTACAGAAGGGTGACGCAGGCCTTTAAGATTACACATCTCGTGTGATTGACAGTTAAAGATACTAACTTGATCGAGGAAACCAAAGAAATTGCAGAAGGGCCCGTGGGTGGTACGGTGAGGTTAACCTCTCAGAGTGAGGAATTGCAGGTATTATTTTAGTGATCCATATAGTTCAAGTATGTGTGTTTCCTTATGACGAAAAATCTCAGGATTGCACAAATTCCAGTTGACATGGGAATGTGATGTGTGGAGACAATCTTACCCAACAATAATAATAAAAAACAATCCAGATTCATTGTCCATGTATTTCCTCTACTTCTTCTCCCTTGAAAGTAATTTATTAAAAACAATGGTGTTGTTTGTTCATTTTATACACATACCTAAACACACAGAGAATACCCCTTAAGATTATAGAAGAAGAAAAAAGAATAAGAAATGAGCTGAGACTATAGATATAGTGATGGGAAAATAGGAAGGGACACTGTGAGGGCCCTTCCTGATAGGCCCCAAAATGTGGGACCTTTGAGGCTTTTACATGAGATGTCCAAACGATGCCTTAGGTAAAAGTAAATAAATTTGGGACAAAGTAGGTAAGCCCCCGGTGGCACAGTGGGTAAAAGCAGTGAGCTGCTGAGCTTGTTGACCAAAAGGTTGCAGGTACGAATCCGGGGAGCAGCATGAGCTTTCGCTGTCAGCCCCAGCTTCTGCCAACCTAGCAGTTCAAAAACATGCAAATGTGAGGAGATCAATAGATACTGCTCCAGCGGGAAGGTAACGGCACTCCTTGCAGTCATGCTGGTCACGTGACCTTGGACATGTGTCTACGGACAATGCTGGCTCTTCAGCTTAGAAATGGAGATGAACACCACACCCCAGAGTCAGACACGACTGGACATAATGTCAGGGGAAAACTTTTACCTTTACCTAGCTAAGCCCTACTTTGTCCTGAATTAATATCTGGGCCTTCCGAACGAGACCGCCTTCCACCTGGAAACCAATGCCCTCACTGTGAGAGAAGATGCAGATCAAGAATAGGGCTCCACAGTCACCTACGGACCCACCAGAATACTGATCCTACTCGGCCAACGAGGTATTGCCTAAGTAACTAAGTAAATTTGGACTGTATGGAGGATGTCGTATGATGGTGATATCCAGTCTCTGAAGTTTCAAGTCTGTGTGCTTTCATTTCAGGCGTCAGCATCCTGGGTATCCATCATGCACAGATCTTCCAAAAGCCAAGCAAAGCAAAAATGTGATCCACACGTTCTTGTGAAATGCCGATTATGCTTGAAATTTCTCTCTGAGTGATATAACGATTGTCCTGAATCAATCTGTCAACCTTTTGATTGTGAAACTCAGTGGTTGCTGTCACAGGACGTCCAACTCTTTGTCACACAAGTCAGATGTTCCTACCTCAACATCTTTAAACTTATTCGCCCAACGATGCACAGTACTCACATCAACACAATCACCATAAACAGCTTGCATTCTCTGATGAATCTCCTTTGGGGTGACACCTTCTGCTGTCAAGAATTCAATAACTGCACATTGCTTAAGTCGCATTGACCGACCGTCTGCACAGGGTTCCATATTTTATTTATGTATTTATTATTTATTTATTACTCAAACTTATATACCACCACTCCCCTAGGGCTCGGAGCGGCTTACAAGAACAGGCTAAAATCTAACACAATTTAAAAACAATTTAAAAACAATTTAAAAACAACAATATCAAATATTAAAGGCCTGTCGAAACAGATATGTTTTACATGCCCTGTGGAAAGCTGATAGGTCCCACAAGGCATGGACTTCAGGTGGTAGAGTATTCCAGAGTGATGGTGCCACTGCTGTAAAGGCTCTGCATCTGGTTGCTGTTAGACACAAGGTCTTGACACTGGGGATTTCCAATAAATCTTGGTCCTCAGAATGGAGGGATCTCTGGGGTTGGTAGGGGGTGAGGCGGTCCCTCAGGTACATTGGCCCCAGACCATGCAAGGCCTTAAAGGTAAGTACCATCATTTGTTTACGCATGTATGTATATGTATATGTATACATATACATATATTGCACTTAAACAACATAACCGTTCAATGCTAAGGCTTCCTGTCAAAATGGAACTGTAGAAGAGAGTCTACTGAACAAGCCAGTACCTGCCACATACCAGTACTGCCATCTGTTGAGGAGTTATGAAGGTGGAGGCATTATTTTTCATTCATCCCACATATAAAAGTCTAGTAACATCTCGAGACCCACATAATTCCCACCCTGGTAGATGGCTAAGAGAGAACAGATGATGAATCATCAGCCAATAACAAATGAAGACTAATTATGAAGACATCAAGGCATGTAGGAAAACTTCAGAGGACACTGGAGTTGTGAAAAGGAGAAAGACAGAAAGGAATGAGAAGGGTGAAGGAAGATCTATCAGGAGTGTAACAATTTAGGCCCTCGGTAGCTGTTCAGATCCTTGGGCTGAAAGAGAACATGAAAAAGACAAGTATAATGAAGCTGAGAATGTGGAAAGAACAAACAGACTATGGGAACTTTTTTTAAAAAATTGAAAGAAAGAATCTGCCTTTTGTACTGCCTTTCCGCATTGCTTCTCCAGCATTTTAAGGGTCAGAATTGTGCAGTCATATGCAATCCATAACCAAAATTCTTGCTCTTTCTTACGGCTTATATGACAAAAAGCAGAGATGTTGAAAGAGAAGACTGGAGAGAAGATTGAGCGAATAATGCATGTTTGAGAGGTTAAAGCTGTGGCAGAGTAAGCAAAGGAGTGTGTTGTGAAGTCAAACAGATACTTGGCAGTCCTGCTGAATACAACTCTGATTTAAGGTAAGAGATCAATACAAGGAATAAAAAGAAACCTTTTAAAAACTGTGCATATTTGTATCATGACAGAAATCTTAATCTGAACGATATTCTTTTTCTTTTAAAAAGGCATAGTAATACCTATCCTGAGGCCACTGACAGAGACTAAAGCTCAGTTTAAGTAGCTATTTGATACTGCCATTTTATTGCTTTCTTTGATTTGTTGGTAACCTGATCACTACGTGAGGCAGTTCAACAGTGTCAGAAGCATAGTTTTCAAAGTAAATCTTGAAGAATGAGCCCGGCCTTTGATAAGGAAAGCCTTAACTGCATTGTCTAAATATTACCAGATAACGTTTTTTTAAACATACTTCTAATAAATTAATGCACCACTTTTTGAACATGATAAAGTAGGGAAAAGGAATGTAAAAAGCAGAAGAAAAGACAAAACTAAAACTTTGCAGTTAAAAGTATTAACTTGGTCGAGGAAGTCAGAGGAACTGACTGCATTTCACTTAATTAAGAAAGATTTCTCCCTTCACTATTTCTCCCTTCACTTTGGTTTTTTCTGCCTAAGTAGAGTATCTTGCATTTGTCACTGTTGAACTTCATTTTGTTAGTTTTAGCCCATCTCTCTAATCCAGGGGTCCCCAAACATTTTCAACAGAGGGCTGGGTCACGGTCCCTCAAACTGTTGGAGGGCCGGATTATAATTTGAAAAAAAAAACATGAATGAATTCCTATCGACACCTCACATATCTTATTTGTAGTGCAAAAAACACTTTAAATAATACAATAATTAAAATGAAGAACTATTTTAACAAATATAAACTTAGCAGTTTGAAAACATGCAAATGTGAGCAGATCAATAGATACCGCTCCGGCAGGAAAGTAATGGCGCTCTATGCAGTCATGCTGGCCACATGACCTTGGAGGTGTCTATGGACAACACCGGCTCTTCGGCTTAGAAATGGAGATGAGCAGCAGAGTCCCAGAGTCGGACATGACTGGATTTAAGCTCCCCCCACTTCTCCTGCCTCCGGGAAGTGGCGAGGCCGCATCCCGAAGGCAGGAGAGCCTGGGCCCACGGAGGCGGAGGGCAAAGCGGGCCCAAGCCGCTTTGCCCTCTGCCTCCCCCCCTTCTCCTGCCTCCGGAATGCGGCCAGGCCAGATAGATGCCCTCGGGGGGCTGGATCCAGCCCGCGGGCCATAGTTTGGGGACCCCTGCTCTAATCTGTCAGGATTGTTTTGAATCCTGCTCCTGTCCTCTGGATAGCTTAGCTACCTTGTGTGAGACTGCCAAAAATGGCTCCTTTCCCTCCCAGAGCCTACAACATGGGGCGGAACCAAAGCTTAATTATGATGGACAGGAGGCCTGTCCTATGACTCCAAAACAGATAACAGAAAGAAAAGAAAGTTGGAGCTCCTGGTACAGCCGTACCAGCACAGTCTTGTTCTGTCTCCCAAGATTTTATTTGCATTGCCCTATAGTTATAGGAAGTAGCATCCTTTTGCATTGCTCCCAGGGTTGCTACAGATTCAGCAACACCCTGATAGTTAACCATTAACAGAGGCTGAAAGCCAGCCTGCAAAGCCTTTTGCTGCTATTGGCTTGAAAAGGTATCTTTTTGGTCTAGAGACCGCCTTTTTTCCTGGGGATGAAATCTCCATTTTGAGACGCTCTCCTGTCTTCTGCAGTATAGCGAAAGGACTCAGATGTGCTTGTGGTCAAGCCAGGCCAGCTCAGAGAAGCCATCGTAAGTACTTACCTTCTTGCTTTCAAAACTAGTGTTGAGTTTAGATAGGGAAGGATCAGCTCCTTCTAAAAATAGCAACTCAGCACTAGGGCAGAGAAGGGTCTGGAGAACAAGCCCTATGAGAAGCAGCTTAAGGAGCTGGGCATGTTTAACCTGAAGAGAAGGATGAGAGGAGATATGATAGCCATGTATACATATGTGAGAGGAAGTCACAGGGAGGCGGGAGCAAGCTTGTTTTCTGCTTCCCTGGAGACTAGGACGCAGAATAATGGCTTCAAACTACAAGAAAGGAGATTCTATCTGAACACGAGGAAGAACTTCCTGACTGTGAGAGCTGTTCAGCAGTGGAACTCTCTGCCCTGGAGTGTGGTGGAGGCTCCTTCTTTGGAAGCTTTTAAACAGAGGCTGGATGGCCATCTGTTGGGGGTGCTTTGAATACAATATTCCTGCTCTTTGGCAGGGGACTGGATGGCCCATGAGGTCTCTTCCAACTTTAGGATTGTATGACTGTGGAGACATATTCTTGATCTGCATGTTCTTTCGAAGGCGTTTCCAGTCAGGGTTGTTATATTAAAAGATGCAAATATGGCTTCCAATATGGCTGCACCCAACTGTATTAGTTACCCATGGGAATGAATTATAGTGGTGGTGGTGTTAAGAGAAAACTCAGAACCGTCCTGCTTTCAATCAATCAATCAATCAAAACTTTAATTGTATCCTGCCTCCTCTCTGCGTAGGGACTCAGGGGGTGGCTAACAACATGAAATAATAAACAAAGCAATCAATCAATCATAAATTAAATCATCATAAAATCAATAAACCACAGTTACATATACCACATTAAAACACTAAAACAAGATTAAAAGCCATTTCCAAAGTTAAAAGCTACATCTAGAGTTAAAACTTAAAAGCCATATCAGGTAAAGCAGTCCTTATTTAGCAGGCCAGATCTTCCAATGCTAGACTCTTCATATCCCTGGGTGAATAGGTGCATTTTAATAGCTTTTTGAAAGAGGACAGTGAAGGCACCATTCTAATTTCCTTTGGGAGGGAGTTCCAGAGGTAGAGGACAACTGCAGAAAAGGTCTCTCTCTTGTCTCCACTAGTAGGGTTGGAGATGGGAATGGGCTCAAGAGGAGGGCCTCCGCTGCTGACCACAGTGTCTGAGCAGGTTCATATGAGGAGAGGTGGTTTGTCAGGTAGTCTGGACCCAAACTACTTTTCTCTCTTTAACTTTATTGAGCACTGTCTTAAAATCACTATGCTCAGAAATTTCTACTTTATACTGTGCTGTACCAAACCTGAGGTGAGTAGGTGGCCCTTTGGATTATCCATGGACTCGTTCTTTTAAGGCATTGCTTAACTAAACATTTGGCTATGCTGATCATCTCATACTTTGAAGAGAGAATGCATATAATTAAACACAGGCAAAATTTAAACCTTATGGCAAAATGTCATTATTACAAGGGCAACAAACTTTTCATTCCTACGGTCATTCCCCTATATCTCCTAATCTTCTTTTGAAAGGGTCTTTGAGAGAAATTTGCAAATACTAATTAAGGGGCTTTGAATGAAATTAACAACAAAAGAGAGACATACCCTTTCTCTGTAGAGCACCACGGAAGAAACAAGATGTGACATATTAAGATACTTTCTTATGCAGGATGCTTGTGGTTAACTTCAAATGTTGTTTTTGAAGCGCAGAGGCCGCATGTACGAGAAGGTACTTTCCATCAAAAGGTCAAGAGAGGGGGCTGGAAAGAGAGTACTTTGCCATGACAAAAAAATGTTCTTGTTTACTTGAGGTTATATATTTGGTGGTCAAAAGCCAAGGGGAACGGCAGTCACTTGAAGGGTAGCATCTGTGCATGATACCTGGCTGTCCGTCTTCTTCATGAAGAAACTAAAATAAACCTTGTTTTTGATCTTTCATTGAAACTGTCTCCTTCCTTCCGTGCTCCCACGATGTGGACCTAAAAAGACCCAATTTAGGGTCTCTAACACTTTGGAAGATGAGGGGACATGCTGAAGCAGATGGGGGTAAACGAGGAGAAGGCAAGTCCTGTGGCATAAGCAGAAGTCTTTTGAATAATATTAAGAGTTGCCCAAAGACCACTCAGATTAAAAGTATGCAGTCAGTTTATCATGAACGGGAATCACAACCTCTGAAGATGCCTGCCATAGATGTAGGCAAAACATCAGGAGAGAATGCTTCTAGAACAGGGGTCCTCAAACTTTTTAAACAGAGGGCAAGGTCACAGTCCCTCAAACTATTAGAGGGGCCAGATTATAATTTGAAATAAAAAAACATGAATGAATTCCTGTGCACAATGCACATATCTTATTTATAGTGCAAAAACACTTAAAACAATAGTTAAAATGAAAACCAAATTTAACAAATATAAACTTATCAGTATTTCAATGGGAAGTGTCGGCCTGCTTTTGGCTGATGAGATAGGATTGTTGTTGTTGTTGTTGTTGTTGTTGTTGTTGTTGTGTGCTTTCAAGTCATTTTAGATGTAGGTTGACCCTGAGCGAGGGCCGGGTAAATGACCTTGAAGGGCCGTATCCAGGCCCCGGGCCTTAGTTTGAGGACCCCTGTTCTAGAACAATGGCCATACAGCCCGGAAAACTCATAGTAACCCAGGAATTACAACAGCACAACAACAGAGAGGAAACAAACAAGGACATCTAATCACCTCTCAACAAAAGTTTGCTCTAGGCACTGTCAGGCCATTATATGCTAATCAAGGTTGTCAGTTGAAACATTCACACCTAGATCCAGCAGACAAGAGTCCTTTGTCCCACCCTGGTCATTCCACAGATATATAAACCCTTTTTCCTAGTTCCAACAGACCTCACTACCTCTGAGGATGCTTGCCATAGATGCAGGCGAAACGTCAGGAGAGAATGCCTCTAGACCATGGCCATATAGCCCGAAAAAAACCTACAACCCAGGAATTACCGTATTGTTTAGAGTGGAAATAAAATCAAGGATTTGGGCCAGTATTTGCACATGCAGCTTCTTAAAAAAGTTTTTAACTCTGTATAATCCTAAAGCTTGTTCTGTTCCTTTAAGCAATTTCTTTCAGTAATTGGTAAATGTTCACCAATTAGAAGCTGTTTATATGCAGTGTAAATTAAGTGTAAAGCAAGAGGGAAGAATAAGGAATGACTGTAATAGACTGCGTTTCTGGGGTATACTTGGTTTAATTAACACAACTGTGGCACCAAACTAAAAAAAAGTTGTGAGCAGCAGGATGAAGTCGGAATTTGTTTTAAGATTGAAACAATGTCTTTGGTATGCTTAACTTTTTTTGACAGTCTACAATTGCTGCTAGCGCAGCACAGCTCCCAACAGTGGTTTGGTACAACTCTCAGTGGCTTGGAAATTAAAGCTAAATTGCTTTACAAAATGCTGTTACATGACAAGTGTGATTGTGGAAAGCATTGGTTTCAGGGTGTTTGAAATTTCCTGGTTCTTCAGGATAATATCTTTTAATGCCTTTAAAATGTAACTGCAAATATAAAGTAAATCAAGATAGTTTTCAAATTGATTAATGCATATAAATAAAGTACATTAAATGGGAATGGGCTAAATTAAATATTTTGGCAGAGGTCATCCCATAGCAGAGGGAATCCCCTTTTTCTGGGAGTACCCTACACTGTCTGGAAGGTTTCTCCAGAGGGTTTCCCTGCTTTCTATGACAAATGTTGAGGATGTTCTTATTTTGGAGGTGCAATTTGCCATCTTCTGGCGCCATTGACAACATTGTTTCCATCACTGTAGTGACTGCTGAAAGAAGCACATACAGGTTCTTTTTTATATAAAAAATCAAATTTATAACTTTTTAATTTTTTTCTATAAAATATTAAAAAGCAGATTGGATGGAATAAAAGAGTTAAGGCTACACATAACCAGTGAGGAAAATGTTCTGCAATTAAGAAAATAGCATTCCAGTGTTGTTCTGCTATGTAGCAATTGACACTGGAATGAATTAAGACTGCGAATTTTGGCTATGACCCCAGGACTTGACGAAGCGGATTTTTAGTTGTGTTGTATTTGTCTGTTTTGTATGTCTAGACCTGCTGTACATTGTCTTCTCTGTGTTGTTCACCGCCTCGAGTCGCCTCCGGGCTGAGAGGGGCGGTCAATAAATGAAATAAATAAATAAATAAATAAATAAATAAATTCCAAACTACGACATATAAAGTCAATAGACCTGTTTGACTATAATTCATTTGATTGTGCATATGTTACTTTTGATGATGATGATAATAATAATAACAACAACTTTATTTTTATACCCCGCCAACCATCTCCCCTAGGGGACTTGGGGCAGCTTACAAGGGACACACCCAAGATTACAGTTAAAACACACATGTAAAACACTTTAACCAATTAAAACATCAGATAAAACAAATAACAACACAATAGAAAGCAATATAAAAACAATACAAGTCCTGAACCGGTGCTTGGCCGCTGTAACGGACTGGATGAGGGCTAACAGATTGAAACTAAATCCAGACAAGACAGAGGTACTCCTGGTCAGTCGAAAGGCCGAACAGGGTATAGGGTTACAGCCTGTGCTCGACGAGGTTACACTACCACTGAAGGCGCAGGTTCGCAGCTTGGGAGTTCTCCTAGATTCATCGCTGAGCCTGGAACCCCAGGTCTTGGTGGTGGTCAGGGGAGCTTTTGCACAATTAAAACTTGTGCACCAGCTGCGCCCGTACCTTGGGAAGTCTGACTTGGCCACGGTGGTACACGCTCTGGTTACATCCTGTATAGATTACTGCAATGCTCTCTACGTGGGGTTGCCTCTGAAGACTGCCCGGAAGCTCCAACTAGTCCAACGAGTGGCAGCCAGATTACTAACAGGAGCGGGGTACAGGGAACATACTACTCCTCTGTTGCGCCAGCTCCACTGGCTGCCAATTAGCTTCCGAGCACAATTCAAAGTGCTCCTCTCAGCCTTCTCTACTTCTCTATGTGAAGAATTCAGATCACTGAATGGAGTTACAGCTTTAATTCTACACAAGAATTCTCTATATGGTCTTATATATACATGATTTTGGATGATTAAAGGAGCTGGGCGAAACATGCCCAGCTCCTTAAGCCTCTCCTCATAGGGCTTGTTCTCCAGACCCTTGATCATTTTAGTCGCCCTCCTCTGGACACTTTCCAGCTTGTCAATATCTCTCTTCAATTGTGGTGCCCAGAATTGAGCACAATATTCCAGGTGTGGTCTAACCAAAGCAGAATAGAGGGGTAGCGTGACTTCCCTAGATCTAGACACTATGCTCCTATTGATGCAGGCCAAAATCCCATTGGCTTTTTTTGCCACCACATCACATTGTGGGCTCATGTTTAACTTGTTGTCCACAAGGACCCCAAGATCTTTTTGGCAGTTGGTCACCTATGGACCAACTGCCAAAACCCTACAATTGGAAGGTAATCATACTCAGACACAAGGGATGATGATGAACAAATGAAGGAGAAAACTTGTATTTTAGAGACTCAGTTTCCTACTGAAGAAAAAGTACAACATAGATGTGTCGTGTTGTGTGAAATGCAGCACCTTTTTTAAAAAATTAGTTGTGACTTATGCAAAATTTTCCCCCTTCTACACAACACACAAAAAAGATGACCTGGAAAAATAGTCTCTCTTTCTCCACAGGAAGACAGCTAGGCTTCTTGCAAAGAAGGTAGTAATAAGTAGGCTAGAGAATGCGACTGTTAGTCATAATCAAGGTAAAGAAAGGAGTGTACATATAACAAAGCCAAAATACTCTCCATTGTGCATATCCTTCTTCCTTAAACAGCATATGGTAATTGGATTTTTCGAGATGTGAATTAAAACCTCAGAGTAGATCAAAAGATTGAAGGGCCATGAGTAATCCATGATTTATTCAAACATACTTTTAAAATCTATTTGTCAAAATGTTAGTTTTTAAAATCATTCAATGCAAGCCAAGTCTCCTATGTTCTTTTTAAATAGTATACTGCTCCCATCAATATTTTCTACCTGCAATTTTAGGCTGGTATTCTTAGAAAATACCATCATACATCCTTTCAAATAAGGACACTCCTGTTTTCTCAGGTAATACAAACAAAAGCTTGCATGGAATATGGGTAACACATAAAAGAGAACAACTGTATGCGGCACAGGCAGGGTGACGAAGTAGCAGCTGAGCTGGAAGGCTTGAGGACTGAGAAGTACAAGTGTAGCATCCACTCCGAGTCTGCCTTTGTAGTAATTGGCTCCTTAGGAGCATGCAGTGAAGACATACAAGAAATGTATGTCACTGCGAAAGACTGTGCGGATCCAGCATAGGTCTGCTCTGTACAGTCATTTATGGACCCATTATAAAGACTACACTCAAAGCCAACCTTAAAAACTCTGGCATAGACACTGAGAACTGGGAAGCCCTGCCCCTTGAGCACTCCAGTTGGAGGTCAGCTGTGACTAGCAGTGCTGTAGAATTTGAAGGCATGAATGGAGAGCGAAAGAGAGAAACGTGCCAAGAGGAAGGCGCATCAAGCCAACCCTGCCTTCCACCTGGAAATCAATGTCCTCATTGCGGGAGAAGATGCAGATCAAGAATAGGCCTCCACAGTCACCTAGGTGCCCACCATCACACTGATCCTGGAAGACTATCCTACTCGGACAACAAGGGATCGCCTAAGTAAGTAAAATAAGTACACATGGAAGATAATCATACTCAGCCATGAAGGATTGCCTATGATGATGACATGATACTGCACTCATTTTTAGCAGCCCATCTAGTCATCTTCTACAGATTGACTAGGCAGACAGAGGGGACATCTTTGTCTCTGTCTCGGGCAAGAACATGGTACAGATTCTGTGTATTTAAAGGTTGTCATATAATTAAAGTTTAATATACTTACCTTAAAATTGAACTGCAAAAGTGTTCTGTGAGCCCTTTGGCCCTTTGGTATCCATTGGGCATCGATTCCACCCCCAGATACCAAAAGGACCTCCACCCCCAGATACCAAAATCTATGGATATACAGTATAATGATGACAGAGTAAAATGGTGTCTCTTTTATAAAATGGAGACAGAATTGGCCCTTTCCCATATGAACCTGTTCTGTTGCACTGAATCTGCATGGTGACAACTTTACATGCATCACAACTTTTATATTAACAATATAAAATAAGAGGGGTATTTTTTAAGTAAGGTCCGTTTTGTTGTAGACACTAGTAGTTCGCATGCATACCGCAACGAGTGTGTGCGTCATGTACCGGCATGCCTCGGGAACAACTGTGCTCAGTTTCCGCTCTGTAGCTAACCTGTACGGTTCCGTTCTGTGCTTTAAAAATGTTTAAGACTATCAACTCACCCTCCGCATGTGAGGTTCGCTCAGTGATACGGTTTTTGTCAGCAAGGAACCTGCCTGCTGCAGAAATTCATCGACAGATTTGTGAAGTGTACGGTGATACTGTTATGAGTGAAAGCAAAGTGCGTAAGTGGGTACGACAATTCAAAGATGGCCGTGACAACATCCATGATGAGGACCGCTCCGGTCGCCCTTCTTTGATTACAGACGATTTGGTTGTCGGCGGCAAGTTTTTATGAAGAGGGTATTTTAAAATTGGTTCAGAGGTATGATAAGTGTTTGAACAAACTTGGCAACTATGTCGAAAAATAGAGTGAAGTATGTACTTTCTGAAAATAAATTTACTTTTTGGAAATAAACTTTCGTTGTGTACTTATGTTCCAACGGACCTTACTTAAAAAATAACCCTCGTAGATGTTACTAAAGTAGTAAAGGGAAAGGTTTCCCCTTGACATTAAGTCTTGTTGTGTCTTGACTCTGGGGTGGTAGTGCTCATCTCCATTTCTAAGCTGAAGAGCCAGCTTTGTCCGTAGATGCCTCTTACGTCATGTGGCAAGCATGACTGCATGGAATGCTATTACTATCCCACCAGAGTGGTACCTATTGATCTACTCACATTTTTTTATGTTTTCGAATTGCTAGGTTAGCAGAAGCTGGGAATAACAGTGAGAGCTCACTCCGCTCCCCGGATTCAAACCACCGACCTTCCGGTCAGCAAGTTCTGCAGCTCAGCGGTTTAACCTGCTGCACCACTAGGGACTCCTGTAGTCGAGTATGCAAAAAGTCAACATATTTCCAAGATAGAAAGGATGTATGTGTCACTCCCTCTATTGTGGCGCAGCAGGCTGAGTGTCAGCTGCATTAAGATCACTCCGACCCAAAGGTCATGAGTTCGAAGCCAGCCCGGGTTGGAGTGGGTTTCCAACCAATTGTGTAGCCTGTTGTTGACCTTTGCAACCCGAAAGACAGTTGCATCTGTCAAGTAGGAAAATTAGGTACCACCTTAAAGTGTGGGGAGGCTAAATTAACTAATTTATGAGGCCATAAGGAAGACTCCAGCAAAGCACTCCAGCAAAAAAGCATGCGGGGAATGCGGAAGTACTTCACCAGTGTCGCAGATGGACGATGAAAGCGACAGCTCCCCTGGCGGCCAGAAAAAGTTAAATAGCCTCTGTGTATGTCTGAAGTGACTGGACTGACCTTGAAGGAGCTGGGGGTGGTGACAGCCAACAGGGAGCTCTGGCGTGGGCTGGTCCATGAGGTCACGAAGAGTCGGAGACGACTGAATGAATGAACAACAACAACAAATGTCTGTATATGTTTGTATGTCAAAATTGGCATTGAATGTTTGCCATATATGTGTACACTGTAATCCGTCCTGAGTCCCCTGCGGGGTGAGAAGGGCGGAATATAAAAGCTGCAAATAATAATAATAATAATAATAATAATAATAATAATAATAATGCATGTTTCCTAACAAAATTTAGAAAAGTAATAGCTCCATCTTGAAACAGCAGCTAAAAAGTAAAATAAATGTAATCCAATGGAGTTACTTCCAAGTCTACTATACGATATTACACTGCAAAATTCCTTCATGGAAAGAGATTTTAGATCAATCCTTTTAAAGCTATAAGCAAAATGCATATTTTAAGAGCTTCAGCTTTTAAAAAATAGCAGTACATTGCTCCAATTATATCCACTTATTTGAGAAAGATGTGAATGGGTTGTGTTTTTAAAATCTTCTGAATATAAACAGAGACAAATTAAATATGTGGGTGAGACAAGTAATTAAGATAAATTGGAAAATATGTTCATGTGCTTTTGACATTGCAAATACCTCATGAATGCCTTCCAGTGACCCTCCAAAATTGATCAAACTCTGATAAAGGGCAGTGTCACAGAGACTAAACACAGAGGGATGCCAGCTTTGTCTGGGTTCATCCAAAGAAAGTCAGCAAATTGCTATGTCACGCAATTTTATACTTTTCCTGCAGTAAATGTGCCCCTTTGCCCTTTCACTCCGGGCAGATTACAGGGAAACGTCAAGAAGCAGAAGCTTAATGTAGAAACAGTTGCTTGAAAATTGGTCTGGAATGCATCTTTCCTCTTTATTTTAAATTAATAATTGCTTCCATTGCTGTTATTTTAATATTTTCACCCAAACCTTTGGTTTAAAGGATTACTAGTGAAAGAAAAATTCAATATAAAACCATATTAAAAACAAACATCAAGTTTTAACATAGGCAGCAGAGAGCACGTTCTAGTTCACACTTTCTTGCATCAAGTTTCTCTTTCTCCATTTTTTAAAGCATTTTATGTTCCAGGATTTTCCACCTATAGCAAAGTTTCACATGCCTTTTCCTCTTTGTTATAAATCAGCGTATTGAAATGGGATATCATTCACACTCAAATTTGTGACAAAAGAGGTTGGAGCTACTTTTTGTACTGGAAAAAGGATAAGCCTTGAAAGGTAGCTAAGAAAACTGCAGCATAAATATTATTTCAATTAAGGGCTTTGAATGCAACACTGTACCAGTTTAAGGCTGCAATCCTTAATAAAAGAATAGTATATACTAAACTGCATTGAATTAAGAAAAATAAACATCTCAGTGAACTTCTTAAAGATTTTATTGCAACTTAAATATTGTTATTTGCCATGATTGCTTGGCAAAGACTAAACATGAAATTCATGGATGTTTCATATACACCTTATACTCATAGTGTAAGGTTTTTTTATACATAATATTTTAATGATGTTGTACCTATCAGAAAGCAAAAGTATCATTATGTCAACCACACATTTGGGTTTTAATAATAATAATAATAATAATAATAATAACATGAGCCCACCAGGACTTTGAGATCGTCCAGGGAGGCCCTGCTCTCGATCCCGCCTGCCTCACAGGCATGCCTGGCGGGGACAAGAGACAGGGCCTTCTCGGTGGTGGCTCCTCGGCTGTGGAACACCCTTCCCGTGGACATCAGATTGGCTCCTTCCCTGATGATATTCTGCAGGAAATTATAGACTTGGCTGTTCAGGAGGGCGTTCGAACAAGAAGTGCAATAATTGGTAATGATGACAGGAATGGAACTACGGAAAATGATACTGGATTGTGGTTAAACGATGAGACGACGTGAATGGCTTTTTTGTATTATTGATATTGTTGATGTTTTTGATGATGATGTTTTTGGTTATTGCTAGATGGATATTTTAGATTGTGTCTTGAATTCTGGACCTTGTTTTTCTATGTTGTACACCGCTGTGAGTCGCCCCTGGGCTGAGAACAGGGCCTCCCCGGACGATCCTGCTACCATCTCCCCAAGGGACTTGGTGCGGCTTACATGAGGCCGAGCCCAATACAACAATACAAGCAATAACAATAACAGTACAAGCAATTAAAATAAAAACATAGACAATAAAATATACAACATTATCAATAAGACAACATGCAATTAAAAGCAGTGGGAAGGCCAAATGTAAAGTTAAAATTGGAAGTAATGCTGGGACATGGACGAAAAGGTGATAGGGGCGATTGTGGAAGGGCATACCAGCAGATCTAAAAAATGTAAAGTGCTTTGGAGGACAAAGTGCTATGGGATCATTATTCCGGGAAAGCACACTGGAACAGCCATGTCTTCAAACTCCTCCTAAAGACTGCCAGAGTTGGGGCCTGTCTGATGTCTTTAGGGAATGAGTTCCAGAGTCGCGGGGCCACCACCGAAAAGGCCCTCTCTCTCATCCCCACCAATCGCGCCTGCGATGCTGGTGGGATCGAGAGCAGGGCCTCCCCGGATGATCGAAGGGATCATGTGGGTTCGTATACAGAGATGTGCAGGTAGGCAGGTCCCAAACTGTTCAGGGCTTTGTAAGTAAGAACCTGCACCTTGAACTGGGTCCGGTAGATGAATGGCAACCAGTGGAGCTCCTTGAACAGGAGGGTTGACCGCTCCCTGTAAGGCGCCCCAGTTAATAACCTGGCCGCCGTCCGTTGGATCATCTGAAATTTCCGGGCCGTTTTCAAGGGCAGCCCCACGTAGAGTGCATTGCAGTAATCCAGTCTAGAGGTGACTAAGGCGTGGACCACTTTGGACAAATCCTCCTTTCAAAATCCAAAATACTCCCCTGGATAAGGGATGCTCAATCTGTATATACTGTATCTCAGACCCAGGTTACTAATTGCTTTAAAATTTATATTAACCTTTGTACACTGATGTTTTAATTGTATCTGTTTAATAAGCTGCCTTGAGTTCTATACTAGGAAAAGGTGTGGAGGAAGGGGCTACAGGAATCATCATCATCACCACTAACCACCACCATCATTGCATTTGCACCACCATCAGTGTATATATACAGTTATAAAATTTGCAATTACTCTACCAAACTCTTCTTTTTCCCTAAACACCAAGACAAGGGTAAAGGATTAATTATTAGTGCAAATTAATGCTTCTATATGACAACAGGGAAAGACAAAATCCCTCAGATAATCAGTGCTTGGAATGCTCAACAGTACATTGTAAAGATGTTTTAAATGACTGAGAGATACTGACAAGTAATTTGAAAGCAGGCTAGAAATATCACAGAATTGATAATGAAAAACATCACACATTTGTATGCAAAGACATGGCAGGAACTACTTTTAAAAAATAAAACTATCTGCAAACACTATTCAATTAAAAATAAAATTGGTGTGCACCTACAAGAACTATTGTCAAACCTCATTTCCGTCCATTTAATTATCAAATGCATGAAATGAAACTTCATATAACAACGTTCTAAAGAACGTTAATGAAATGGACTACAAAACCGTGTGTGCATTCATTTTTGTTTATAGCATTTTAGAACGGATCTAGTGACATCTATGGACTCTTCCAGGCTGGTCTAAAAAACATGAGTTATTCCAAAAGATTCCCATTAATTTTTTTTTGCACTATTTATTATTTGTGTTTTCGGTTTTGATTTATTTCATATAATTGTTGTTTTGGGCTTGGCCTTATGTTAGATGCACCGAGTCCCCATTGGGGAGATGGAGCGGGGTACAACTAAAGATTATTATTATTATTATTATTATTATTATTATTATAACAGGATTGGGGTTTGTTGTTGCCTCCACGTCCGCCCATTGCACTCTTTTGGGGGCCTATTTATATTGATTTGCTGGATTTGTGAATGTCAAAAATTGTCCTCCTTTATTTTTGTCTTTTTAAAAAAGGAACTATAGTACAAAGTGCGAGTGTGCAATTTTAATTATTTATTGATACACTATAAGTCTTAACAAAATGTAAAAGAGGAGGAGGAAATGAACAATTTTTTGTTTGACTATTTCTTGGAATTAAAAACCAACTTATTTGAAGTTGACAATTAAAATATAGCATCAGGTGCTGGGAAATGAAAATAGTATAGGGTTTGGATATTTTAAATGTCAACCCCACCCCAAAAAAGTGATCTTTTATTTAAAAAAAAATTCAGACAGACTGTTTAATTGTCAAATCTGTTTTGGGAGGCCATCCCAGAGTCTGGTGTCACTGCCCAAAAATCATGAAGGTGATATTTGCCAGTCTAGTTCTGGCTGACTGGAGTAAATGTCCCTCAGAGAACCGGAAGGATTATATGGGAAGAAGAGATCCCAAGGGTAACGTTTTTGAATAGTCCTTTAATTGGCCCTGGAAATTAGTGGCCCCCGGCTAGGTATGTAGCCGGAGGGGAGGGGGGCTTGAGGGGCTTCAGCCCCCCCCCCCCTGAAATTCTCATGGTAGTCCACGAGAAGGCCTTCCTGGTACATTATTTAAACTGTTATGTTTATTCATATCATGATCTGATCACCATGCTCAATATATCCCATATGCATGGGGCTATTGGGATAACAATACAAAAGCTTTGCTAGGGTAAACCCTCTTTCACTCAGACTCAGTCTCCCCAAATCAAACTCACCCCCCCCCCCCCGAATCAAAATACTGGCTACGGGCCTGCCCCCGGCCCTCCAGTATGGCCTGTCTCCTGAGACTGTCTCCTGCACTGTAGCATTTTTTCAGCCTCATGCTTCCCTTCTCTTTGCACTAACCTTGGCCCAGCCCGCCCAACAGCTTAGGCCCTTTATTGAAATTTTGGCCCCTATTAGCTTACCTTGCATGAAAGAAGATTCATGAAGATTGCCAGGGTGGGGGCTTGCCTAATATCTCTGGGGAGCGAATTCCAGAGCCAAGGGCCAATACAGAGAAGGCCCTCTCTCTCGTCCCTACAAGTAGCACTTGCAATGATGACGGGAGCGAGAGAAGAGCTTCTCCAGAAGATTGAAGAGGTCGTATGGTTTCGTAGACGGAAAAACGGACGTGCAGGTAGGCGTGTTTCAAACCGTTCAGGGCTTTGTAGGTCAAAATCTGCAACTTGAATTGGGACCGAAAAATAAATGGCAGCCAATGGAGCTCCTTAAACATGAGGGTTGACTGCTCTCTGTAATTCGCACCAGTTAGTAATCTGGATGCCGCTTGTTGGACCAGTTGGAGTTTCCGGGCCATCTTCAAGTGTAGCCCCACGTAGAGCGCATTGCAATAGTCCAATCTAGAGGCAACTAAGATGTGGACCACCATGGCCAAATCCAGCTTCACGAGGTACGGTCGCAGCTGGCACATCAGCTTCAATTGTGTGAAACCCCTCAAACCATGTAGGACTTTAAAGTAATAACCGACTTTGTACTTTGGAAACTACTTGACAAGCAGTGGATTAATTGTAATATGAGTGTGGTGTACCTGAAACTAATCTGGCTATATTATTATTACTAGGAGACATAGCTAGCAGAACCAACAGAGAAATAATAGGATCTGCAGCTCGACAAATATGGGAGTGGGTTGTTGTAGGTTTTTCCGGGCTATATGGCCATGTTCTAGAGGCATTTTCTCCTGACGTTTCGCCTGCATCTATGGCAAGCATCCTCAGAGGTAGTGAGGATGCTTGCCATAGATGCAGGCGAAACGTCAGGAGAAAATGCCTCTAGAACATGGCTATATAGCCCGGAAAAACCTACAACAACCCACTGATTCTAGCCATGAAAGCCTTCGACAAAATATGGGAATTTTACAAAAAACCTCATCTTGTTTGTAGTCATGCCTTTATTTTTATTTCTGAGCTTTCTCAATGTCTTTGGAATTTCGTCATATCAGTTTCAGCACAGTTGTTTTCAGCAGTGCTTCTCAAACTCTGGTCGTCCAGATGTTTTAGATACCAAACCTCTGGATATCCCAGCCCACATATCAATGGTGATGAATTATGGGATTTGAACAGTTTGAGAAGCACTTTGTTTGAAGATATCTGGTTAGTAAAATAATAAATATTTCAGTACCACTTCCTTTGTTACATCACATATCAGATGAGTTTTTAAATTTAATATGGTAAAAGTAGTTTGATTACATAGAATCATAGAATCAAAGAGTTGGAAGAGACCTCATGGGCCATCCAGTCCAACCCCCTGCCAAGAAGCAGGAATATTGCATTCAAATCACCCCCGACAGATGGCCATCCAGCCTCTGTTTCAAAGCTTTAAAAACTTTCTAACTCATTTCTACCTTTGTGCATAATTGTGCTAATATACTACTGTTATAATAATAAAACTTTATCTGTATCCTTCCACCATCTCCCCGAAAAGACTTGGGGCGGCTCGCAGAAAGCACTCAGTAGTGCAACAACACACAAAATCCAACGAGGCACATGAACATATAAATCAATAACAATATAAATTTACATGACAATATTTACTACATAGGTGTGCAGGAAAAAATAGTTATAAAGTCCTTGTCTATATTTTATTTAATTCAGTCATGTAGCTTTCAGTGAGCCAGAAACTTATACAGTGAAAATTGCAACCATTCAATATAATGGCCAGTGTGTGTATGTGTGTGTGTGTGTGTGTATGGGGTGTCAGATCAGATGTTCTTAACCATTGGTTCTCAATATATTTTGCACTTCAATTCCCACTAACCCCAACTGGCATTACTAACGGCCAGAATTCCTGAGGGTTTAAGTTCGAAACACCTAGGGAGCTAAAAGTTGAGAACCATTGTCTTATATGCAAACCACTTAAAATCACAATCATTATTTTCCTATGATCAAGGAAGTCTAGCAGTTGGTTGATCAGATCATTTTAAATTATAGTAAATATGAAAAAGTTTCCACCTTCTACCTTACCTCCTATCGTTAAGCAATTAATTAGTTAATTTAATGAGCAAGCTGCCCGTGATAATACTTTGATATATTCAGGATTTTCCACCAGGATAAATAAATAAAATAAATGCTTGGCTTCATTTGTCAAACCAATTCACAATAACTCTGCAGAATTAATGTAGTATGACACCACTTTGACTGCTCGATGCTATGAAATGCAGAAAGTTGTGGTTTGGTGAAGCACTCTTTTGGAGGGATGGCTAAGAAACTTTAAAATGACAACGTTCATGATTCCATAGTTATTGAGCAAGAGCAATTAAAGTGGAGTTAAACTGGATTAATTTTACAATGTAGATACAACTTAAGATATTATTCATTTCAGATAAGAAAAAATACTGCCTTATCATTTCCAAATCAGGAAAACATATTGTATTTTCCAAGGTATTTCAGCAATTATTACTACCTGTTTAATTTGTTTTGAGCTCTTTTTAATGCATACTAGCCGTCCCCTGCTATGCGTTGCTGTGGCCCAGTCTGGTGATCTGGAAAATAAAGAATTGGTTTCTAATATATGTAATCCCTTTATGCTTGTGGGTAAACAGTATTCCTTGTTGTTTCTATGTCAATGTTGATGTGGTGATTGCCTGGTTTGCCTACTCTGGAACATGTGACATATAATTGTCCTTCTTTAGGGTCCCTTTCAAATCTATGATACTATATCTGTCTGTGTGTGAATCATATCTATCTATGTCTATCTATGTCTATCTATGTCTATCTCTATATCTATCTATCTATCTATCTATCTATCTATCTATCTATCTATCTATCTATGGCTGGATGGCTCTTGGTCAGGAGGACTTTGATTACGTTTTCTTGCCCTGATGAAGGGAGTTGGATTGGATGGTCTTAAGTACTATCTGATGGTCATGGGGGTTCAGTGTGGGAAGTTTGCCCCGATTCTGTCGTTCGTGGGGTTCAGAATGCTCTTTGATTGTAGGTGAACTGTGAGTCCCAGTGACTACAACTCCCAAATGGTTGTAGGTCTATTTCCCTCAAGCTCCACCTGTGTTCATATTTGGGCGTATTGAGTGCTTGTGCCAAGTTTGATCCAGATCCATCATTGTTTGAGTCCACAGTGCTCTCTGGATGTAGTTGGACTACAACTCTCAAACTCAATGTCAATGCCCACCAAACCCTTCTAGTATTGGCAGTCTTTAGAAAGAACTTGAAGACTTGGCTGTTCCGATGTGCCTTTCCAGAATAGGAAATCTCCATTAACAAATCCTCGAAGCACTTTAGTAGAACTAAGATGATTGCACACCGCACACTGCACTTGCCCTATAATCCTCGTATACCTCCTGCCACTTCAGCACTTTTAATCTTGTACCCACTACTCTGGCCTGGCCCAGTTTTATTGTGTTTTGATATGTTGTTCATTGCATGTCGTTAATATTGCTTTAACTGTTTTTAATTTTGCTTTTGGTGTTATATTGTTTATGTTGTGTTTTGTGGCCTTGGCCTTTGTAAGCTGCATCGAGTCCTTCGGGAGATGCTAGCGGGGTACAAATAAAGTTAATAATAATATTGTCTGTTAGTCATGGGAGCTCTGGTGCCAAGTTTGGTTCAATTCCCTCGTTGATAGAGTTCAGAATGCTCTTTGATTGTAAGTGAACTATAAATCCCAGCAACTACAACTCCCAAATGACAAATTCATATTTTTTGAGTGATGGTCACTCCTTGTGTTGTGAGACATTTCGTTGCCAAATTTGGTGTGATTTCGTTCATTGGTTCTTTTGTTTTTAAGGAACTCATTATGCACAGAGCATTTTTATATATATAGATTAATTTTAATCTTAATTTAAATGTTGTTTTTAATTGTGT
Organism: Anolis sagrei; assembly: GCF_037176765.1. NCBI lineage: Eukaryota > Metazoa > Chordata > Lepidosauria > Squamata > Anolidae > Anolis > Anolis sagrei. The sequence goes on from NC_090021.1 coordinate 159,358,418, forward strand.
GTTGTTAAGACATTGAATAGTTGTCTATGTGTAAGCCACCTTGAGTCCCCTTCGGGGTTGAGAAGGACGAAGTAGAAATATGGCAAATAAATAAATAAATAAATAAATTTTATACACTGTTTGTTGCCGGTTTTGGTGCCATTGCATATTTTTAATCAGGTGTTATCTGTTTTGCTGTGTTTTAAAGCTATCCTTTAAAAAACTTATCGAAGGAAAGGATACATATACTGTACTACACAAACTACAATATATGATGGTGCTGTCTTTAAAAAGCACTCCCAGAAGCTCAGATTATAAAATTACATAATACACTTATTTTCTCCTAACATAAAACTATAGTACTTTTTAATAAACATTTTATTAGCAATGTCCGTCGAATAAATTCCCTCTCAGTATCACAGTATGATGATGGCTTTGTATTAACTATAAATATCCTAATTTCAAATATGAATCGCAGGCTGAAACCTCCTTTAAACATATTTGATTCAAAAGCTTAATCATTACTCTTCCAGGACATCACATCCAAAAGTAGCCTTTCACTGTGATTTTAAAAGAACAAAGTTGTAATATTGGTATAAGTATGACTCAAAGGTGTCAATTTTCAATGTGATATTTGGGAGACAAACACAGATCCTTTCACAAAATAATGGGATTAGTCAATATCACCTCGATAATGCTTTGAACATTTACCACACAGAGCTCTATCAGTTTGAGATACTGGAACTGAATCTAGACTTAAAAGAAGATTACAGGTTCCCTAGAGATATCATTTTGCATGTGTAAATAACAATGAACAAAGAGGTGTATGAAGACCGAAAGAATCAAAACGGGTGGTCTGGACAAGAGACTCCCTTTTTATCATTATTTACTTGAAACACTGAGGCAGGAACGGACTCCTCCAGACAAGCTCTTGGATAAAGGCAATTTGCAGGCAGCCAGGAAAGTAGTGCATATTGACACTCAAGTAAAATTTGAAGAAACTAATTGGATGACATGGGAAACAATTAATTTTTTCAAATAATTCTTATTAAGAAAGATATCATTTACAAGTACATGTTTAAAAGAAAGAGAAAAAAGGGGGGAAATGGGATGTCTGGGTATGGAAAGTTTAAACATCTATCAGACAGATGGCAAGCTGATTAACCTCAGCAGACTGAAAGCCAAAACCAAGGTTACAACAACTGTTATAGAACTCCAGTATGCTGATGACAACGTCATCTGTGCGCATTCAGAAGAAGATCTACAAGCCACTCTAAACACCTTTGCAGAAGCATACGAGAAGCTCAGCCTGTCATTGAACATTGAAAAAACCAAGGTGCTGTTCCAGCAGACACCAGCCAACCCCTCTCCAATGCCAGCGATGCAGCTTAATGGTGTAACATTGGCAGCCACCTCTCCACCTTGGCAGCCACCTCTTCACCAAAGTCAACATCGACACCGAAATACAACACCGCCTGAGCTCTGCGAGCGCAGCATTTTTCCGAATGAAGCAGAGAGTGTTTGAGGACCGGGACATCCGTAGGGATGCCAAGGTGCTTGTTTATAGAGCTATTGTCCTCCCAACCCTGCCATATGCCTGTGAGACGTGGACTGTCTAGAGACGTCACATGCAACTCCTGGAACAATTCCATCAGCGCTGCCTCCAGAAAATTATGAAAATCTCTTGGGAAGACAGGCAGACAAACGTCAGCGTGCTGGAAGAAGCAAAGACCACCAGCATTGAAGCGATGGTCCTCCGCCAACAACTCCGCTGGACCGGCCACGTTGTTCGGATGCCCGGCCAGTGTCTCCCAAAGCAGTTGCTCTACTCCGAACTCAAGAACAGAAAAAGGAATGTTGGTGGGCAGGAAAAGAGATTCAAAGATTGGCTCAAAGCCAACCTTAAAAACTCTGGCATAGACACTGAGAACTGGGAAGCCCTGGCCCTTGACCGCTCCAGCTGGAGGTCAGCTGTGACCAGCAGTGCTGCAGAATTTGAAGAGAAAATTTGGGGTTTGGTCATATCAGGAGCGACTTGAGAAAGTGCAAGTCGCTTCTGGTGTGGGAGAATTGGCTGTCTGCAAGGACGTTGCCCTGGGGACACTCGGATGATTGGATGTTTTTATCATCCTTGTGGGAGGCTTCTCTCATGTCCCCACATGAGGAGCTGGAGTTGATAGAGGGAGCTCATCCGCCTCTCTCCGGATTCGAACTTGCGACCTGTCGGTCTTTAGTCCTGCCGGCACAGGGGTTTAACCCACTGCGCCACCGGGGGCTAGGATAGACCCCGGTGGCGCAGTGGGTTAAAGCGCTGAGCTGCTGAGCCTGTTGACTGAAAGGTCGCAGGTTCGAATCCAGGGAGCGGTGTGAGCTTCCACTATCAGCCCCAGCTTCTGCCAACCTAGCAGTTCGAAAACATGCAAATGTGAGTAGATCAATAGGTTCCGCTCCGGCAGGAAGGTAATGGCACTCCATGCAGTCATGCCGGTCACATAACCTTGGAGGTGTCTACGGACAACACTGGCTATTCAGGCTTAGAAATGGAGAGGAGCACCACACCCCAGAGTCGGACACGACTGGACTTCATGTCAGGGGAAAACCTGTACCTTTACCTAAGATAGGGTGGCAAGGCAACTGAAGAACTTATTTTGTTGTAGACAATAAATCCCAGTAATTATCTCTGCCTTTGCAGATACGGGCACACATTAACATATGCAGAATGGACCAGAGTTCAGAATTTTTTAGGAACCTAGCAACAGTTTTGCCATTGGCCTTTTTAAAACAAAAAACAAAAAAAGAGACAATTTCTGCCTAAATCTTTCAAATTTTCAGCAATTATTCACAAGTCCAATTTCTATGGACAAACAAGACTGCTGCTGTCATGGCTTTACTGAGCTTCAGCCACACAGCAGCGGGAATGCTGCATAATAGAGTCGTATATCTCCCTATCTAATCTGAGCATATAATTACTTGACAACCAATGAGTAGTCATTTCATTCTAATACAAAATTAGGCAAATTTATGTCAGGGTCCTAAGGCATCTGTGGCTGAAAACCCAAATTCACTATGCCCCGTAACTCCTACCATTTCTCTAGATTGCTTGACTTGTTCTTTCCTTTATTGGTAAAATGAGGATAGTCATGGGAGAAGGGCAAATGGTGTTGTTTAAGGTGTCTCCTGCTGAGTTGCCATTGCTCACGTCACTTTGCCAGTTAATTTTATGATCACAACCTCCTTTTAGGGACCCTTGGGAAGGCTTTATGTCCTTATAGCCGAAGGCCAGGCCAGATTCGTCCTGTGCCTTGTTTCCTGTGAGATCTTGCCTCAAGCAACTTGAAACAACATGAAGACTCCCATGGTTTCTCCATGCAAAGGATAGCCCTGTTTCAGTCTCACAGCAGGAGTGGCATTTGTCTTTCTTTGCACGGCACAGCAGTTGCTCTTCAGTGAAGGATTGTCCTCATTCATGAGCCTAGCCAGTCTAAAGAGCCCATGAGCAGTTAGGGGAAAAACATAGCTCTCCAAAACAGATCTCCATTATTTTATTTTTCATAAATATCAAGAGGAAAACTATTCAGACATCATGGGACCTTGTTACACCTTCACTTCAAAGGTTTAACCACCTTTGAAATGAAGGTGTAACAAGGTCCCACGATGTCTGAATATGTTCACCAGGGAAACGATGCACTACCTACTAATAGGTAACAGCTGGAAGAACGGAATCATTATCAACATTAGAATTATTTCTTTAAAATAGTATCATTTGCTTTTTGCAGAGTTTTAGCTTACTTTGTAAAGCTACAGGCATATCTTGTCCTCCAAAGGGAGCTTAGTATCTTTGGATGTAATAGCACATAAAACTAGATCTACCTTCCTAAACAAAATTTAATATTAATTTATTCATTTAAAACATTTATATTCCGCCCTTCTCACCCCGAAGTGGACTCAGAGCGGAGCAGAGCATATACATGGCAAACATTCAATGCCTGGATAAAATACATAAACATTAAAAAAACATTTATTGAAATATTAAAATACACCATTGAAAATAACACAATTTAAAACCGTCCTAGCCATCCGTATCAAATCCATTTGGTCCTGTCATCTTTCCCACTGCCGCTTCATTGCCCTGTCCCGAAAGCTTGGTCCCACAGCCAAGTTTTTACCATCCTTCTAAAGGACAGGAGGGAGTGGGCCGACCTGATCTCACAAAGAAGGGAGTTCCATAGCCGGGGAGCAATCACCGAGAAGGCCCTGTCTCTCGTCCCCAGCAATCGCGCCTGTGACAATGGCAGGATGGAAAGCAGGGCCTCCCCGGAGGATCTTAATCTCTGTGATGGTTCATAGACATACACAACATATCCAGACATACACAACTGTAGTTTATATCTGGAGCAAACTTACTGATCTTTATTTATATATTTATGTTGTTGTTGTTTATTCGTCCATATCTATTGAGCTCATCATGTTTGCCACCAGAATCACCACATATCATGATGAATCTGGCAGTGCTCTGCAGGGGAAACCTGTCGCCCCATGCCCTGCATCGCCCGACTTACACCTAACTCCATCCCACAGGGGGAAGCATCCACCACCCGCTTCCCCCCATTGTAGCTAATACAACATGGGAAGCCTCCCATGTTGCTGCTACCATGGTATATGCCAGTTCCTCTCCTTTTGCACCATGGAACCCTGCTGGAAGTAGCCAGCTGGTTCCATGGGGTAAATGGAGAGGAACCACCGAATGTCGCCAATTTCAGTCAATGTGATGAAGTCGTAAGTCTGCTTCAGCTGAGCAGTCCTCAGGCAACACACCTGTTAAACATATCTATTTGCACCATGTGTGCTGGTATGGCTGTACCAGGAGCTTCAGCTTCATTTTCTTTCTATTGAGTGTTTGCATATATTCCAAGGTTCCATGCATTTGCAACAAGGTGGCTTCCCTTGGTTTGCAATCACAGGGCTAGCCACCTGTCTCTCATTGTTAAGTTTTGGTTCTGCCCCTTTCCCCAGGGCCATGGGAAGAGAGTGAGCCATTTTTAGTTCAGTCTTATAGTGGAAAGCTAAGCTACAGGATGTGGATTACCTCAATCCATAGAAAAGCTTCATTTCCTACAGCATCCGGGGCAGAAATTCCGGGGGAAAACAGTCCCAAAGCTCTGGCTGGGAGCTTACAGCCTCTCAGCTTTACAGCATCTGAGGGAAACAGTCCTAAAGTTTCGGAAGAAAACAGTTTTGCAGACCCAAAGAACTCCAGCTGGAGAATCTACATAACCTTGACTGGTAGGTCTACTCGGGACCCAAGACGCAGATTGGAACCGGTAGTAGAACCCACATCAGCAAAGCTTAGACAGCAGATTGCCTGGGAGGGGTTAAAAAGGGTTTTCCTTTTAAAAGAAAGAAATAGTTCTCCAAGCAAGGTGCCTGTCCATTTTGGGGCAAGTTAAGAAGCATTTGTTTAATCTGTTGAAGATCGAAGAAGTGTTTGTTGTTTTATTGAAGACCTAAGCAATAATAAAGAACTTTGTTAAACATTTCAAGCCTTTTAAAGACTGTGTATGGGAAAATCCTTGAAGGCCTCTCACCCGTGGCACCCCGGCTCCCAGCTGGGCACAAAAAGCACATCTTTTTAAAAAAATCAATTATTACAGGCCCAGCGCATGGCAGCACACCATGAAAGCTAAATATTGGGTTCCACGTTGGAAAAGAAACAGAATATAAAATACATAGCAACGGTTTTTATGAGAATAAGTGAAAACAGTTTATATTTCACAAGTCATGTGCTCAGAGAAGACAATTATGCTGGGGAAAATGGAATGAAAAAGGAAGAGGGGCCGACTCAAGGCAAGATGGATGGATGGGATCCTTGAAGTGACTGGATTGATCTTGAAGGAGCTGGAGATGGTGACGGCCAGCAGGAAGTTCTGGCGTGGGCTGGTCCATGAGGTCACAAATTACAGTCAATGTGATGAGGTCATCACATTGAAAAAACTGAATGAATGAACAACAACAAGATGTGCACATTCTCTTTGTCTCCATGCAAGAAAAAAAATGCAACCATTTGAACTCATACATCTTGATATTATCAAGGAGCACAGCTTTTCATTCACTTTCAGCAGTATAACATGAAATAGTCCAAACATTATCCTGAAATCATCATAGCAACTGCTGAAATAAAAAGTAATGGAAGATATGCCTACTAACTATTAGACTGCCTTGAAAGATGGCTGAGTAGTTTGAGCATCATCCATGTAAACACACACCAGCGTGTATTGATTCAGACTGGTCACAGTTGGTTAATATGAATGAACTGTGAGAGTTATGAAAATTTTATCTGAATTCCCATTAATTATGTAGCATTCCAGGTGGTATGCTACTATGGAAAAAGGCATAAACCAAATGAATGGCATAATGAGGAACTTTCAGTGACACAGTAGTCAGTTGCCAAGGCAGGTCACTGACCATGGCAAAACTGATTTCCCATTTAAGATTAAAGGGAGAGGAAGGCTGAAAGCACACATGCATTTCAAAATACTTTAATTATCACTTGGGAATATGACTCTGGTAATACACATTGCCCCTACTGACAAGCTATGTTTATGCTCCTTGAGCCAGTCTGGAGGAAAACACTATCTTGTCACAGATGCAGACCCAAAGCTGACCTGTGACTAGAATTAGTATTTACAATACTTCAAAGCTGTGCTTCTAGCAGGATACACAGTTTTAAACATTTTACTATGCACTGTAGAGCTCTCTCTCTCCATTTGCTGTTATAACACCAGTTTGTGATGTTTGGAGCAAGAGGAGACCATTGACATCTTCTCATTTTTGGATATTAGTATCACTGCTCCAGCTTGTTTTTCCACTTCCCAGTCTTTTACCTCCAATGTGTAAGGCAGTATTTAGCAGTGTCTCCGGTGCCCTATAAATCTGTAAGAAATGGAATCAATGTATGGATCAAAAAAATTTTGATACTGGAATAACCGAGTTGAGGGGGCTGGAGCTCGTGAACTGGGAAAGTATAAGCTTTTTGGAGAAAAGAAGTGCCCTGTTGGTATTTGAGATATTGTTTTGAGCCAGGGAGGAAGCAAAAGAGTGATAAGGCAAGCTATATTAAGCTTTCAAATGTACATTTATCTTTTGGTTGTCATTCTAGTTTTCTGCATAGCATCAGATGGAAGGCTGGAAAGCAGGGCATGCTTTCTCAGCACCAAAGAAAACAGCTTCATTTGACAGTTCCTCTCTCTCTCTCAACTGTTTCCATTCATGCTAGTTATTTTAAGAACTTCATCATTCGAAGATATAATATAATGTTGTGGTTCATTCGTTCAGTCGTCTCCAACTCTTCGTGACCTCATGGACCAGCCCACGCCAGAGCTCCCTGTCGGCCGTCACCACCCCCAGCTCCTTCATATAGTATAATTCAGGGGTCCTCAAACTTTTTAAACAGAGGGCCAGGTCACAGTCCCTCAAACTTTAGGAGGGCCTGATTATAATTTGAAAAAACATGAATTAATTCCTATGCACACTGCACATATCTTATTTGTAGTGCAAAAACACTTTCAAACAATACCATAATTAAAATGAAGAATTTTTTTTAACAAATATAAACTTATTAGTATTTCAATGGGAAGTGTGGGCCTGCTTTTGGCTGATGAGATAGGATTGTTGTTGTCGTTGTTGTTGGTTGCTTTCAAGTAGTTTCAGACTTAGATTGACCCTGAGCGAGGGCCAGGTAAATGACCTTGGAGGGCCGTATCCGGGCCCCGGGCCTTAGTTTGAGGACCCCTGCTATAATTCCTCATCCTTCTATTTTACTCTTCTTCTGTCAATATTTTCTAGATCAGTGCTGTCCAAAGTGCTGGCCCACAAGCCAAGTCATAGAATTATAGACTCATAGAGTTGGAAGAGACCTCATGGGCCATCCAGTCCAACCCCTTGCCAAGAAGCAAGAAAATTGCATTCAGCACACCCCCGACAGATGGCCATCCAGCCTCTGTTTAAAAGCTTCCAAAGAAGGAGCCTCCACCACACTACAGGGCAGAGAGTTCCACTGCTGAACGGCTCTCACAGTCAGGAAGTTCTTCCTCATGTTCAGATGGAATCTCCTCTCTTCTAGTTTGAAGCCATTGTTCCGCGTCCTAGTCTCCAGGGCAGCAGAAAACAAGTTCGCTCCCTTCTTCCTATGACTTCTCTCACATATTTATACATGGCTATCATGTCTCCTCTCAGCTTTCTCTTCTTCAGGCTAAACATGTCCAGCTCCTTAAGCCGCTCCTCATAGGGCTTGTTCTCCAGACCCTTGATCATTTTAGTCGCCCTCCTCTGGACACATTCCAGCTTGTCAATATGTCTCTTGAACTGTGGTGCCCAGAATTGGACACAATGTTCCAAGTGTGGGCTAACCAAGGCAGAATAGAGGGGTAGCATGACTTCCCTAGATCTAGACACTATGCTCCTATTAATGCAGGCCAAAATCCCATTGGCTTTTTTTGCCGCCACATCACATTGTTGGCTCATGTTTAACTTGTTGTCCACGAGGACTCCAAGATCTTTTTCACATGTACTCCTCTTGAGCCAGGCGTCCCTCATTCTGTATCTTTGCATGACTTCCCTAGATTTAGACACCATGGTCTCCCAGGAGCTTCCAGGAAAGAAAGAAACCATTGTAGCCAAATAGACACAAACCAGCAGCCTGTTCATCATCTGTGGACACTCTATCTACCATCTACTCCTCAAATAAGGTACAATTTTTCTACACTTACTGGCCCCTCTTTCACTAACAAGATAACCCCACCCCCCAGTGTATTTTCTGGCATAACTTAAATCCTTACTAATTCTTCAGTGTCTTAAGAAACCAAAGAGTGAGCACAAATATTCATTTGCAAAGCTTCTCCAGAATATTTTGCATATATAGTGTTAGCACCCTGAGCTATTTCCTCCTCTTTCCTAACCTTCTCTGCTACTCAGTTCGTGGAAGAAAAGTCTTTATCCATTTTAACTCCACAATGGGAGGGCTTCCTAGAGCCAGTAGAAATGGGAGAGCTTTGTCAATTATCTCTTTCTACTACTAGAACATGGCATTACTTGATCACACACAACCCTGACCTTTCAAAAAAAGTCAGTACTTGCTCCACTCAATTTCCTTGTAGAATACATCAGTGAGAGTCATGAGCATGGAATAAGGCACCAAGTCAGAGCCATTAGCCCTATTACTATGTCTGCAAATAGCAAAAGGTTACAGGCATGGTTCAGGCAAGGACAAAAGCGAGGGAATTGCAGGCCATTTCGTGAGTAGTTTTCCGATCATTTTTTTCCTCCTGTAAACACACTATACAACCTTGTGCTTATAACCATTACTCTTGTTCCAGAACCCCACTTTAAGCATGGAAAGAGAGATAGAGAGTTTAGTTATTTATTTATTTGCATTATTTCTACCCCGCTCATATCAGCCTAGAGGCGACTCAGAGCAGCGTACACAATCGGCACAGTTCGATGCCATAAAAATACATACACTGATAAGCAAAAGAATCATTATAGTGCAATTAGACATAAGACAGTGCATAATAACAATATTAAAAGCTAAAAACTATATCCTCTCATTCAAGTCCTTATCCGTTCCATCGTCTTGGGCCAATTCAAGTTTTTCTATTTATTCGGAGGTTCCAAATGCTTGCTCAAAGAGCCAAGTTTTTACTCTTTTCCGAAAGGTCAGGAGGGAGGGGGTTGATCTAATGTCCCTAGGCAGGGAGTTCCGCAGCTGAGGGGCCACCACAGAGAAGGCCCTGTCTCTCGTCCCCGCCAGATGTGCTTGCGAAGCAGGCGGGATTGAGAGCAGAGCCTCCTCGGACGATCTCAAATTCCTGGAGGGTTCGTAGGAAGAGATGCATTCGGATAGATAAGCTGGGCCGGAACCGTTTAGGGCTTTATAAGCTAAAGCCAGCACTTTGAATTGAGCCCGGTAGCAAACTGGCAGCCAGTGGAGCTGGTTCAGCAGAGGAGTTGTATCCTCCCTGAGCGCTGCTCCTGTTAGTAACCTGGGTGCTGCACGTTGGACCGTTTGGAGCTTCCGGGCTGTCTTCAAAGGCAACCCCACGTAGAGTGCGTTGCAGTAATCTATACGGGATGTAACCAGAGCGTGGACTACCGTGGCCAAGTCAGACTTCCCAAGATACGATACGTTAACAGTTAATACGATAGCTGAGATGGTCTATTTAGCAAAGGGGATATATTAAAGGATCCAGCATGTACACACACACACACACACGTCCCTTCAAGTGCAATCTAAAGAGTGGGTGCTTTCTCCTACTCTTTAACCATCAGTGCCTCATAAAATAAACTTCTTGGAGAAAGCACTTCTTCCTCTAACATTTCTTTTTCATCTGTGTGCACACTTGAACAAAAAGCAGACAAATTTAAAGTAAACATCCTCCTCTAAAACATCTCCCAAGGATTCTTTTCCTTGATCATTTATACTCATCTCTCATTTCAGGATAAACTGAAGTTGTTCATTCCATCTCTGAGACTGAGAGGCACTGCTGCTGGAACTCAGAGAATGGAGACTAAAGTGGTAACTTCCCTCCGAACCAGTCTTCCCTTCCCTTCCCACCTGCGTCTATGGCAAGAATCTCAGAGGTTGTGACCTTACAACCTCTGAGGATGCTTGCCATAGATGCAGGCAAAACATCAGGAGAGATTGCTTCTAGAACATGTCAATATAGCCCGAAAAACCTACAACAACCCACTATCTAGGAACTTTTGCACAAACTCTAAGCCCTCCAAACTGAGCATTTTTATTGCTCAGTCATGGTATTGTTTTTATGATATTATGTTTTATTGTAATATGTTCTTATTTTGTTTTGTTTTGAATTTATCTTATTGTGCTATGTTTTAATTCTGTGTTCCTTGGGCTTATCCTTTGTAACCCGCCCTGAGTCTCTTTGGGGAGATGGAGGTGTGGTATATAAATAATAATAATAATAATAATAATAATAATAATAATAAACCTTAACTCTTATAAACAAGAGTGACTAGAGTGCCAAAAGACAAAAGCTTAGTCTGTTCTGAAAGAATCTAAAAGATGCACTGACCCATCTACTATCAGGGATGCTTTGGGTCTTTTTGAATGACTAGGCAAGGAAACAACAGTGGCGACCAGCAGCGACCAGCAGTGGCCAGTAGTAACCAGGGGCACCCCCCCCCCCCCCCCAGTTTCCAAGTAATGCTGGCATTTTCCTTTCTCCGGGTCATATGCAAAATAAAAATGTTGGTCCCAAAACCTGCCACTCATGTATATATGAGGTACATTTAATACAAGTATATATGACAGTTTAGAATTGTTTTCCAAAAAAAGTTAGTGCACCTAATACTGTGTGCGTGTGTGTACATGTGTGTTGAAACAGCAAATACTAAATGACAAAGAAGGCATTAACTCCTTCCCAGCTGCTTTACTAAAATTGCATTCTCTCATCCAGTCCTGTCATCAGGTATTTCTGATTTCTATCAGTATTATTCCTATGCCTCCAGCTCTATTCGTAACCCTTTCTCTACCTCACTCTCCTCGACTCCCAAATTATGTAAGTTGTACATTTGAAAAAAGTGGTTTCGCTTTTCCTTGTTTGCCTTTAATCTCCTTGGCGTGGATCTGCAAGATGTGTGTGCGGATGTGCATGCATGCATATGCAGACATGCCTAAATTTTAATGATGTACTTTGCCTTGAATACTTCTTGCAGTGGGAAGAATTTACTTACTTGCTTAAAGCACTTAATCCTCCATCATCATTATCATCATCATCATCCTTTTAGCTGCTAAAGCTTAGCAAAAAAAAAAAGGAAGATACTCCCTTCTTTTTTTAAACAAGTAAGATGACAGCCCCCCTCCTTTGGCTTACAATCTATATTTAAGGCATGACATTGAAAGGATAAGGGGTGGAAAGGGGAAATATTATAGTTCTTTTAATGACTGTCTAAGGTGAAAACAGTGCAGGTCGCTTACTAGAATAGCTGCCACTGTTTGACATTTAAGGGAGAGCAAAAAAGTCACATATGTTTTATAAATCAAGCAAAAAGTGCTGTTAATCCTTATAAATTACACCATTCTGGAATATCCCATAAAGGGGAACATGATACATTTCAAAAGACACTTGTCTAAAGTTGCAAATGTGTGCACATGTGAAACAGGGAGAATTTCCAGAGATTAATCACTGAACAGATTTATATGGTAAACTTGGGAAGGATGTGTTTTCACAGCTTGAGGAACCATGACTTAGTGAGAAGTGCATAAGACAAACAGAGCCACAATGGGCCATGGCCTTGCACATCCCACATTCTCCTCTCTTTTACACAACAAAGATGAAGAATTTGAATTTTTCACACTTTTTCTTAGCCTCCTGTGCCTTATCATAGTAAAACGTTAAGGATGATGAAGGTAGTGCATGGATTCAGTTTGGTCGGTTCCCTTTGGCCAATCCGGCTTGTTTGGCTGGCTGTGATGGTAAGGGCTCAGCCACCTTATTTTTTTCGGCTGAAACGGGCCACGCAGCAACTGGTCACGGTGCCTCCTGTTCAGCATTATGTGGTACATGTAGTGACTGCTACATGCTTGCACAGGGTTCCCCTGTGAGCCCTACCTGTTGGGCCAATCAGAATAGGCCAGTGGTTCTCAACTTGGGGTCCCCAGATGTTTTTGGCCTACAACTCCCAGAAATCCCAGCAAGTTTACCAGCTGCTAAGATTTCTGGGAGTTGAAGGCCAAAAACATCTGGGGACCCCAGGTTGAGAACCACTGGAATAGACGAATGATGTGACATGTCTTACGCAAGCTATGTCTATTTACTGGAGCGAGTGCCTCCATTGCTCTCAGTTGAATCCTGGCTCTAGAAAGGTGATTCAGTCTGATCGCCTTGCCGCTCGCTATCAGCTTTATTTTTTGGCTTGGCTTGGCCTCTCTCTAGCATTTAGTCTTTCTCAGCTTCCTTCATTTTACTTTATTTTCTTGATTCTTTTTATTTAGTGGAGCTGGGAGTTGGGAAAGTGCAGGACATGGTGTGGTCTGCACATGTGTTTGGGGACTTGGAAGAAAGAAAGAATATCTCTTTGCTTTTAGTGTGCTTTTCTTTAAAACATATGGGTGGCCCTGAGAGCCTTGAGTCACCCTTTAGCTTCTTTTTCTCCTCCCTTCCACTCTATCATAAAATGCTTATAATAATAATAATAATAATAATAATAATAATAATAATCCCAGCAAATGAACAGAAAAGCCTCATTCTCAGAAAACTACCACCTAGTTTCCTATCTATATATAATTTCATTCCTTTGCAAAAAAAAATTCTGTGTGTGTGTGTGTGTGTGTTGGTGGAGACAAGAGACAAGGCCTTCTCAGTGGTGGCCCCTCGGCTGTGAAACTCCCTCCCAAGTGACATCAGATTAACCTCTCCCTCCTGACCTTTAGGAAAAAATTGAAATCTTAGAGGTGGGACCAAGAATTTGGATAATTAATTAGTGCCACATGTGAACATGAAATGGTTCAGTGATAACTGGAATGGCCTGGACTACAATATTGTATTATATGATTTTGTGATTTTAATAATTTTAATGTTAATAAGTGTTTAGCTTTTCTTTTCTTTGTTTTTTTTTTTTTGGTCATGTCAGGAGCGACTTGAGAAACTGCAAGTCGCTTCTGATGTGAGAGAACTGGCCATCTACAAGGACGTTGCCCAAGGGATGCCTGGATGTTTTGATGTTTTATCATTCTTGTGGGAGGTTTCTTTCATGTCCCCGCATGAGGAGCTGGAGCTGATAGAGGGAGCCTATCTGTGCTCTCCCCGGATTCGAACCTGCGACCTGTCGGTCTTCAGTCCTGCCGGCACAGGCGTTTAACCCACTGCGTCACCGGCAGCAGTGTATATATACACACACACACACACTGCCCCAATCTCTCTCTCTCTCTCGCTCTCTCGCTCTCTCTCTCTCTCTCTCTCTCTCTATATATATATAATATATGGCATTTAATTGTACCTCTATGTGCGCCGTTTTGTGTCCCCTTCAGGATTGAGAAGGGTGAATGGCAAATAAATAAATAAATAAATAACATTTTTCTCTGTTCTCTAAAAAGAAAAGAAATTCCTAAAAATCAGGGGATGTTATGAACTTGGTGGGCTTACAGTGGTAGATATGTCCTCCAAGTGTGGTCATTTTCATCCAACTGGCTCTAAAAATGATGGGAAGGGGAGCCCAATGATGGGAAGGGGGGGTGAAGTGACAGCTCCCCTGGTGGCCAGAATACTTTCATGAAAAAGCTGGATTGTTAAATAGTCACTGGGTGTCTGTCTATATATGTTGTATGTCTATGGCATTGAATGTTTGCCATGCATATGTACATTGTAATCCGCCCTGAGTCCCCTGCAGGGTGAGAAGGGTGAAATATACATACTGTAAACAAACAAACAAACAAATAATATGATTATGCAACTCAATGGATAGTTAACATATCGCTTTTAAAGGAAAATGGTGCACTACTCACAAAGAACAGAGGAATAGAAACACAGAACAAGTGCCACACCAAGTCTGTATTTTGTACTGCGCACACAAGACTACCTGCACTTAACAAATACAGAGTGGCATTCAAACTTGGTAAGCTCTGATGTTGCCAGTTTCCTAAGTTTATCTTTCTCTGCCCCCGAAGTACACTTTCTGAAGAAATTGTGTTTTAACATATGATACTGTGATCAATTGATGTATATTTCATTTGTGGTTTTCAAGTTGTTCAATCAGAACATACTGCTTTGATGCAGTGCATAATTGGGTTAGTTAAAAGCGCACCTTGGAAAGTGCATGCCTCTGAACATGATTGTGAAGTGACATCAAAAAGGGTGGAGTCTGGGCCAGAAACTTACAAGCTATGGAAAGAAAGGATGCCTGAGATGCTGCATTTTAAAATAAGGGGGACATTCTAACAACATTATTAATGCTTTAAAGATCTATTCAAAGAAATGAGCCAATTTGGATCTCTCGGCTCTTTGAATCAAAAATCAAAGCGACAGGGTAATGTTACAAAAATAGAAAAGCCATTCCATGATCACGGACACAAAGGCACAGAGACTCCAGGCAACTTCCTGGAACTGCTGCATTTTTGTTAAGAAATTAAAATCTATACAAAATCTATACCATCCCAAATCATTTCCAGAGGAGTAACTGTTCTGTCGTGTGCTGGGCCTTTAAAGAATTGTCTTTAGAACAGGACATGCAACCTTTGCCCAGCGGGAAGCCAGGGGGCCCAAGGAGAAGCTCTCAGAGGTTTTTCACCACAAATAGTCTTTAGATGGCTTGTGAAGTACAACAAAGTCTTTTATTAATGAACAATCAAACAGAAACTTCTTTTGTCTTCAGTAAAGTTAAGCAAATGATTCCAGGCTTTTATGCAACTGGTAGCTTCCTAAACTTGCCCACGAAGGACAGGCAACTGTCTTCAATAACTTCTTCTTTAAAGGAAAATCCCCTTTTTAACTTCTCCCAGGCTGACTGTAATCTAACCCTTACTGATGTGGGCTCTGCTACCGGGTCGAACTGCGTCTCGAACGCCAAGTGGACCTACCAGTAAGGCAGTAGACTCTCCAGCTGGAGTTCTTTGGTCTTTAGGGCTGTTTTCTTGGAAATCTTTGGAGACTTTTAAGACTATCCCCCCCCCCCCCCCGGAAAGTCCTCAAAGCTTTGGGGAGGCTTCCCTGGAGTTCTCTGGTTTGCTCTTAAGACTGTTCTCCCCCGGAAAATCTTAAGGGTTGAAGCTTTTGTACAGGGAAAGCTTGCACATGTCCTGTACATTAGCTTTCCTTGCTGAGACTAACTAAAATGGCTCCCTTCCCTTCCCAATTGCCTTGAGCAAGGGCGGGACCAAAACTTAACGATGATGGACAGGTGACTTGCCCTATGACTGCAACCAAAGGAAGCCACCTATCTGCAGAGTCCCTGAAACCTTGGACTGCAAGCAAACATTTAATACAAAGCAAATAAAGTTGGAGATCCTGGTACAGCCGTACCAGAACAGTAACCGTGTATCTTCTCTAGCAGTAAAAACAAAGAGGACTCTTCTCAGATCTTATAGACTGGCCATTTTATTATGACATAAAATCTTTTGTGGATACTTCCCCATTTCATTAGTAGCATCCCAATCCAACACTTATTCCAACAAGTATGAATTTAGTACTTCTCACATCAGTTACACTGTTTTATCACAAGCATTTAAATCAGAGCAATTTCATTTGTAACTGGAAACATGCACAAACATAGTCAAGGTGTAGGAAAATCTGGGTTAGTGATGAAGTGTCCTAAAGGATTTAATCTTGGTTGCTTCGTGAAATCTCACCTTCACATTCAGCTCTCAACTGATCATCTTATTTAGAGTTTGGGACACATTTCACCCACAAATCAGACAGTTGAAGGATTCTAGTTTTTTAACCTTTCCTTTAGAGGTAGTCTTGGGTTTTTAAGAACTGAGAACAGTCTTCACAGGAATGTGATGTGTTTTCCATAATATATTCAGACCAATACAATACCAATATCTGTATCATTTTTAAAAAAGTAACAATTTGATGGAGACATAATTCATCCATCCGGTTCCTATGTCATGAATAATACTTTTAAAAATACATAAAGTATATAAAGATGAAGGTAAAGGTTTTCCCCTGACATTAAGTCCAGTTGTGTCCGACTCTGGGGTGTGGTGCTCATCTCCATTTCTAAGCCGAAGAGCCGATGTCCATAGACACCTCCAAGGTCATGTGGCCGGCATGACTGCATGGAGCGCCGTTACCTTCCCGCCGGAGCGGTACCTATTGATCTACTCACAGTTGCATGTTTTTGAACTGCTAGGTTGGCAGAAGCTGGGGCTGACAGCCAGAGGCGGCCCTAGGTAATTTTCAACGGTAAGCAAACAGTATTTTGGCGCCCCCCCCCCCCAACCAATCACTGATATATATTTTCTGTTTGTTGTGGGAGTTCTGTGTGCCATATTTGGTTCAACTCCATCATTGGTGGAGTTCAGAATGCTCTTTGATTGTAGGTGAACTATACATCCCAGGAACTACAACTCGCATATGTCAAGGTCTATTTTCCCCCAAGAGTGCCTCATGAGCGCCCTTGGGCAAAATCAACTATACTGAAAATCCTTACTTTGCGTAATGGGTTGAGCCGTAATGGGTTGAGCCACTGACAGCAGAAGCTCACGCTGCTCCCTGGATTTAAAGCTGCAACCTTTCAGTCAACAAGCTCAGCAGCTCAGTGGTTTAACCCACTGCGCCATCGGGGTTTGTTTGTATTAATTGTCCCCATATACATAAAGTATATGGGGGCCATTAATACAAACAAACCTCAACTTGTAAATTGAGAGAGAGAGAGCAATTTCTTATTTCCTACATATGAGCGATTTCCTTGCAAGGGAATTTATATAATCTGGAAGCTTCAAATACATAGAGTTTAAGATTCTGCCCAAACTTTGGGCTCTGTGAGAGACATGAAGATTTTTCTGTATATATATTTTAGATTGTATGCCCTTGGCAAGGCTGGTTCCTTTTTGTTGTTGCTATTTTGCGTTATATGCCATATACATTGATGTGCCTTCAGGTTGTTTCTGAATTACAGTGGCGCTAAGACAACACTATCACGGAGGTTTCTTGGTAAGATTTATTCAGAGGAGTTGTCTTCTTCTGAAGCCAAGAGTGTATGACATGTATAAAGGCACCCAGTGTGTTTCCATGGCTCAATTGGGATTTAGATCTCAATCATAAGAGTCCTAGTCCAACATCCAAATCACTACTCTCCGCTGGCTCTCATACTGATGGGTCTATATGAATAACTGATATTGTGGATAAATTATTGGATATATGGATAAATTATTATATATTTTCAAGGAAAATAATATAATCTGAAAACTGATTATAGAACATAGTCCAAATACTTTGTATTATTCTTTGGATGAACATAGCAAACGATAATATGAAAATGTATTGTCGAAGGCTTTCATGGCCGGAATCACTAGGTTGTTGTGGGTTTTTTCGGGCTATATGGCCATGGTCTAGAGGCATTCTCTCCTGACGTTTTGCCTGCATCTATAACAAGCATCCTCAGAGGTAATGAGGTCTGTTGGAACTAGGAAAAAGGGTTTATATATCTGTGGAATGACCAGGGCGGGACAAAGGACTCTTGTCTGCTGGACCTAGGTGTGAATGTTTCAACTGACCACCTTGATTAGCATATAATGGCCAGACAGTGCCTGGAGCAAACTTTTGTTGAGAGGTGATTAGATGTCCTTGTCTATTTCCTCTCTGTTGTGCTGTTGTAATGTTAGAGTTTTTTAAATACTGGTAGCCAGATTTTGTTCATTTTCATGGTTTCTTCCTTTCTGTTGAAATTGTCCACATGCTTGTGGATTTCAATGGCTTCTCTGTGTAGTCTAACATGGTGGTTGTGAGAGTGGTCCAGCATTTATGTGTTCTCAAATAAAATGCTGTGTCCAGGTTGGTTCATCAGATGCTCTGCTATGGCTGATTTCTCTGGTTGAAGTAGTCTGCAGTGCCTTTCATGTTCCTTGATTCGTGTTTGGGCAATGCTGCATTTGGTGGTTCCTATATAGACTTGTCCACAGCTGCATGGTGCACGGTAGACTCCTGCAGAAGTGAGAGGATCCCTCAGGCCAGGCCCGTAGCCAGGATTTTGATTCGAGGGGGCTGAGTTTGATTTTTTTTTGGGGGGGGGGGGGCTGAGTCTGAGTGAAAGAGGTTCTACCCTAGCAAACCTTTTGCATCGTTACCCCCATAACCCCATGCTTATGGGATATATTGAGTATGGTGATCAGATCATGATATGAATAAACATGACAGTTTAAATAATGCACCAATAAGGCCTTCTCGCAGACCACCATGAGAATTTCAGGGGGGGCTAAAGCCCCCCAAGTCCCCCGCCTGGCTACATGCCTGCCTCAGGCCATTATATGCTAATCAAGGTGGTCAGTTGAAACATCCACACCTGGCTCCAGCAGACAAGAGCCCTTTGTCCCACCCTGGTCATTCCACAGATATATAAACCCTTTTTCCTAGTTCCAACAGACCTCACTACCTCTGAGGATGCTTGCCATAGATGCAGGCGAAACATCAGAAGAGAATGCCTCTAGACCATGGCCATATAGCCCGAAAAAGAAACAACCAGATAATATGAAAGTCAATAACCCATGATAATCACTGCTCTAGCCATTATTCTTCCTTTTTTCAGTTGTTATAAGGCTTATATAATATGATGTGAGACCACACTGTTCAAATGAAATCTCACTGAATAAGCTCCATGCATTACCATGTGCTCCAAATTAACAATTCTGCATACTGAAAAGGATTGCTAGATTTGTGGATTTCTATATGCCCGTTAGGCAATTACACCATTTAGCGCTGGCTCTTGACATTGCATAGAACACAAAATCCTTGCAGAGAAAGGAGGAAAACAGATCACAAAGGGCACAGAACAACAATATAATATAACAGAGGCACTCAAAAGCTTGGCCTGTCATTGCCACTGTATATGGCAGAAACAAAAATGCCTTGTGCATTGCCAGCCCTGTAATATGAAAAAGCAAGAAGGATTGTGGGCTGCTTAGTCTCCTGGGAGATATAATGAAGGCACTGAAGAGAAAAACTGGTTATCATCATAGCCACCATGTGAAAAAGATGTAAACTAAACACGAAGCACACTTGATCAGCACTTCCTATTGTACTTCTGAGACAACTTGTCTGATTTAGCTATACAGTATTAAGCTGTGAGCTTGAATGTTTGGTGACAGTTGCAAAGATACAGTATTAAACATTAATTACCATTTTTCAAATCGCCTTTTTTAAATGAAGAAGAGTGGATGACAGCCTCTTTTGACTATTCACCATTTAGCCATACCCGATAAGCTTTCCATAGTAACTTAGGGTCCTTCCGGTTTTTATCCAAAGGTCAGGAGGAAGAAAGATAAGTAGAGAATGGGGAGAAGTGAGCATATAAGAAAAGGAGGAAAGGAAAGCTCTAACACAAAATAGCAACTCTTCCTTACTGATGGAAAACAGGAAATGCAGGCAAAAAGCTACCAACTCACAGGATAACTGTTCCCTTGCTTCTTCTCTATGTCTAGGATATCCTGTAGATATATTTTAACAGCCTATATTATCTTGCAGGACAGACCCCAAGAGAGGAAGCTGATCACACACAGTTGGGCATCTTTAGCTGGAGAGTTAATTGCAAAAGATGGGAATCAGCTATTAGGAAGTATTTGCAATTGTTCTTTCCATTTCCCTAAAAGCACTTTAATCCTCATATTCTGTGTTGTAATTCACCCTTATGTCTGTAAACACTGAGATTTAATGTGTGAGAAAAAGTAATGTTTCTTACTGGTTTGATCTTCATGAAATATAGCAAAATACTTTAGAAGTACTAAAATGTCATTCCTGCTTTGGGAGAAAAGATTTGTCAGCAGTAACAATGTACAAAGCCCTTGTTCAAATTTCTGTTTCTTTTATTTAATCAAAATAATGCAGTTCCAAAGAGTGACCTATTTCAATATGTTTTTTTATTGGAAAGTGGGAGAGAGACACTATATTCATACCTACCCAAAGTCCTAAATTGGTTGGGCAATCCCAATTAATCCTCTGTCGCTGTACTTTAAAATGTTCTAGTTTCTGTCTCCTCCTCCATTTTCCCCATTCATCCATGTATTATTAAATTTACAGAAAACAGAGTTCAATGTGCAACCGTAGTTTGCATTCAATTAACAGCAGAGAAGGGAGGAGAAGAAGGGACAGACTCTTGCTTTTGCCAGTAGACTCGGGCAAAAATAAACTGCTGCAGCCTCTCCTGAGTTGTGTTTTACTGCATTAATAGCTTTTACCATCTTGATCAAGATAGCTCAGCCTCTCATGCCTTGGTTTTGACGGGGTTGCACTTCCCCTGAAATCACATGTTCGCAGCTTGGGTGTCCTCCTAGATTCAGTGCTGACGCTTGAAGCTCAGGCGTCGGCGGTGGCTGGGAGGGTGTAGCGAAATTGCTACTCTATGTTAAATGTTTGGTGTACAGCTCTATGTTTACATATGGCAGATAGGGAAGAATAGGCACAGACAGGGTAGCAACAGCAGAGATAGGATTCATTTGCATATGGAAGCCGATTGGTCATATGCAGATTAGCATAGGCCCAGGATTTGAAAAGGTTGCTAGGCCAAAATGACAGTTGGGAAGAGCAGAGCTAAACATTCGAAAGGGGCGGAGCCAAGGTTTAAAAATAGGCAGTTAGAGAGTCAAAAGAGTTAGGAATTGCTGTTTGTGAGAAGAGTTAGGGATTCCTGTTTGTGAGAGACAGGAACTTCTGTGAGAGAAAAGAGTTAAGAACTCCTGTTAGAAATAAGCAGTTATGAAGAGATCAAGTTTTAGGAACATAAAGAAAGCCAGTGGTGCTTTAGTCAGAATATAATTTCAGTCAAGAGTGTGTAAAGCAAGTAACACGTTTGTGAATGTGAAACATTGAAAGTCTATTTCAGAAAAGTAAAACAAGTATATTATACTGGCTGTAAGCCTCAAGATTGCAACAAAACACAAATGTAGCCACAAGCATTGGAGCCAGAAGTTATAAATAAACTGTGTTACTTTGTTATACAGAAGTGTGTCTCAGTGCCTGTACAAAGTTAAATAGCACACAGAAAGTCCCAGCTAATATAAAAGAAGAAACTGAATCAGTATAAGAGCAAAGAGGTTTTTCTTAAATAAAGTAATAATCTCTCTCCTTCGCTACAGAGGGCCTTCGCACAATTGAAGCTCGTGTGCCAGCTGCAACCGTACTTTGTGAAGTCTGATTTGGCCATGGTGGTCCATGCCTTAGTTACCTCTAGATTGGACTATTGCAATGTGCTCTACCTGGGGCTGCCCTTGAAGACAGCCTGGAAACTCCAATTGGTTCAACAGGTGGCAGGCAGACTATTAACCGGTGCGAATTACAGAGAGCAGTCAACCCTCCTGTTTAAGGAGTTCCATTGCTTGCCGTTTATTTTCCGGGCCCAATTCAAGGTGCAGGTTTTGACCTACAAAGCCCTGAACGGCTTGGGACCCACCTACCTGCGCGACCGCATTTCTATCTACGAACCCACACGACCTCTTCAATCTTCCAGAGAGGCCCTTCTCTCGCTCCCGCCTGCATCGCAAGTGTGACTTGTGGGGATGAGAAAGAGAGCCTTCTTTGTGGCGGCCCCCCAGCTCTGGAAGGAGTGGGGTGGGAAGCACCAGCGTAAGATCTAGGAGGCCTGATGGACAGTGCACAATAACTGTGCCCCCACGCTGGAAACCTGGTTATTCCAATGTGCCTTCAGTGATTGAATGTAAGATACTCCCTGACCAAACTTTGCATAAAATGACCTCAGAAGCACTTTATTTTATGGCTTGTGCAATTAAATCCTTCCTTGTCCCTGGATCCTCCTCCCGATAATTTATATTGTCCTATCTACCAGTGTTTCTAAAAAAAATTATCATTGAGTTCGGCCCTGCCCAGCCTAATCTTCTCTGTTTTAATGTTTGCTTTGCTTTTGCTGTTTGCTTATTATATTGGTTTTGCATTTATGTATTTTATTTTCTGGTTTTGTTATGCTTTTGTGTTATGTTGTGTTACTGTATTGTTGGGTGTGGCCTCATGTAAGTCGCACTGAGTTCCCCTGGGGGAGATGGAGCGGGGTATAAATAAATAAATTATTATTATTATTATTATTATTATTATTATTATTATTATTATTATTGGTTTTCCTCTGTGAAATATTGGAGAGTATTCATATCATGTTAAGATGGTATCTTAGTTATTTTTTTCCTTGCATGATCTTGCTTATTGTCCTGGGTGGGCAGAAAATTACTTGATGGAAACAAATAAATCAAAAGCAGCAAGTTAGATAATATATTTCAGCTGCATGTTGGCATCACTGAGAAGGCAGCTTTGGGTTAGAATCAAAGTCATCATATTCCAATAGTGAATTGATTCAAGTGTGTTTTATTACATATTATCTCAAGCCCATATTGGTGGGGATATGATTCATAAGTCTAGTAAAGCGCAATAGAAATAACTATTTGAATTCCCAAGGATCATTACACACTCTTTCTATACTAAGAAAATAAGCATGATATTTTGAATGACCGCTAATGATGTATGAAGTAAAAACCAAGGTACTGGTTAACCTGTAAAATGCTATCATGGCAAAAGGCACTGAAGAATAATGAATATGTTATTACAGTATATGCTGGTTGAAGAAACATGGTTCTACAGCTAAAGCCAACTGTTCAGTAAACTTTCTAAAACCATGCCTTTTTCCTAAGAATGTTGTGCTGTTTCTTTTGCTGCATTTATACACCATTTTCTGTATTATTTGCATTGCCAGCTGGGTCTTCCTTAGTAACTGTTATTTAGGGAGTGCTTCCAAATAATATTACAAAAATATTGAAACAGCTGAATTGTTTGTCCTGAGTAATCTACTCAACTGATTAGCTTAATTTCTAATCTCTTCTCTGCCTAATTTCTTTCTTTAATTACAATTATCCTAACTAACAAAACAACATTTATATGGAACAGGGTGGAAAGAGAAATATGTCAGAAGCAATACAGTACATACCAAAAGTGGTAAAAGGACATTAAATGCCCATTTTTCTGTGTAGGCACCTGTTGCTAGAATGAAAATTGATGAGGGTTCAGATATATATATACACACACAGAGGCGGTCCTAGGTAGTTTTCAACGGTAAACAAACAGTATTTCCCCCCCCCCCCCCCAACCAACCACTGATATATATTTTCTGTTCATCATGGGAGTTCTGTGTGCCATATTTGGTTCAATTCCATCATTGGTGGAGTTCAAAATGTTCTTTGATTGTAGGTGAACTATACATCCCAGTAACTACAACTCGCATATGTCCAGGTCTATTTCTTCCCCAAGAGCGCCTCAAGAGCGCCCCTGGGCAAAATCAACTATACTGTAAATGCTTACTTCGCGTAATGGGTTGAGCCACCCCTGCACACACACATACATATATACACACTAGCCATCCTCTGCCACGCATTGCTGTGGCTCAGTCTGTGTATATGTGTTTTGAGTGTGTATATATTTGTGTATATGTCTATATATGTGTGTTTGTGTATATATGGGATTTTGAGCATGCGTTGTAATGTATTTTTTTGTTTGGTTCAATTCCATCGTTGGTTGAGTTCAGAATGCTTTTCTATTGTAAGTGAATTATAAATCCCAGCAACTCCCAAATGACAAAATCATTTTTTGAGTGAAGGACATACATTGGGTTGTTAGGTGTCTTGTGTCCAAATTTGGTGTGAATTCGTCCAGTGGCTTTTTGAGTTCAGTTAATCCCAAAAATGAACATTACATTTTTATTTATACAGATGTGTGTTTGTTTGTTTAAAAGAAAGCTTTGTTAAATGTAGTTTTTTACCTGTTACAGTTCAAAATGAAGGATAAACTATGAGGGTTTGCTTTTATCTTCAAGCAAATATGGGGACAGTTTATCGAGCAAATGAGGACAGTTCATCTAAAAAATACCCTATTGGTCTATCTCCAGCCTCTTATGTTTGCCCTTCAAAGATCCAGTCATGGTGCTCTACTTCTTCTTGTTAGCCGACTAAAATGATCAAGGGTCTGGAGAACAAGCCCTATGAGGAGCGGCTTAAGGAGCTGGGCATGTTTAGCCTGAAGAAGAGAAGGCTGAGAGGAGACATGATAGCCATGTATAAATATGTGAGAGGAAGCCACAGGGAGGGGGGAGCAAGCTTGTTTTCTGCTTCCTTGGAGACTAGGACACGGAACAATGGCTTCAAACTACAAGAGAGGAGATTCCATCTGAACATGAGGAAGAATTTCCTGACTGCGAGAGCCGTTCAGCAGTGGAACTCTCTGCCCCAGAGTGTGGTGGAGGCTCCTTCTTTGGAAGCTTTTAAACAGAGGCTGGATGGCCATCTGTCAGGGGTGATTTAAATGCAATATTCCTGCTTCTTGGCAAGGGGTTGGACTGGATGGCCCCATGAGGTCTCTTCCAACTCTTTGATTCTATTTATATTACATGTAATATTACTAATAATATTACGATATAGTGGTATGGTGCAATATAGCAATGTTTAATGCTGATATTGTACTATGCTAATAATATAATATATTGTATGTAATATATACCTTGTAAGCCTCTCTGAGTCCCCTTCGGGGTAAGAAGGGCATATAAATGTCGTAAATAAATAAATATTGCTCATATTCTCTTTGTCTACATAACTCTGAAGTTCTGTAAAATACTTATGCTTGCTTGGAATCAATTATCTATCTCAACCAGTGCTGTGAACTGGTTGAACTGAAAGCAGTGGTGGGACTTGGTATATTCTTGGGCCAAAGTTACTGGTCTGTTTGTCTTCGTCGTTGACGAAGGAGTTCATGATGCTCATGGCCTTGGACGTTCAGCTTCAGCGTTCATTCCAGCTCCACATCTTATTTGGGAGATATAGTAGGGCTGATATTTCAGTCCCACCCAACACCACAAGAAAAGGTAATTGTAATGTAGAGACACATTGCTAGAAGTCCAAAAAAATATTTTTCCAAATTGCAAGACACAGAGAAAGAGAGCGAGAGAGAACGAGAGCATAAGCAGTCACAGATGCCTAAATTCTTTGCAACAGATTAAAGAGATGTGATTTTAATAAACATGTGAAGAGATATGTAGACACTGAAATGATAGAAAAGCTAAGCAGAATAGACCATGTTACAATTTAACAGCTTTTTATGCATGAGTAATTTTTTTTGTATTGAAATTACGAGTTCAGTTCTTGATGGTAAAATCACGCATATCTCATTTATTAAAAATCGGTTCTCAAGGGCAAAGGTAGCTGACATTATTTAATAAGAAATCTTCAGTCTGATTAATTGCTCACTGCATCTTACATGCTGATGTGTAATTTCAAAAACTATACTCTGTTTGCAGTTTTCTAGTATAACAATTAATTGCGCCTGTCATCAGAAAAGTGATAGCAGGAAACTTTCTCCAAACTTCTGTATATGTACAACTGGTAGGTCTCAGCTATATGAATGGATATCTTGATTTAAATCATCATCAACATGGAAATTTCAATTTATGATTATACAATTCTCAATCCCACTCCTCATAAGTAACTGTAATACTATACAGATTTATATGGATTATATTAGGCATGCACCTCATTGTAAATGTGTTTTGGTGGGGAAAAGATTAACAATTCAATATCCCCTCTCATTAAAAAGAGAGTAATATAATGCCAAGGCAGCTGAACAACACAACTTGTCAGATAGAATAGTACACAATATAACCAATACATGTATCAGTATTAATCTGAAAAATAATTACTTACATAATAGCAATTGCAGTTTGATGATATCAGTGAAATAAACTGATTATGTATTATTTCTAAATTTTTAAGTTGCCTTGAACAGGCAGGATTCTTTTTAATATATGTGTGTTATGGCGACAATTTTTATGCTTATATTTTGTTTTGTTAATCTTATGGTTATGTTGTTTTTTACTTTGTATGTTTTGTGATGTTACCTGTGAACCGCTCTGAGTCCCCTCGGAGAGATGGAGCGGTATATAAATAAAGTATTATTACTATTATTATTATTATTTTATATGGCTGTAAAGAAGGATACACATTCCTTTAGGCATGATTGTGATTCAGTGTTGGCTGAGCACCACAACGGCATGCATGAACTCAAGACATACATTAACACAAAAGTTTAACCCCTTCCTTCTATCTAATTAGTTGTATAGACCAGGGCT
Source organism: Anolis sagrei (assembly GCF_037176765.1). NCBI lineage: Eukaryota > Metazoa > Chordata > Lepidosauria > Squamata > Anolidae > Anolis > Anolis sagrei. Next base: position 159,385,232 of record NC_090021.1, read on the forward strand.
TCTTAAACTTTTTCACTAAGGACCCCATTCTGCCATATAAATGTTTAGATATGCTATTTATTTATTTATTTCCTCTATTTATACCCCGCCTTTCTCAACCCCGAGGGGGACTCAAGGCAGCTTACATATTGGCAATTATTCAATGCCTTAAAGCAACATACAATTCCAATGAGCATTTAAATTCAAATTACTGTATTTTTGGTGTATAAGACTACTTTTTAACCCAGTAAAATCTTCTGAAAAGTTGGGGGTCGTCTTATACGCCGGGTGTCGTCTTATAGGGCAGGTGCTGAAACTTCCGAGCCCGATTGGAGAATCTGCGGTCGCCGCTAATGGTGGGAGGAGCTCAAAAACAGCCATGGCTGCATATGGCTTTCATACGGTCACCATATGTGGTGACCGTATGAAAGCAGGCAGGGCAGCACAGTACAAGTACGGTAGAAGAAAATCTACTCACCAGGATTTGTGACAATGTGGTCCCGATGACAAAGTGAGGGGGTGCCCCACTGGTAAGGTGTAAGTCAGTGGTTCTCAACCTGGGGTCCCCAGATGTTTTTGGCCTACAACTCCCAGAAATCCCAACCAGTTTACCAGCTGTTAGGATTTCTGGGAGTTGAAGGCCAAAAACATCTGGGGACCCCAGGTTGAGAACCACTGGTGTAAGTGAAGCACGGAGCAAGCTGCAGGCGTCAGGGGCGCCCAAGCCATGGAAAAAAGAGATAGTGGTGCGGTGCCCAGAAAAATATGCCTCTTTCACCCATCTCCCCTGTCCTTGTATCCTATTACCGTACCTCCTTCTCTGCCTCTCAGATCTCAATCCTGAGGACTGCAGTGAAGTGACACAGGCACACATGTGCGAGATCTGAGTGGCAGAGAAGGAGGTATGGTAACTTGAAAATTATCATATTTAAATCAAATCTGATTTTTTTTAATTTTTATTTGGTGTGCGTTGGAAGAGATGTAGTGTATTTTGAGTGTATCCCAAACTCTATATTTTAACTGGAAAAGTTGGGGTCGTCTTATATGCCCAGTTCATCTTTTTAAAAATATATATTTTAATTCATTTTCTTAGAATACATCAATACTCTTATATTCCGTACTCAATTCATTACATCAACTATAAGTGTATATATATCTTGTATATTTTTTTCACCTCTGTACCCCCCCCCCTTCCGAGCCACTTCAATTTACATACTCTTTCCAAAATGCCATTTCTTCTTGTGGAGGTAATATATGCCCAGTCATCTTATACACCGGAAAATACGGGTAATACATATTAAACATTTAAAAACATTACATTCAATTTTAAAAACCACGCCATCCATGTAAGCATTTAAAATAGGTATAAAAAGAAAACATTTAATGATAATGCATCAGCCTTTGCAAACAGGCTGATTTTCCCCTTTGTGAATTACAGCTAAAGCATTTTTCAAAATCCACTCTGAACACTGCAAACATATGGAAATTGGGGAGGGGGTATTCAGAAACCTTTTCCTCTTGTCAATTTTTTCAAGACCCCAACATTGAGCTAATGGAACTCTGTTTGGGGTCGGGACGCATAGTTTAAGAAGTCCTGTTATAGATCATTGCAAAGACAGGAAAGCAGTCACAGTTTCTCCTATTCACTAGTCATTCTTTCTGAGATTGCTGGTTTCCTGGTATTAGTTAATGCTGAAAAATCAGAAATTTCAAAAGCCAGAATACAACATTGTTCCCCAGGATCATCTATATAAATAAAAATATAATGTTCGTTTGTGGGATTAACAGAACTCAAAAACCACTGGACGAATTGACACCAAATTTGGACACAATACATCTATCAGGCCAATGAGTGACCATCACTCATAAAAACACTGGAAAACACTGCAGAAGAAAATTTAAAAGCAAAAAAAAACATTACAACACAAGCACAAAGCCACACATATATGCAGATACACATGTATACACACCCATATAGACACTCAAAACACATATACACAGACTGGGCCACAGCAACGCGTGGCAGGGGACGGCTAGTTTGGAATATAGAAGGAAAGTGAATGGGCTCCTGTAGTTTTGAGAGCACTTTAAGGTTGGAAGGCATGTGTTCCAGTCTTAAAGGAAATCTACAAAGATACGTTACACAATGTCAGTCGACTGAAACAGCGCTACCTAATAAATTGAGCAGAACGCAAATATGACACACAAAAAGCAGAGGTCAAGAAGCACTGCTGTC